>NC_089594.1:79994122-80294122 GCF_019320115.1 Miscanthus floridulus | reverse complement strand
TTTATTACCGGGTTACTTGGCAGATTTCAGAGCAATCCTAGAACAGAACACTAGAAAATAGTAAAGAAAGTCTTACATTATTTGCAAGGAACGAAAAGCCTCATGATGACGTATAGAAGATCATATTCACTCCATATAGTGGGATATTCTGATTCTGATTATGCGGGAGATGATAGAAAATCCACGTCTGGATATGTATTCACTCTCGCAGAGGGAGCTATTTCATGAAAAAGCTCAAAGCAAACCGTGAAAGCTCTAGTTTGGTTTTGGTGAATTGATAAAACCCTAAGTGCTAACCTAGTTTATCAAGTGATAATGAGATAGGTGGCACACTCCAAGTTGTGAAGCAAATGAAGATCATAGCATGATGAAGATAATGCCATGGTGATGATCAAGTGCTTGGACTTGGAAAGAAGAAAGAGAAAAACAAAAAGCTCAAGGCAAAGGTATAAACCATATGAGCTATTTTGTTTTGGTGATCAAGACACTTAGAGAGTGTGATCATATTTAGGTTTGATAGCCGTACTATTAAGAGGGATGAAACTCATATCGGAATACGGTTATCAAAGTCCCACTAGATGGTCTAACTCATTGCATATGCATTTAGGACCTAGTAGAATGCTAACACCCTTGAAAATATTTGTGAAAATATGCTAACACATGTGCACAAAGTGATACACTTGGTGGTTGGCACATTTGAGCAAGGGTGAAGTTAGAGGTGAAAAGGAGTTAGTCTCGCTGGTCACATGGTGACCGGACGCTGGTCTCAGAGGGACCGACACGTCCGGTCAAGTGTGGCAGTGAAGATGCCAGTGCTGGTCTCTGATCGAACGTTGGGTCTTGGACTGACCAGATGCTGAGGTCCAAGGTCCGGTCCTATTGTCGTGCAGCGCAGAGAAATGTCACTGAGTGACCGGACGCTGGAAGGGTCCGGTCAAAGAAAATCGTTTCTGGAACCTTACTGGAAACGACCGGACGCTGGAGGATGAGCGTCCGGTCAGTTTGTGCGTAGCGTCTGGTCAGCTGATGACCGTTGAAATCTAACGAACAATATTTGAAGCAGGGGACACGTGGCGTGAATCACGTGACCGGACGCTGAGGTCCAGCGTCTGGTCAATTGGACCGGAGCGTTTGGTCTCCCCGCGTTGTGCCCAGTGAAGGGGTACAACGACTCTATTTCGTGGAGGCTTCTATTTAAGCACCATGACCGGTTGAAGCTCACACTCTTGGACATTTGCATTAACATAGCAACCTTGTGAGCATAGCCAAAGCCCTCCCACTCATCTCCATCATTGATTCATCATCTTTGTGAGATTGGGAGAGAATCCAAGTGCATTACTTGAGTGATTGCATCTAGAGGTACTTGGTGTTCGTGTTTTGCTGCAGGATTCGCTTATTACTCTTGGTGGTTGCCGCTACCTAGACGGCTTGGAGCAGCGAGGATCATCGAGCGGAGGTTGGTGATTGTCTTCGGCTCCGATCGTGGTGATTGTGAGGGGTTCTTGACCTTTTCCCAGCGGAGAGCCAAAAGGTACTCTAGTGGATTGCTCGTGGCTTGTGTGATCCTCATCTTGTGTTGGTTGTGCGACACCCTATTAAGGGTTTGGCGTGTGAAGCCAATTAGCGTATGAACCTCCAAGTGAGTGAATCGCCATAACGAGGACTAGCTTGCCGGCAAGCAAGTGAACCTCGATAAAAAATCATTGTGTTCATCATTGATTCTGAGGTGATTGGTATTCATTGTTATTCATCCTTGTGATTAATTAGTTCCTTCATCTACACGGCGGTATAACCTTCTTGATCACTCTCTTTACGTTACCGCAAACTAGTTTATAAGCTCTTTAGTGTAGCTAGTTGTGAGAGCTTGCTCGCTTGGTTGGTGTGGCTCTTTAGTTAGCCTTTGAGAGCACACTAACATAGAGTAGTATCATAGCTATTGTGTGAATAGATACTATCTAAACTAGAATTGTGATAGGTGGCTTTCTTTTTGAGTAGGCTAGCACAACACTTGCTTCGCCTCATAATTGTCTAACCGTTTTGTTAAGTGTTGTTGTAGAAATTTTTATTAGGCTATTCACCCTCCCTCTAGCCATTAGGACCTTTTAAACTGTCAATACATCGTCCATAATGTATGCCGAGTTTGTAGCGTGTTATGAGACAACGTGGCAGGTGAACTGTCTAAAGAAATTCATACCCGATTTGAAGGTGGTTGACGATATCTATAGACCACTTAAGTTATACTACGATAATAATTCAGCAGTACAGTATGCTCACAACAATAAGTCAAGTGGTGCTACCAAACACATTGACATAAAGTATTATGTTGTGAAAGATAAAGTCCGGGATCATGTCATAAGTCTTGAGCATATAAGTACCGAAAAGATGTTCGCGGATCCGCTTACAAAAGGCTTATCACCCAACGTGTTTAGAGAACATGTAGCTAGCATGGATTTAAGGGAAAGCCTAAAATTTCTGGACAAAAGAAGGCCCAAAGTTAAGTATCTATTTTTAGAATAGAGTGGTGTGTCGTAGCTGTTAAATCTATCAACAATTGACCGTGACGATGAAACATGCTCTATGTGCTAATCTGTAATGGAATAAACAAAAGTAAATGATATAAAATTGAAAGATGGTAGTGAGATCAAGGGGGAGAATGTTAGTTGATCTCCACCAATAGGCCCAATGGCCTATTGTGCCCTTGGATCTGTGCCCTGATCAGGGGCGTCCAACCCTAATATGATTGGTGGGCCCTGTCGCACAGCACTATAAAAGAGAGGTGAGGATCAGAGCTCTAACTACGAGGTTGACCGGAGCCACCGTGACCCACCAACAGCTAAACCTAATCTGATCTAAAGAAAGTGCTGCTAGCGATGGGAAGACCCACTGACTTCGCCGTCACCACCGGACAGCGGCACCTCGCGTCACCATCACCTCTGCATCGCCACCACTACGCTGGACTCCACCGCGCCAAGCTCCCACGACACCGGCGTCCATGCTGCTATAGCGCAACTACGCCAAGGCAAAATAGAGGAATGAGTAACTACATCTAAGTAAGATGTTTACCCCGATCTACGCCCTCTGTCAGGTGCCGGAACTCAGGGCAGATGAAGGTGGAGCCAGCATAGGCGGCCTCGACGTGGACCCAGACGCCATGCGCCGCTGCCACCACGTAGAGCTCCGGGACAGGATCGATGGCGGTTGTCGGGTGGTCTCGACCGACACGCAGAGGAAGAGAGGAACCAGCCCAGAGTTGGCGTTCGCCTGTATGGCGGCCGTAAGCGTCGTCGGTGAGAGCGCGAACATATCCTCACGGCACGTCGGTATCTGGCGCAGGTTGACCTTGCGGATGCCGGCGACGTGGGCCGCCTTGTGGAAGGCAAAGTGGGTCTGGTCCGAGCAGTAGACGACGAGGTCGCCCATCCTGCTCTCGCCGATCTCGGTGAGCTTGCGGTCCCTGGCGGTGATGAGGGTGCAGAGAATGGCTTCACATGAGGTGCCTAGAAGCGTGCCGCCGCCGCCTCCAGCAAACAGGAAGCGATCGGGCAGGTGGAGCGCCTTGCCGAGCCAGTCCACCACCACCATCTCGAGCTCGGTGGCGGCCGGTGTAAAAGGCACAACGTTGATGCCCACCGTGAGGGCTTCACCGAGGGCGCCGATGCTGCTGCTCGACGCCGGGAAGTGAGCCATGTGGCGAGGGCTCTGCTAGTGCCTGAGGCCCGGGAGAATAAGGTCGTGGATGTCTTTTAGCGCCGCCGTAAGTGCATGGGGCTCCGGTCGTGAAGGTGCCGCTGACGATAGCTGCCTGCGCAGGGCACCGGGGGCCACTCTTGGGCAAACCGAGTAGTGTTCCATGCGAGCATAATATCCCGCCATGAAGGGTCGATAACGATTTTTTTTAATTTTAACACTTTTTCAAAATAAATTTTAAATCTAACACTCTCTGTTTTTTTAAACTAACACTTTTGACCACGCCTATTGCCATGGCGCGGCCAAAAGCCTGTGCCGCGCCTTGCATGGTGGCGCGGCAGGGGGCTGACGTGGTGATGACCGGAAAGGCTAACGGTTGAAGTGGCAGGGCCTGCCGCGCCACGGCGCATGGCGCGGCAGGGCTAGATAAATATCGCGAGGGAGCCCGCCCGCCCGCGCTGGCCGCGGCCGCCCACTCCCATCGTGCAGCGCCCGTGGGGGCCGCGCCACGAACGCCGGCGCGTCAAGGCCGCCCGCTCCTACCAAGGTACCTCCCTCTCGATTTCATGCTATTTTGATTATTATTGATTTAGAATAATTAGTGATTTAGGGTAATTAGGGTTTTATGATTGTTATTGATTTATGATAGTTAGTGATTTATGATAGTTAGTGGTTTAAGATAGGTAGGTAATTTTTAGGTTTGAGGTTGTGTGTTGTAGTATAGTTAGGATTTTGAGTTTAAGGATTGATTAAGTAATTATTATTTAGTTTATAGTTAGTTATTTAGTTAGGGATTTTGGGTATAGATACTAGTTTTCAAATGTCGGTACTTACTAGTGCGTGATACGTCGATTTTGATGACTTGATGAAGTTTCGTCAAATGCTTATATTCCTAGTGAAGTTGTTTAATATGTCTGTTAATGTTACTTTGAATATATACATGTGATTTCATATTGTGTTCGTATTGCACAACAAGTAGTTTAAATTTTGCAATGCTACATAATGTTAATTTGAATTTTGTTAATCTAAATACTCTAACCCTTTATTTATCAATTTGTAACAGATATACGATTATTGTTGGTACCAATATAAAACTTATCTTACCTCAGGACAACAGGAACGCAACATAAAACCAGAGCATTTCGATCGCGTTACATGGTACATACATATATCGATGCATACATTTGTCTAATCTTCCCACTTTGTGCAACTGTTGCAAGTATAGCCTATCAGAACTTTGCCCTTCATGGTTATATCTGTTTGCTACCTACCAACTAACATTACATTCCTGTTGGGAGATCCAATATGATAGGGGCTGGGTACACATAATGATAGAGGTTGTAGCTATGGGCATTTAGTTTAGAGTTGAACTTTTCGCTTGCTTTTCTATGTCTCAGCTGACTGTGCATTTTCCTGGGATTTATCTTATTGATTAGTTAGTTCCATTCCAGAGATCCATTGGCTGCTAAGGGACAGCTCTATTTCCTCTGTTTAGCAGGTTAGCACCATGTATGATTTTTTTCGTATGAGCTCTGATAAAATGGCTAATATACTTTCTTAAAAATGCATATATACTTGCATAAAAAGCCTGCGTAAAGTAACACCAGAGTTTTAAGGACATACCACTGTCTCTACACAAATTCGAATATTTTGAAACTCAATTAAGATCTTGCCCATATTGATTTTTCCCATTTTTCCAAGTCCCTGTTTGTTTTGCATTTGAACATAATGGCTAATGGCTTCATATGCATCATAGGTCCTTAGTTTTGAGCCTGGACAAATTCCAGTTGCATAGATGCTAAACTGGAATTATTGTATTTGACATAAGTAACTTAGATTGGAAGATCATCAGTAGCATCTAGCATATGTATATATGAGTTTGTTCCTGTAACATACTCTTCTCTATTCTATGAAATGGGCACAATCTCTTGCCAATTCTATGATTCTCTCATTTGAGATACTGACATATTGCTTCTGTATTTTCAATTTGTCCTCATTGTCTTCTATGCCTATATAATATATAGTGATCAAATTTAGGATCTTCTTTGTTGAGATTGGTTTATATGTACTTTTCTAGCTTTTCCAGGCCTATTCTTTATCTTGCAATGCAACTATTCATGTTTGAATGTCTTCTGGGATGCCTGATTACTTGGACCACGTTCTCACGAGAAATAACAAGTTGTGACGGCACTTGTAGATTGTCAGTATGCACTTGTGATTCTCTTCACATGTTCAAGTTGAAACCTTCTAGTATCATGCTAATGGTTCTAGTATTAAGCTTGCGTCTTGGACATGCCTGTTTCTGTCAGCACTACTCGATGGAATAGACGGCAGCGGGGGAGACGGTGACCGGTGATGGCAGCCGTCTCAGGGGATCAAAGAGGCTCAAGACAACGACGCCAGCGACAGCACAAGGTCCACAGCACGGCCAACGGTGCAATCCGAAACCAACAAGAAATCAGTCTATGATGAAGGTAACCGAGGTTGTTTTGTTCGCATGTAAACCCCGTTTGTATGCACAGCAGGCTGGCTTCGATGCCTGCCTGGTCCCGGACATCAACATCACCTGAACGTTCTGTATTCTGAATGTTTTTTTTTCCTTTTTTTTGGTTATTATATACTTTGTGCAGGCACCATGTAAGAGGAGCCAGAAGCTGGGGGACAAAATCACGGCGCTTCAGCAGCTCGTGTCTGCCGAGGCCACGTTCCGCCACCGCGACGCGGCCTTCACGGAGGATCACTGGCGCTGCCTCGGCACTCTGTAGCCGGCCGGAGGATGCTGCCATGGTTCAGTTGGTAGACGGTAGGAGTACGAGACATCAGACATGGCATCCACGGTTGCCGGCTGGTGTCATCAGGCCTTCAGTTACAGCGTTAGAACTCAATTTCACTTCGAAAAATAAAAATTACTCACGCGCTTTTTGAGGTTATTATTATAGTATGCCTGATTTGAATTATATAACAAGTTGTGATGGCACTTGTAGATTGTCAGTATGCCTGATTCTGGTCAGATTTGAATTATATATATATATATATATATATATATATATATATATATATATATATATATAATACATCTGGGTGCATCTTGTATATAGAATGCACCCAGGCCGGTGGGCGCACCAACTTGGAGCAACCAGCGTGCCCAAGCGAATACATGCATGCATGGAATTTTTTGTTGGTTTGAATCTTTGAAACAAATTTTCTCCTAAACCGTAACCCCGATTGATAAACCGTTTGTTGCACCCGACTCAAAAAAATATTCTGAGCAAAACTAGATCCAATATGGATATATTTTTTATCCTTTAAGCGAGTTGCATGTCAATGTACTACCGATTGCAACTCTGTCTACCACCTAGTTGCAACTAGTTATAACAATGTGTATTATATGCATCTGGTCACTATAATCACGTCAAGTTGCAATTCTGAGTTGCAATCATATCTGAGTAGCAACTGTGTTGTAATTGAGTAGTAACTAGTTGCAATCAGTAGTAATTGGTTTGCAATCGGGTAGTAACTTTGTTGCAACCAGTAGTAATTGTGTAGTAACGAGTTGCAACCAGTAGTAATTGTGTAGTAACGAGTTGCAACCAGTGCTAAATACGCTACAGCCAAGTTGCAATTATGTTGTAGAAGTGCTTGCAACTCATAGTACAACATATTGCAATTACGTATTTGAAAAAAAAAACTTTATCAAATACAGCCTTCATTGCAACCAGTGCTAAATACGCTACAACCAAGCTGCAATTGTGTTGTAGAAGTGCTTGCAACTCATAGTACAACATATTGCAACTACGTATTTGAAAAAAAAAACTTCATCAAATACAGTCTTCATTGCAACCAGTGCTAAATACGCTACAGCCAAGTTGAAATTGTGTTATAGAAGTGCTTGCAACTCATAGTACAACATATTGCAATTATGTATTTGAAAAAAAAACTTTATCAAATATAGTCTTCATGGATCTCGTTTTGTTAAGCATGTTTTTTTCAATAACCTACTTCAAACAGAACTAAAATCGGATATATGGTTTAGAAGATATCATATTTTTTTCGTTTGGAATCAACAAAAGATTCCCTGCTGCAAGAGCGTGTTAGGTGGCATCACGTAAGAACGGCTGGCTGGTTGTTTGCATGCAGGAGCGTGGACTCACCTCGTGCTCGCCGCTCGCGCTCGCGTGTCGGGTGCACTCGCTTCACAGAATGCACCCAAGTGCATTTTAGCCTCGTCCTATATATATATATATATATATATATATATATATATATATATATATATATATATATATATATGTGTGTGTGTGTGTGTGTGTGTGTGTGTGTTTTCTGGTCGAATTTGAATTTTTTTAGCGGAAAAATATACTGTAGGGACGGTTGGTACTGTAGTCGTCCCTACAAATCGATTTGCAGAGGCGGCTGGTGTTACCAGCCGCCTCTGCAAATCGATTTGTAGGGACGGCTACAGTACCAACCGCTCTTACAAATCGATTTGTAGGGGTGGCCAGTAACACCAGCCGCTCATATAAATCGATTTGTAAGGACGATTTGGGAACCGCCCATACAAATACATGATTTGTAGAGACGGTATGGTAGGGACGGCTGGCTGAGCCGCCTCTACAAACGATCTGCAGCCACCCCCTACAAAACGTTTTTCACGTGGTGAGCAAGAGTAGGGTGTCAGGTGGACGGTGCCGGGCCAACTGTTGTCCACACCTGCCTAATCTTCCTGCCAGCCCAAGTGTAGTGCCCTCTCCAACCATCTGGAGAAGAGGAGAGGGAAAGAGAAGAGCGATGGGGATGGAGAAGACAATATGGGCCATGTGGGGAGAGGCCGAGAGAAAATAATAGGATAGATAGAGAAGTTTTTTTTAGTGGAAGGAGAGATAGAGAAGTAATCAAGGTAAAATCATCTGTTTATCCATCAGTTAACCGGAATCAGATCCTCTAACTTCACCCTCGACGATGCCAGAGTACAGTCAAAGCATCAGGACCGTCAGCTGCGGATCGGACGATAGCTCTGCCAAAGTGACATGGGCTGCACAAAGGCAAGGCCCATCATAGCCCACAGGTCCTGCCGAGAGGTTCCCATGAATAGAGAAAATCGTCGCCGCCTGCCGTGCCGTCGCCATCCCGTCGTGGAGAGCCACACAGTCGCCATCCTGTCGTGGAGAACCGCACCGTCGATCCCGTCATGGAGAACGGCGCCGTTGCCATCCCCTCGCCGAGTGCCGCATCGTCGCCGGCTCGCCGCTCCCATGCCGAGCGTCACGCCGTCGCCGACTCGCCGTCCTGGACGCTGCTGGCTGCAGCGTTTCCACCTCCACCACGTCCTGCATGCCTCAGTGGCGGATGTAGTACAGGTGCATGGGGGTACAGCTGTACCCCCAAAAAAATTGTAGAAATACCAAGTATATATACATATATAATATATTATTATATAGAACACTATCAAATAGTAGCAATCTCTTAAGCTCAAGTACTCATCCAAGAGGGACTATAGCTCTTTCTTCTGAATCTCAGCAAGAAACTACTATGCTTATGAAGACCTTGGCAATGACTATTTTTGTATAGACCTAGATCAATGTTCGTGAATTGTATCCTTAGAGCATCTCCAATATTTTTTTCTAGAATTTACTCTCTAAATTATCATTTGGAGAGTTATTTGATTGAAAATCGTGTTTCTATATCTTTGTACATTCTAGTAGTTTTTTATATCTTGTAGGCACTCTAGAGAGCCATTCTCGCTCTCCATCTTTAGCTAGTGAGAAATCCGGAGATTCGAAATAAAGGATATCTATATTTGGGGATCCAATTAAAGAGGTTATTGGAGGGCATTTTTCACCAAAATCTCTATTCCTATAAATTATGAAGGATATAAAGAGGGAGTCTTTTGGAATTACTCTTAGCGAATTGCGTCACTAGGTTGTCATATTATATCATTAGCGAATTGGCACGCGGTATACAAAATCGAAATGATGACAGTTTACTCCTGTTTAAAATCTGAATGTTAATTTCCAGCTGCTGGAGGGAGCATCAACCATCAAGTGCGTCATACTGCACTGTAATCACACAGGAGCAGACACATGTTTAACCTTTGCCAAGTTGTTGATAATTTCTGATTAAAGCTTGCTTGACACATGGCCAAATTGCATCAAACATAGGAATCTCATCATCATTGTACTGACAAGCAAAAGAAAATGATGGATCCAGACTGATTCCTCCTACTAACTCACTCTATATAATCCCTCAGTCATACCATCCTCCTCTCTGCCACGCATAAAGCGCCACCACCTATGTATCATCTATCCTCCTCCTTGCCAATCAAATTAAAGTCGCATGGATAGACCACAATAATACTGAAGAAATAATGGTGTTTTCGAGGGCATAACTGAACTGGTGGATTCGTATATATTTGAAGTCTATCTGGCACTGACCAAGTTGAGAAAAATACACTTGTGAGGACGGTATCAAGTAGTTCATCGTACCGTACCACTAACCTAACGCGCGAAACTGGATTAGTCATGGTCCACACCCTTCCTATTGCTTGGCCGGGAAGTTTATTATGGGAAACTTAAGTACTGCTGCACATGCAGTACTAGCTAGATTACGTTTTAATTTTATTTTTAATGTGGCCAATGGGATAACACATTGCAAGTGAAGGAGTAGCCGTGTAAGTCGAGAACTTGAACCTACATGCACAGGTTACACCATAGGTATCATAACCAATTGAGCTATGCTCAATTCGCACCGCATGACTCATAATAAGTATAGAAGAAGTGGTATTTTTGATAATCACTACGCCGGACTACAACATCACCCAGTGATAAGTGATAAAAAAATGCACAAAATATATGTTTCAACATTCAAACTCAACACCTCAACATTCTCTCAAAGACATCCACACCAGCTGAGCTATGGAACACTTGTGATTATACAAATGATGTTGTTCTTTCATGTGCGTAATTTCGAATCTTATATTACATAAAACTCTAAACTATTTCAAATGAAAAAAGTTGTTAATTGCAAGGTTGTAGATCTCGTCGAGTACTACGATGATTTTGATGTTGACTTTATCTTCATTCGATATTGTTAACCATCTCAAATCCGATCTAAGAACATATATTCAATATTTGGACATGAAAGCCATCTCAAATTAAAAGGTTGTTAACTAAAAAATTTTAGATCTCTTTGAACTCTACAATTTAGGTTTAAAGTTTATCTTGATCTAACCTCGTGTGAAAAAGATATGAATTCTTTATGCAAAACAGTCTATCACTATCGATTGAAGCTACGAACTGACAGTTATAATCTATCTATTATTGACTATTGAAGCCACGAACCGACAGTGATACATTATCATTGTCGGTTCCAAAGCAACCGGCAATGATAGTTCAGCAGCGATGGCATGTTCTATGGTAGTGAATAGCAATAAACTAGTGGATTCCTCATATGTGAAATTTATCTAGCACTGATAAAAGTTGTGAATAATACATTTTTGGATCCTATATTTTTAGGACTGCATCAATTAGTTCACCATACCGTACCTTTAACCTAAAGAATGCTTTGGATTAGTCGAGGTCCACGGCCTTCGTATTATTGGTGGGGAAGTATGTTATGGGACACTTGAGTACTACGCTACCACTGCACATGCAGTGCTAGCTACATTATGTCTTATTTTTATTTTTATTGCAGGCACTGGGATAACCTATTGCAAGGTAAGGCTGTCTAGAATTGTTTAATCGAGTGTGCTATACTGCTATATATATAACACAACATGTGTAAGGACGATTCCTAGAGAGGACATACCCCACTGTGCCTGGGGGTTGGCCACGCGTTCATGCCGGCCGCACCGCACCTTGGGGGCGCCGCATCTAATGTGGCGGTATAATACTATCAAGTCTAGAAACAATCAATGTTCTAATGTAATTTAGACACAAGCATCGATAGAAAAAACTTCTTAATGGTCTTACAAGAACTTATAGCACAGTAAGGACCCAGTGGCTCAATATGAAGGTGAATTGGGTTTCAAAAAACCATAACAACCTTAGCCTATGGAAACCCTTAACCCATAGCACCTTGGCTCATAAGATCATGTATAACTTCTGGAGCCACCTCACATGAACTCCACCAAGGACGGTCACCAAGTCAAATTCATTTAGAATGATTCTAGGGTTTGGGAAATTGACCAAGAGCATGAAAAGGAGTCATAGGGTCATGATCATGAATCAAATTAGCTCAACAAGTAACAACTTTCTGACCATTGAAGTTGAGGAAGGAGGGGCGGTGCTAAGGGAGGTGGTAGCTCTTCAGCGATGATGCTAACAATAGCAAGGGCGAAGGTGCATGGATGCAAAGACACTGAGCTGGAGGGCGTGTTACTACAGGCCAGTGGTGTAGGAAGGCATGCAACAAGGGGAATGCAAAGGCAGAAGTCATTGTTGATGGAGAGAGATCGAACTCAAAGGTGGAACATAGGCAATGGTAGGCCAATGGTTTTTACCTGGCGCTGAGTGGCTAGGGCTATGAATGGATGAATGGCCCGAATTTGATCAAAACGGGTGAATGGCACAGATTCCCGATTTGAATAGGGCCACCAGATGGTCCATCGTAGGAGTGGTTTCTACCACCGAGCCATGATTCCTGCTTCTTGGGGATCAAAACAATGAAGAGCTATTTATAGATTGCAAATGAGCCAAGCCATGATAGAAATATATCTTCTAATGTGACCCATTTGGATTTGAACTAGATATTTACGAAGGATATTTTATTTAATATCTTGTTGCACTATGCCAAAATAGCACAAAGGACACACATTAATTAGTGACTCGCAATTGAAATGTGTCACTGATGTAACATTACTGACGTGGGTAAACAAAACGCGTCACTGGTTAGTTGTTGCCAATGGCCAGGAAACAAACTGGAAACAGCAACGTTGCCGAGGGCAAAAGACTTTGCCGAGGGCCTGATTTCGGGCACTCGGCAAATCCTTTCTTTGCCGAGGGCCGCCCTCGGTGAAGCTTAGCCCTCGGCAACAGCTCGTTCGCCGAGGGCCGGACCCTCGGCAATCAACGACCCACGGCAAAGGCCCACCTTTGCCGAGGGTCGGGCCGTCGTCACAGTATCGCCTCTCGGCGACCTCGGCCGAGCGTGACGGCGGCACCGGCCGTCAGCCTTTGCCGAGGGCTCGTCGTTAGGCCCTCTGCAAAGAATTTGGAAATAAAAAAAATAAAACTCTTTGCCGAGGGCCCGTTGTACAGGCCCTCGGCAAATATTTTGAACGGGATGGCGCCGGCGGAAATAAAAAGAAAACATCTTTGCCGAGGGCCTTGGATGTGGCCCTCGGCAAAGAAATTAAATAAAAAAATAAAAAAACTCTTTGCCGAGGGCTCTGGATCTAGGCCCTCGGCAAAGAGGGGACCCCATATAAAAAAGGGAACGGCCGGGCGGGCGGCCTTATCCCAAGCCGCGCCCGCCCGAGCCGCTGGTCAGCCGCCGCCGCCGCCGCGCACGCCACGGCGCGCTCGGCCGCCGCCGCGCAGGCCGCCGCGCGCTCGCCCGCCGACGCCGCGCAGGCCGCCGCCGCCGCTCCCCCGTCGCCCCCCGTTTCCTCCTCTCCTGTCAGTCTTGACCTGAAGGTTCGGTGCCGTTATCATTTCATTCAGTGGTAGACCATGATGTTTACGGTTAATCCACCACAATGTCAGTCTTTCGGAAATACTTACAGGATATAACGGTTGTGCATCAGTATGTATATCTGTACAAGTACGTGTCTATGTTTGTATCATGTTTTGAAATTATAAAAAAAAAACTGCACCTTAATTAGTTGTAACAGTACAACTCTATATATATGCATGATTAATCTAGCTAACCGTTACAAGTAGGTGTTTGATTATTGGCATGATAATTAACGAAATGAAAGTACGCTGATGAACACATTGCACATGTGGCCAGTCTTGCATGCCAGGCAGCCCCGGAACCGTGCATGTGATGTGAGCCCTCTGCTCCGAGCTAGCTAGCAGGTCGCCCCCTTGCAATGATTCCACCGTTAGGGCTACTGACAGTTAGTCGTCGTGGACCCACCACTGACTAATCATTAAGCTACTAAGTACATACTGATTATTAATCAGCATCGATCTAGTAGAGCGTGTAAATTTAGGATTTACTGGTTCAGTACTTTTCTGCAGTTGCACTTGTTTTATTCACTGTCTAAGCGGGTCATGTTTTGAAGCAATTACTTGGGCATGCAATGCAGGTGGTTCTGGATAACGGCCTCGTCTGGACGACCTTGCCGTCACCTTCACTTCCCCGTCCCTCGGTCGAGTAGAAGGTAAAACCATGGGTTGTCGGCCATCGCGCCGTTTTTTGATGTGGATGGCCTTCGTGCCTCCCATTGTTGATGTGTCGGCCTTTGTGCCGTTAATGTGGGTGTTGGCCATCGAGCCGATTTTTTTTGCAGGTTTTGGAAACCTCCCCGTACAGGGGAGGTTCTGCCGAAATTTTTAACTTATACCCTTTTTTTTTGCAGAGCAAAGGACGTCAAAGGAGCTTCAGAGTAGTCGATTGTCCTCGTCGGCGCTGCGACTCTCCACTGCCCCGACTCGCCACTGCCCCGCTACCCTGTCTCCACCGCCACCTTAGGTATAAACAACCTCTACTCCTGTATCTTTGTCGTAGACTGCGTAAACCAGTTAGGCGTCTCCCGTCCGAAAGAGATACGGTTGGAGGCATGCAGATCACTGTGTGTATCTGACCGTATCTGTTTTGGATTGTCCACGTTTTTTGGACAGCCCGCGTATGCGTAGATGGGGTCAGTTTCCATGCTCCGCTCCGATCCGAGCCAGAATTTCGGCAGCACCTCCCCATTGTTCTCCGAATACACAAACTTCTTTGCAGGACGTGTATTGGGAGAACATCGGAGAGGTGCTGCCGAAATTCTGTCTCGGATAGGAGCGGAGCATGGAAACTGACCTCATCTACGCATACGCGGGTGGGATTAGGATCTATCCTCACCTATTAGACAGTAGGAACACCGGCTAGGTGCAGTTGATGGTTACGTTACTCGGTGATGTATTTGTCAAAGGATGGAGGACCGTCAGTGGATGTACACGGGGCGAAGAAGTCGAAACGATTACGACGTGGATTGGGTGAAGAGGACAGATGACTTCTTGAAACATGCATTTGGCGAGGGTGTAGCTAAAGGGCATTCTCTAGTTTGGTGTCCGTGCAGCCACTGTGACAACAGGAGAAGGGTGGACAAGCAGACCATGGGTAAACATCTTGTGTACCATGGTTATACGCCGGGCTACCACCGGTGGATCTACCATGGTGAAGCCGATCGTATCAGAGAGGAGGTGGTGAGACCACGTCTCGAGCCTTTTGATGATGATGCTGGGGTAGCAGACATGATAGATGACGCTCACCAAGCTCAGTTCGCTGAAGGACGTGACAAGGAGGAGATGGAGGCAAACGTAGAAGCCTTCTACAAAATGTTGGACTCGGCGTCTAAACCCCTTCACGAGCATACAAATATTTCTCAGCTGGATGCCATTGGGCGTGTGATGGGGCTGAAGGCCGAGTTAAACCTAAGTCGAGAAGGCTTCGATAAGATGTTGACTGTGTTTGGCACCATGCTACCGAAGAACCACATTCTGCCCCCCAACTTGTACGAGTCAGAAAAACTCCTTCGTGCGCTCAAGATGCCATATGATAAGATACATTGTTGTCCAAAAGGGTGTGTCCTATTTTGGAAAGAACACGAGCATGCAAAGTACTGTCCGAAGTGTGGATCCTCTAGATACCTAGAGGTAGTATCTGGTGATGGCCAAAAGGTGCAGCTTACGATCCCCGCGAGAGTCTTACGTCACCTTCCTTTCATAGCGAGGATCCAACGACTTTTCATGACCGAGGAAACTGCGAAACAGATGACATGGCACAAGAATGGCAAGCGGTACAATCCAGACAAGATGGTTCATCCATCCGATGCTGAAGCATGGCAGTACTTTAATGATCGACATCCTGAGAAAGCAGCTGAGGCTCGGAATGTACGTGTCGCCTTCGCAACAGATGGATTCAATCCTTATGGATTGATGTCTTCCCCATACACATGTTGGCCTGTGTTCACTATCCCTCTCAACCTCCCCCCTGGCATCGCCTTCCAACGACAAAACGTATTTTTGTCGTTGATAATTCCTGGACACCCAGGAAGTAATATGGGAGTGTTCATGGAGCCTGTGATTGACGAATTGATAAAAGCTTGGGGAGGGGTATGGACATACGACCGAGCTACAAGGTCAAGCTTCAAAATGTACGTTTGGTATCACTACTCTCTGCATGATTTCCTGGCGTATGGGTTATTCTGCGCCTGGTGTGTTCACGGGAAGTTCCCGTGCCCAGTATGCAAGAAAGTTGTGAGGTTTATTTGGTTGAAAAAGGGTGGCAAGTATTCGTCGTTCGACAAGCATCGTCAATTCCTCCCTTCTGAACATCCATTCAGACAAGACATCAAGAACTTTACAAAAGGTGTTGCAGTGACAGACCCTAAACCCCACATTAGGAGTGGTGCCGAGGTTCATGCTCAGATAGATGCTCTCGTGCCCAACAAAGGAGGTGGTTTTGTGGGTTATGGTGAGGAACATATGTGGACTCATAAGTCCGGCTTGACCAGGCTACCCTATTTCGATGACCTTCTTCTGCCACATAACATTGATGTAATGCACACCGAAAAGAATATCGCCGAGGCACTTTGGGCAACTCTCATGAATACAGAGAAATCTAAGGACAATGTTAAGGCTAGAGTGGACCTGGCGACGTTGTGCGATAGGAAAAAACAAGAGATGCAACCTCCTAGTGGTCGAAACAAGAAGTGGAAAAAGCCTAAGGTGGATTTCGTCTTGAAAATAGATGCCAGGAGGGAAGTACTTCAATGGATCAAGAACTTGATGTTCCCAGATGGCTATGCCGCTAATCTGAGCAGGGGAGTGAACTTAGGCACTTTGCGAGTCAACGGGATGAAGAGTCATGACTACCATATATGGATTGAGCGGCTTCTCCCTGCAATGGTCCGAGGCTACGTCCCTGAGCATGTCTGGAAAGTGTTGGCAGAGTTGAGCTATTTCTTTCGCCTGCTGTGTGCTAAGGAGATATCTCGGAACATCGCTATGGAATTGGAAAAGGTGGCACCTGTGTTGGTCTGTAAGCTGGAGAAGATCTTCCCACCCGGCTTTTTCTTGCCGATGCAGCATCTGATCGTGCACCTTCCCACTGAAGTACGTTTGGGGGGGCCTGTGCAGTTTCGTTGGTGCTTTCCAGTCGAGAGAGGACTAAAGACTGTTCGCAAGAAATGTACAAATAAAGCCAGAATTGAGGCTTCCGTTGTAGAGGCATACCTGCGGGAGGAGGTGGCAAACTTCACAACGCTGTACTACAAGCCGAACCTTCCTAGCAATCAAAATCCACTCCCTCGTTACAATGCTGATGAAAATGAATCGATCCTCGGCCTTTTCCAAGGACAACTCGGTAGCACAAGTGGATCGACCGTTATGATCTTGACAAATAAAGAGTGGCGCAGTATCATGTTATACGTGTTGAATAACCTTACTGAGGTGCAACCTTTCATCAAGTAAGTTCTCAATGATCTTGTTTCAATACGTCGTTACTATTCAACGTCCAACCCTATTGATTCTCGCTCCAACAGGGAATTTGTTTGTGAATCCTGGCATGAACCTAGGGATCCTACCCCGCAGGAACAAGACACCCTTCTATCGCGGGGCGCGGGAGCGGATAGGCCTGATTTCATTTCTTGGTTTAAACGAAAGGTAATGTCCAATTTAGCTTGTACATTCGATATTCGAATATAACGATCTATCATGTTTGAGCCGAAGAAGGAACCGAGGGCCTCGCTGATCGTGTGGCGCATGCAGCCTGTAGGAAGTATGTCACCGACATGTTTCACGAGGCGCGCGTCCAGGCCCACATAGACTACTACGCGTCGGCTCGTAGAATGACAGTCACCAAGAGGGAGGCTCGACAGATGACGCTGACCCAGGAGCAGTACCTTGAGGTACATGAATAACATTGATATTGTTTTGTTTTTTAATTAAATATGTTCAATTTCATCTTCATATATGTCAAACACTCGTTGACATGTAGGTGATTCCCTGGTGGTGCCGAGCGCATGCCGACGCCTGGACAATGATCGTGGCTAGGTGGTTCACGCCGGCCTACATAGAGAAGCACGAGTCTCAGCGGGCACTGCGTATGCTCAGGCCAGCTGCCACTCACCATCAAGGCAGCAGGAGTCTCCCCGGATTCAAATCGGTATATGTAAGTGATTTTTCTTCTATTTAGTTTCACGCTTAACGTATGCCTGATTGCTCACCACCTGCCGCCTTTCTCGCAGGAGGCTGCGCACCCGGACGAGGATGTCTCGATGTTCACGGCGTGGGCTATGTCCCACCAGACCAGGGTGGCCGGCGACGTCACCTGGGACCCGGCTGCCCCTCGCGAGGCATACTCCGACCCTAACGTGTACACTAAAGTCCAGGAGTACACGTCGGTGGTACAGCAGCGACACGGGCCAGAGTACGACGTCCGCACCGAGCCCATTGATGTCGAGGCCATCATGAGGCTCGGTGGCGGCAGGAAGCACGGCCGGACGTGGATTGCGAACGCCGCCATCGACCCCACCACTGTTCCCACTCTGAGCCAGCTCCGAGCACAGAGCACGAGTTCCAGCCAGCCCATACGCTCACGGCCTACTCCGACACTGCAGCGGGTCGATGCGCTCGAGGTAATTCTTGTTTTACTCGTCGTAAATTAATATTCTCACACTTGAGTTAGTTTTGCATTACTGAAATATTGGAGTGCAATATTGCAGGCCTAGAACAACGAGAAGACGGCGCAGATCACGGCCCTCACTGCTCGGCTGGAGGCTGAGCAGGCCGCTCGGGAGGCCCAGGAGGTCAGGATTGCAGAAATGATGCGAATCATGCAAGCTCTTGGGCAGAAGACGGGTGTGCCTGTGCAGATGTCAGCTCCTCCGCCTCAGGTGCCGCACGCGTTTGCAGCTACTCCTGTAAGCGTTAAAGTTCACTTCTCGCTTGTGTGACATAGAAACCCAGAGAACACTAGCTACTGATTTGCTTGTATGACATAGAAACCCAGACAACACTAGCTATAAAAAATTTGATAGGTTTCTGTCTAAATACTAAAACTGTAGTCCTAGAATAATTACTGCAATCTCACATAAGCATATAATTGTTTGTGCAGCCTCAGTCGGCGGGTTCCAATAACCCCCCTCGTGCGTCACCTGATTCTGGAGGCTTCGTTACACCACCCTCGACGCAGAGGCCAGACGGTTGGGAAGGTTGGTGACGCAGAGGCCAGACGGTTGGAGAGGTTGGCCAGCCTCAGTCGGATTTGAACTTGTGGACTTGACACTTGAGTTAGATTGTGGACTTATGGAATTGTTGAATTTGGACTTGTGATGATACATGTGATATCTGTGAGATATATGTGATATTTGTGAGATATATGTGATGATTGTGATATTTGTGGGATATTTCTGCTGTTGAATATATATATATATATATATTTTGTCTGCATGCAAAGCAAGAAACAGGTGGAATGTTGAAAATTTTCACTGGTCTTTGCCGAGGGCCTTGACCATAGCCCTCGGCAAAGAAAATCCCAGGAAAAATTAAAAACAGGTCTTTGCCGAGGGCCTTAACCATAGCCCTCGGCAAAGAAATTCCCAGGAAAAATTAAAAAGTAGGTCTTTGCCGAGGGTTTTGAACACAGCCCTCGGTAAAGAAATTCCGAGACAAAAATAAAAACGTAGGTCTTTGCCGAGGGCCTTCGATATAGCTCTCGGCAAAGAAATTCCGAGAAAAAAAAAAGAAAATAGCTCTTTGCCGAGGGCCTCTATGTCAGCCCTCGGCAAAGATACCGTGGAAAATAACCGTGAACCTAACGACTACTTTACTTTGCCGAGGGCCGCCGTTAGCCCTCGGCAAATACTATGCCGAGTGCCCGAAAAAAGGCCCTCGGCAAAGAGTCCTTCGCCGACGTTTTTTTTCCCGAGGGTTCTTCACCGAGGGCTGCCCTCGGCAAATCCTTCGCCGACGGCTGAAGAGCCTTTGCCGAGGGCTTCAGGCCCTCGGCAAAGACCCTGCGTCCAGTAGTGAAAACACGTCTTTAATGATAAATTATCAAAGACTCCTCCCAACTAGACGCGTCACTGATAATGGCCAATGTTATCGGTGACTCTTCCAGATGGAGCCACGTCACTGCCAGCCCAAACACTTCGTTCCTTTTTTGGGGCTGAAAACTTGCTAGGCCCAAACACCTACGCCCTCTCCTATCCTAACTCCCTAACCCTAAGTCTCGGCCACCTCTCTAATCGTTCCTGCATCTCTCCCTCTCGCAGGCTACGTTGTATTCATCCGTTTTGCAATTACCTTTGAAAGCTTATATATATTGTCTGTAACTTATTTTGAGTACCAAATTTTACATCAAATACTATTTATTTTATGCAATTTTTAATTAATATGACCACACACATATGTGTAAATCATGTTGAATTGAAATAGCTAGCTCATATCCCTTCGGCCACGTTCGGTTCGTTCAGAACAATTCCCAGCCAGAGTCTTCCTTCGGTAATTTACGTAACAATCAGTGGCGGAGGCAGGCGGGGGCCATGGCCCCACCCAATGTTTGGTGCCAAAAACTAGTACTTCTGTGCTGCATATGGCCCAAAAAAACGTCCAAGCCCATGTACTGGTGTATGTACGTATACGGTAAAGACTAGATAGCCCAACCGTCTAAAGTCTGGCCATCCGAGGGCCGATCACGATTTGCGATTCACGATCCTGCCGCCACACCCGCCCCGCCGCCAGGCCGTAAAGGCACCTCCATTCGGCTGCTCAGTTCTCAGCTCGTTTCAGCTTATTCTTTCTCATAAAATACTATTGAATCATTCGAAATCATCGAAAATCTGATCAGCCGAACAGGCGTAGCTAATGTTTAAATGAAACTCTTATTGATGACTTTCGATGTGATTCAGACGCGCAGAACAAAACTTAAATGAAACATGTTAGTTCCTTTAACCATTCATGCTTATAGTTATATTTTTCATCACAAAATTGTCGCAACATGTATAATTATTTATTTAATAGAGATTTTGGTGTTTCAATATATGATCGAACTCTATATGCATATATAGATATATTGAAATTTATGTTATATTATATGTATTTGATTGTCCGGCCCTGCTATATATAATTCATGTCTCCGCCAGTGCGTAACATGGGAACAGTTCCGGCCCGGAACGACCTGGAACGGCTCTGACCGAACGGAGCTTTAAACTATCTCAATTTGAGAATGGATCGAATGCATCCCGCCTGTCTCTCATCAATGGATCGGAGTCATGCATGTGGTGCAGCAGCAGTGCATAAATAGCTAGGCGGCAGGCGCTGCGCAGTGCACCATTCACCAATGCAAAGTTGTTGCATGCACTAGTCGTAGCTAGTTAGACCTTCACACAAACACACACAGCATGTTTGCCGCCCGCTTAGCTTGCCAACGCGAGCATCTAAACACGTCCGGTCCAGCAGGCACACAAGATACGGACCTCAAGTACTGCTACCTCGCCAAGGCTGCCTACGACGCCTACGACCATGGCAGGTGCCGCTATTCCGTCGACCGCATGCTGCCCGCCCTCGGCCTCGGAGACCACGGCTACGTTGCCACCGCATTCCTCTACGCCGCCGTCAACATCGTTCCCGTCGAGCACCAGCAGCACTGGATCGGCTACGTCGCGGTCGCCGATAAGGCCGAGCGCGACCGCGTCCTCGGCTACCAGTACCGGGAGATCGTGGTCGTGTGGCGCGGCACCTCGGCACTGGACGAGCTGTTCAAGGACTTGGAGGTGAACCTCCAACCGATCCATGGCGAGGAAAGCAACAAGCTGGTGCTGGTGGAGAACGGGATCCAGAGCTTGTACGCGACCAGCTGCGACTCCGACGCGTGCAAGAATAACCATGGCAGCGCGAAAGACCATGTCCTCGCCGAGCTCAGGCGGCTGGTGACGTACTTGAGAAACAAGTGCCCCGGTGACAAGATCCACGTGACAGCCACCGGTCACAGCCTCGGCGGCGCGCTGGCCACGCTCACCGCGTGGGACGCCGCCGCCCACGAGGCGCTGGCCGGGGTGGTCGTCAGAGCCGTGACCTTCGGTGCCCCCCGCGTGGGCAACCAGGCGTTCTGCGACGAGCTCGTCGGGCCGCGCGGCGTCAAGGTGCACCGCGTCATCGTCGATCGGGACGTCGTGCCGTCGCTGCCGCCGACTTCCTTTGGGTACGCGGACGCCGGCAGCGACGTGCGCCTGCTTCATTCAGAGCGCGTCGTTCCCGTACCATTCCTTACATTGCTCGTCTCGTGGCATTTCCACAGCCTCAAGGAGTACCTGCGTATCCTAGACTCGGACTACCATGAGAGGCCGGTGCAGGTGCAGGTGCAGGACCCGCCGCCGGTGCCGGCCGACCAGTTCCTCCCGCTCCCTGAGGCCGAGCTCGATCACCAGCTGAATTTGACTCTTCCGAGCTAGCGACGATCTTGACCGTCGATCGCGAAATGCAGTGGTTCATTTTATTCGTGTTTGAGTGTTAAATCCGGCCGATTTGTTTAATTTTCTGGGCTTGCATCCCATGCGTTCTTCATTGAATTATTTCCCTTTTTTATCCTCCTCCGAAATCCGGTGTGTAATCTTGTGTGAATTTCAATTAAGTCCCTTGATGACAGTAATAATCGAAAGTTTTTATAAGATCTGTGGGAGTACTTGCGACTTGACTTCTGTAGAAATAGCTGGTGGAATTTATGAACAAACACAACAGATCATGGAAGACAGCAGGAATATATTAATGCACACACTTGCCATAAAAAACAAACATCAACTGCTTCGGAAAAAAAAGTCAACATATATATGCGGCCAACATGGTTAAACAGCGAATCAAGACGATGTCAACGGGAGTTAGCTATGTGCTTTCAATTACTAGTATCAGGCCGGCACAAGTTTGGATATCTCATCTCCACTAATATCACGATGAAGCAGGGGCGGACCTACCTTGTAGGCAGGCCGGGCGGCCCCCCAGCTATCGGCTGGCAAACTTTAGGGCCTGTTTAGATTCATTATTATCTGCTAACAGTTAGTTAGCTAATAATTAACTATCTATTAGTTGGAGGGTGTTTGGATTCATTATTCTCTACAAGGTATACCGTATACCCAATAATTCTTATGCGTCGCCTGTAGCACAAACTAGAAAAATGCCAATGTGAGTACCGAACTACCGATCGACGTTTGTTAGTTCAGTTGAGCACGAACCAAATGCAAGAATTTGTGTGCACCGGATATTGCGATCCTATCGTCCGATGTCCCGGCGACGAGGACATCACCATCGGCGTCGACTGCCATGCACTGGGAGTGGCACCCGGGGACGCCCCCTGCAGTGTGCCTATCCTGGCGAGCTTGTCCCTGGACCAGATGACCACGGCGACGGCCCTGGAGGCGATGTAGACGAGGTCCGCGCTGACAACCAGTGACCGCGCCTCCACCGTCGTTGCCGACGAGGCCGTAGTTGGCGCAGCTCCACACCTTGACGGACGCGCCACCGTCCACGGACGACGACGGCGTGCTGCCGGTGTAGAGCAGCCCGTCGTGGGTCTGCACTCTGCAGCGCGTAGACGGAGCTCGCCTTGCCCAGGATCGGTTTGCTGCCGGGCTGAACAGCTGGATCATGCGCGCCCAGCCTGCCGCTCGCCAGGTCGATCTCCTGGATGCTGCCGTCGTTGCAGCCGCATAAGAGCTCGTCATGCGCCAGCGATGAGAAGGTTGGGGAAGAGAAGGGGGAGGGTTTTACCTATGTGTACCATTAAAAAAGATGATGATAGTGGTGGGAGTGGGAGGGTGTTAGTTATTTCTACACATATTAGCTGTTATTATCTGACTCAACCAGTGAGATAGTTATTATCTAAAGGTCTGACTAATAATTAATTAGTCTACTATTTATATATGTTTAGATTCAAAAGAGATACAACTCTCTGTTTCAAATTATAGGTTATTTTGGCTTTTTCAGATACATAGTTTTATTATGCACCTAAATATGTAATATGTCTATATACATAGTAAAAGTTACGTATTTAGAAAAGCTAAAATGACATCTAAATTGAAATGGATGGAGTAGTTATTAGCAAATAGCTACTATCTACCACTTATCATCAAAATGACATAGCAAAAGTTATGTATTTAGAAAAGGGCCAGCGGCACTCGGTCGACTACGTCGCCTGCCACCATCGAGCCTATCTGGGCACCGCGACATCATCGGTCGTGTGGTGCGTTCCGCGACGAGCTGCATAGGTGGTGCGTCTGGTCATCTTTTTTGTTTTTTTGGCCCTTTTTTGAAAGTTTTTCACAAATATGCATATGGAGATATGCTTTCAAAATCTAGACCCTCACCTCGGCGCTATTGTAATTGGCGCCTAGGTCTTGGGGCCACGTCGACGTCGACGTAGACGTGGCGGTGACATGGCAGCCACAACGACGTCGTAGACTTTGGCACCGAGCTTGGCGTCGTAGCCTTTGGTGCTGAGCATGGCGCCAAGATCTATGGCGCCGTTATGCTGTTTAAAACCAGTGCCCCCTTTCCTAGCCGAGGCTTCTTCCTTTTCTTCCTCCTCCCTCTCGGGTTTTTACTCTCCCCACTTCGCCCTACCTCAATAATCGATATATTGGACCTTGGAAACTTACATTTGATCCATAGATCTTCGAGAGCAAGGTATCCTCGCTCCCCTCCTAATTTTTTTCGCATCGATTCGGTATATATTAGTTGTATTTTGCAACCGAAGAATCGTCATTACTTAGGGTTTTATGTAATTTTTAATATTTGTATTATTCAACCGTAGGATGCCAAGACGTGAAAAAACTAGCAAGCCAAGGTAACCTCAGCGCATCTTGATATATTATGGGTTCATTGTTGTCCATCAAATGGAAAACCCTAGGTTTAGGGTTTAATGTTTATTGCTTTCGGTTTTTAGAACGAAATTGGTTGAATTGTAGTTATGGCCAGATGACTAGAAATGTCTTCAACCCATTGCCTCTGCCTAGTGGTGTTCCGGTGCCCATGTCCTTTTGCGGTGAGTCCTGCAAGGTAGCCAAGTCCGATGAAGAGGACATGTATAGGCAGAGGTATTGAATGTGTGCCAATTTTGTGTTTGATCCTACACTTCGTCAGCGCCACATTAACAAGATGGTGAGAAATTGATGTTGTAATAATTATTTTGTGTCATATGTAGTTATGCGTAGTTTATTTGGTGTGTAACATTTGAATGTATTGCAGATCCCTTCACCGCTCTGTAATTTTGAGCAGTGAATCGACAATAAGATCAAGCAAGAAGAGAAGGAGTGGATGTAGAAACTGTTAAAGTGGGAGGTTGAGGACAATGAGATGATGGAGAAGAGACGCAGAGAGGAGGCTACAGAAAAGGAGCACAAAGAAAAGGAAGAAAGGACGCGTGTTGCTGTGTATAGGGAGGAGAGGAAGAAGAAGCTTGAGCATGCGCGCCGAGCGAAAGAAGCGATGAAGGAGAATCCCGATGCCCTGAGGAAGGGAAAGTGGCCTCGTTGCACTTAGTAGTCTCCACGACTTGCTAGTTCTATGCTTTTCATTGTGTTGTCGTGTAATGCACTTTAAGTATGGACGTACTTAGGTCATGTACTGTGTTATTTAGTTTGTCGGTATGCACTTCTAGTATTATTGTATTGTTTACTGATCCCTAGTATTGGACTTTTCATTATTTTGTTGTTTTCATTATTTGTGGTCATAATATTCAGTTTAATGTTGCGGAGTTAGTGAAACTAGTTCATGTACTGCAAATAAAACCTAACTAAGTAGTGCATTACATAATTCAATACGCACAACACATGAAATGTGAAAGCATCTAGGCCCCTAGTTGGGTTTCGGTGATTAATGATGACACGAGATTACTATGACTAACGTGTATTTTGTAGAGGCAATTTGAGTTAGGTCATGGTAATGGAAATTAATTGGGCAATCATGGTTGTCATGCCTCTGAGGATGGAAATCGTTTTAGTTTTCAAAGGATGGACGACAAGGTTAAGGACGGACTAGTTCTAAGTGTCGTTGGTGTTGGAGAGACACTTAGAGTAGTTTAGGACTTTGTTTTCCTTTGGCCATATTATTAAAGGGGGTATGGACTAGTAGCTTGACCTAGGTGAGTCTAGTGGGTTAGGTGTGATTCACACTTGTCAAATCTAGCACTAGGTAGCTCAGGAATAGCCCTAAGATCAATTGGAGTCAACTTCATTCACATAGGATTTCGAGTTAGAAGTGAATGGAGGATCAAATGACTGACCGGACACTGGTCTGGTTGTGACCGAACACTGGATGGTGAGTCCGGTCAGTTCATTTTATCAACTGCAGTCATCTGGTATAGACCATACGCTGAGTGGAGCAGCACCGGACGCTGGGGTACCTACGTCCGATCAACTCTAGAGAGGTTCTGGAGAGGCTTTTGCTTGACCAGATGCGTCCAGGGGGTACTAACCGGACGCTGGGGTGCCTGCGTCCGGTCAACTCCAGTAAGGTTCCACAAAGGTTTTTTCTTGACCGGACACGTCCGGTTGATGCTGATCGGACGCTGGTCAGAGTCCGGTTAGAACTTAATGGCTCTTTCTGACACAGTGGCAGGTATAACTGACCAGAGCATCTGGTCACCTTGACCGGTGCATCTGGTCAGCCCGTAAAGTGATGACTCAGCCTCCAAACGTTATGTTTTGAATGAGGGGGTATAAAT
Organism: Miscanthus floridulus; assembly: GCF_019320115.1. Lineage (NCBI taxonomy): Eukaryota > Viridiplantae > Streptophyta > Magnoliopsida > Poales > Poaceae > Miscanthus > Miscanthus floridulus. The sequence goes on along the minus strand of NC_089594.1, from coordinate 80,267,572 downwards.
ACTTACTACACTCGTCTAAGGGAGGTCTCTTGCCCATTTGTTCAACTGAGTAACACATTTGGAGTGCAAGGGAGAGCAAGAGCCTAGTGAGGTGATTGAGATTTGAGAATCCAAGATTAAGGACCTCATTAGTGAATAGAGAGTAGCAAGTGTGAACCCACCTTTCTCATCAGGCTTGTCTTGGTCAAGTGAGAGTTTGTGCTTGTTACTCGGATTGGTCGCCGGCCGGAGCTCCTCTGCCTTGCTCTATATCGAAAGAAGAAGATGAGGTGGAAAAGGGTTAAATCCAAGATGCAGTTTTATACAGGGTCTTATTGCTAAACTACGAGACTCAAGTGAATAGTGCATCTCTATCTTGGGGAGTAATTTTGAGGAAAATGTAGGGGTTCACACAAAAGACGGCTGCCCATGTTTGGCCACGTGGGACGGGCGTTGCTGGGACACCATGTCCGCGCGCTTGGGCTGGCCTGCTCAGTGCCCCGCCATGGACGCGGTCCGCTGGACCGTTGCGCCGCGCTGAGCTGGTCTGGTGCCGCCCGCTTGGGCGGTAGGGTGCGCTCGCGTTGGGCGCTCACCCTGCGCGTGGGCCGCTGTGCGCGTTCGCCTGGTCCAGACTAGTGATGGACTGGGCGTGCCTAGCTGCTGAGGGCCCACGCATGCCTACGGGCCGAGTGCCGCCAAGCTTGTCTGTGCTTGTTTTGGTTTTATTAATTCAGTGCCTTTCAGAAATGAAAATAAAGTGTTGAAAAATCATAAAAATTTCAAACCAGCTTTGTTGAGTTCCTAAAATTATGAGCTACCTGTTAGTGATTTGTTTATAGTTTATATTTCTTAGAAGTTATATAATTAATTTAAGGTACTTAATATGTAAAAGTAAAAACTGGTAGGATTTGTTGTGATAGATCGGTAATATTGTTGAATTAAAATTTGTACAGTAGGCTCCTAGCAATATTAGGTACTCACTGTAATTTTGTAGCTCTGAAATAATTAATTTGCTAAATAGATAATGATGTCCTATTGCAAATAAAGATTAAATTGATAGAATAGAATAAAGAAATAACTTAGGTTTATGTAACTAAAATATTTCTGGGAAATAACGCCTGATGTGACAACATGGATATGTAGCCTAAGTACGTACGTTGTTAGAGCGAGTTCGTTAGCTGGTGAGGCGTGATCGGATTTCTAAACATTTCGGCTATCGTTGATTATTTACATCTATGCATTTGCATCAATGCATATCATATAGGTACGATGATGGGTCAACGGATCAATTGAAGTATGATTGGGAATCCGAAGGTGGTGTACTGGTATTCTCTCCAGGAGATGATGCAATGAGCTTGTTATTTAGCTGATGGTGGATGATCTGAAGATGCAGACACTAACTTTTTAATATCTTACCCAGGCAAGCCCCGATGCATAATCCCTACTTTTCTACGGTTTAAATTATATTTGTGCATTAAGTTTTAAGGAGTTGAATGAAACCCACCTGCATATATATAATATATCTTTATCCTATGAGTCTTACAAGTATGATAGGATCGTGTAGATTGCTATGCTACAGGACCCCGGTAGAAGTCGAGTGATTGCCTGTCACTCGCGAGATATAGAAAATATATTACTATCACTTGAAAAATATAAATGGTGGAAAGGAAAAATGGTGACCGGACTGGGATATGGTTTGGGTATTGGTGGGTGTAAGAGGTTGTGTTGCCGTAGACGCGGGGCATAGCTTGGTTACACTGTTTTCCCTGTCTGGTCGGTTAAGGACCGATCGTTGCATAAGACTCTAGGCAGGTCACAGACTTATTATCCCGAGCACATACTTGTGTATGGGCGCTTGGAAGACTTGTTGCTCTCTTGACGCGGATCCGGCTCTTTCCGGACCGACTGTTAGGGTTTCTTTTTGGTGGAGGAGGTCCTTGCACCGCACTGAGTTCGGGACTCAGGGGCGGGGGCTTGGAGTCCTAGTTTGGACGGGGACTTGGACACCTGGGACAGGAGAGTGATGGGTTGGTCCTGTTTGTGCCTGGGGTTCAAACGGGGCGTGTGTTTTTGGGGTACCCAGCTGGACGCATTGATTCGCGAATCGCCGAAAAATCCGATACGGCTTGTCTACGGTTTAGCATCGTAGTAAGAACTGAAGAGGAAATATGGAAAAAGGAAATCTGATTGCTTACCACCTGCTTGAAAGTAGCACATGTGCTTACATAGAATGGTTAGTTAACGAACCAATGCGGCTATTAATAAAAAACGAATATAAGGACACACGCTTAGTAATGCTTCCTGCAAATGTAATAAACCCACAAGCCAGATAGCCTTGCATATCCTTGGAGTCTTTTCTTTCCTCCTGTCAGATAAGTCTTGCTGAGTACAATTGAGTACTCAGAGTTTTATTCCCCCTGTTGCATGTGACAGGTAGATGCTAGAGCTGACCCTTGTGTGTGGATACCTCCTGGTGGGCTCAGCGATGATTCCTTTACGCTGCGATCGTAGTTGTTATTTATCACTCTCACCAAATGCTTTTATAAATGAAAGTTTCATAATCTGTTGTCGTAGTTTATATATCAATACTTCATCGTGTCATGATTAGATATTCATTTCCGCAGTAATTCTGATCACATATTTATATTTCGCTGTTCAATTAAATTATTCATAACTCTGATAATATGATTTCATTCCGCTGTTATATTAATAAATGTTATACTCTGATGTTATTTTAAAAGTGATGTAAGAAATGGTTCAGAATGATGTAAGCTTTATTCTCTCATTTATGATCCTGATGGCAAAAATGTGGATTTTTGGGTTCTCCCCTGGGGTGCGCCCGACGGAACCGAGTAATTTAATGTTCTTCTTCGAGTGCTTAGTGTCTAATAAAAGGCAAGCACTTCTGGGAGGCATTAGATTAGATGGTTCTGCCACAGGTCTCACAATTTGATTCTCTACCTTCGTGCTTGAAAACGACTTCCTGAAACAAAGTGCTCCTGGTTTTAATTTCCTTCAAGACCGAGGAATAAGCGCACAAATTTTGCTTCTGAAGATTCATAATCACTTCTAGGCAATCTAAAGCTATTACACATTTGCGCACATCCATGTCCATGGCAAGGAAGTTGCTTCATTACAAGCCAGAGCTTCTAAAGACGACGGATCAGTTAAACCATCAATGACCATAGCACTTGCAGCAACATAATTCCCCACACTATCCCGACAAATGATTCCAACAGTCCCCTTATCTCCAGATCGCGCCACCACACCATCAACATTAAACTTCAAGAAAGCTTCAGGTGGAGATATCCATTTAGAAGCCGGTTGCTTGTTTCTTGTTAACTTGGTTGTTTCATTGTCCTCAATCAATCCAGCCAGTTTAAGATCTTCAAGATATTTTTGTAATAAAGCTGAATATTGATAATGGGCTTTGGAATATATCCTCATGTAACGCCTTTCTCCGGGCCCCCAAGATTGCCCAACATATGATTAGAAGTTTTTGAAATTCTTTTGCAGGTAAAGTTTCCTGCATAAAAAAGCCATGTCTTTGGATTATCAATTCAGTTGCTGCAATATGTTCAGTTAGATCCTCATCTACTAGAGCTCAAACGCATCTTGACATTGTACAATAGAAAAGAGCATGACGCCACGAGTCAATGGTAGCACCACATAATTTGCACCCACTTTGTTCACTCATTGACCTTTCTTTAAGGACTTCACCAGTTGTTAAAAGAATTATGGGCTAATCTCCAAGCAAAAATATGAATTTTTTATGGTACCTTGACCTTCCAGAATAATTTCCATCTCCTTTTAGCACCTTCAGTGTCCGAGCTCTCTACTCTTTCATCAAGCCAATCTTGTATTTGATTCCTATCGATGAACAAGCATTCTGTAAGCAGATTTAACAGAAAATATACCACATCTTTCGTAGTGCCATGCCCAAAAATCATCTTGCCGACATGAACTCAAAGGAATATTTCTTATTACATGAGCATCCATATTATAGAAGTAATTCACTAACACGTCTGGGTGGGTTTGGTAGCTTTGATGCAATTGGCCGCAGGAGCATATTTTCACAGGTGGCCATGTCCTGAGAAGGCCCAATCCATCTTCAGGTCCACGGGCGGCCATAATTAGAGCCGCTATAGAAAGAAGGGTCCGACTGTCTACAAAACTGTTCTGTATTTTCGGCAGCGAGTGAAGCATGCAGCAGATCCACTTCAAGCTAAACCAACAAGTAAATTATTATTAAGCTGGTGTACTAATACCAACGTGTCGTTGATATCATCTTTACATATATACACGATGCGCTCAATTGAGTACTCTTGGTCTTGGACAGCTCCTACTAGCAACAAAACAGAATGCTCCTACAAATAACACGCGGTATACAAAATCGAAATGATGACAGTTTACTCCTGTTTAAAATCTGAATGTTAATTTCCAGCTGCTGGAGGGAGCATCAACCATCAAGTGCGTCATACTGCACTGTAATCACACAGGAGCAGACACATGTTTAACCTTTGCCAAGTTGTTGATAATTTCTGATTAAAGCTTGCTTGACACATGGCCAAATTGCATCAAACATAGGAATCTCATCATCATTGTACTGACAAGCAAAAGAAAATGATGGATCCAGACTGATTCCTCCTACTAACTCTATATAATCCCTCAGTCATACCAGCCTCCTCTCTGCCACGCATAAAGCGCCACCACCTATGTATCACCTATCCTCCTCCTTGCCAATCAAATTAAAGTCGCATGGATGGACTACAATAATACTGAAGAAATAATGGTGTTTTCGAGGGCATAACTGAACTGGTGGATTCGTATATATTTGAAGTCTATCTGGCACTGACCAAGTTGAGAAAAATACACTTGTGAGGACGGTATCAAGTAGTTCATCGTACCGTACCACTAACCTAACGCGCGAAACTGGATTAGTCATGGTCCACATCCTTCCTATTGCTTGGCCGGGAAGTTTATTATGGGAAACTTAAGTACTGCTGCACATGCAGTACTAGCTAGATTACGTTTTAATTTTATTTTTAATGTGGCCAATGGGATAACACATTGCAAGTGAAGGAGTAGCCGTGTAAGTCGAGAACTTGAACCTACATGCACAGGTTACACCATAGGTATCCTAACCAATTGAGCTATGCTCAATTCGCACCGCATGACTCATAATAAGTATAGAAGAAGTGGTATTTTTGATAATCACTACGCCGGACTACAACATCACCCAGTGATAAGTGATAAAAAAATGCACAAAATATATGTTTCAACATTCAAACTCAACACCTCAACATTCTCTCAAAAACATCCACACCAGCTGAGCTATGGAACACTTGTGATTATACAAATGATGTTATTCTTTCATGTGCGTAATTTTGAATCTTATATTACATAAAACTCTAAACTATTTCAAATGAAAAAGTTGTTAATTGCAGGTTGTAGATCTCGTCGAGTACTACGATGATTTGATGTTGACTTTATCTTCATTCGATATTGCTAACCATCTCAAATCCGATCTAAGAACATATATTCAATATTTTGGACATGAAAGCCATCTCAAATTAAAAGGTTGTTAACTAAAAAGTTTTAGATCTCTTTGAACTCTACAATTTAGGTTTAAAGTTTATCTTGATCTAACCTCGTGTGAAAAAGATATGAATTCTTTATGCAAAACAGTCTATCACTATCGATTGAAGCTACGAACTGACAGTTAAATCTATCTATTAATTGACTATTGAAGCCACGAACAGACAGTGCACATTATCATTGTCGGTTCAAAGCAACCGGCAATGATAGTTCAGCAGCGATGGCATGTTCTATGGTAGTGAATAGCAATAAACTAGTGGATTCCTCATATGTGAAATTTATCTAGCACTGGATAAAAGTTGTGAATAATACATTTTTGGATCCTATATTTTTAGGACGGCATCAATTAGTTCACCATACCGTACCTTTAACCTAAAGAATGCTTTGGATTAGTCGAGGTCCACGGCCTTCGTATTATTGGTGGGGAGGTATGTTATGGGACACTTGAGTACTACGCTACCACTGGCACATGCAGTGCTAGCTACATTATGTCTTATTTTATTTTATTGCAGGCACTGGGATAACCTATTGCAAGTAAGGCTGTCTAGAATTGGTTTAATCGAGTGTGCTATACTGCTATATATATAACACAACATGTGTAAGGACGATTCCTAGAAGAGGACATACCCCGCTGTGCCTGGGGGCTGGCCGCGCGTTCATGCCGGCCGCACCGCACCTTGGGGGCGCCGCATCTAATGTGGCGGTATAATACTATCAATTCTAGGAAACAATCAATGTTGTAATGTAATTTAGACACAAGATCGATAGAAGAAACTTCTTAATGGTCTTACAAGGACTTATAGCACAGTAGGACCCAGTGGCTCATATGAAGGTGAATTGGGTTTCAAAAAACCATAACAACCTTAGCCTATGGAAACCCTTAACCCATAGCACCTTGGCTCATAAGTTCTTCTACAGAAAACAATCTAATGAGTCCTTAGGGCCATCACACTCATCACATCCTTAACTAAGAATCACACTAAGAGTAAGGTCCTTAGATATACAGGTATGAAACCTAAGCTAAGCACAATAAGAATCCTAATTATCACATAATAAACTTGCAATCAATTCAAATGTAAATCAAGTAAGTAAAAAGACAATAAGACAACCGGACGTTTTCCCATGAAATCGGGTTGTTGCCACAACCACTACTCCATGTTGGAGCACCAAGAGTCACCAAGACTTGGTTAAGCTCCCCATCTACTAGTGAATACCCGTTTGCCACTTCAACATGATGGGTTTTCAAGATCATGTATAACTTCTGGAGCCACCTCACATGAACTCCACCAAGGACGGTCACCAAGTCAAATTCATATTAGAATGATTCTAGGGTTTGGGAAATTGACCAAGAGCATGAAAAGGAGTCATAGGGTCATGATCATGAATCAAATTAGGCTCAACAAGTAACAACTTCTGACCATTGAAGTTGAGGAAGGAGGGGCAGTGCTAATGGAGGGGTAGCTCTTCAGCGATGATGCTAACAATAGCAAGGCGAAGGTGCATGGATGCAAAGACACTGAGCTGGGAGGGCGTGTTACTACAGGCCAGTGGTGTAGGAAGGCATGCAACAAGGGGAATGCAAAGGCAGAAGTCATTGTTGATGGAGAGAGATCGAACTCAAAGGTGGAACATAGGCAACGGTAGGGCCAATGGTTTTTACCTGGCGCTGAGTGGCTAGGGCTATGAATGGATGAATGGCCCGAATTTGATCAAAACGGATGAATGGCACAGATTCCCGATTTGAATAGGGCCACCAGATGGTCCATCTGTAGGAGTGGTTTCTACCACCGAGCCATGATTCCTGCTTCTTGGGGATCAAAACAATGAAGAGCTATTTATAGATTGCAAATGAGCCAAGCCATGATAGAAAATATATCTTCTAATGTGACCATTTGGATTTGAACTAGATATTTACGAAGGATATTTTATATTAATATCTTGTTGCACTATGCCAAAATAGCACAAAGGACACACATTAATTAGTGACTCGCAATTGACATGTGTCACTGATGTAACATTACTGACGTGGGTAAACAAAACGCGTCACTGGTTAGTTGTTGCCAATGGCCAGGAAACAAAACACGTCTTTAATGATAAATTATCAAAGACTCCTCCCAACTAGACGCGTCACTGATAATGGCCAATGTTATCGGTGACTCTTCCAGATGGAGCCACGTCACTGCCAGCCCAAACACTTCGTTCCTTTTTTGGGGCTGAAAACTTGCTAGGCCCAAACACCTACGCCCTCTCCTATCCTAACTCCCTAACCCTAAGTCTCGGCCACCTCTCTAATCGTTCCTGCATCTCTCCCTCTCGCAGGCTACGTTGTATTCATCCGTTTTGCAATTACCTTTGAAAGCTTATATATATTGTCTGTAACTTATTTTGAGTACCAAATTTTACATCAAATACTATTTATTTTATGCAATTTTTAATTAATATGACCACACACATATGTGTAAATCATGTTGAATTGAAATAGCTAGCTCATATCCCTTCGGCCACGTTCGGTTCGTTCAGAACAATTCCCAGCCAGAGTCTTCCTTCGGTAATTTACGTAACAATCAGTGGCGGAGGCAGGCGGGGGCCATGGCCCCACCCAATGTTTGGTGCCAAAAACTAGTACTTCTGTGCTGCATATGGCCCAAAAAAACGTCCAAGCCCATGTACTGGTGTATGTACGTATACGGTAAAGACTAGATAGCCCAACCGTCTAAAGTCTGGCCATCCGAGGGCCGATCACGATTTGCGATTCACGATCCTGCCGCCACACCCGCCCCGCCGCCAGGCCGTAAAGGCACCTCCATTCGGCTGCTCAGTTCTCAGCTCGTTTCAGCTTATTCTTTCTCATAAAATACTATTGAATCATTCGAAATCATCGAAAATCTGATCAGCCGAACAGGCGTAGCTAATGTTTAAATGAAACTCTTATTGATGACTTTCGATGTGATTCAGACGCGCAGAACAAAACTTAAATGAAACATGTTAGTTCCTTTAACCATTCATGCTTATAGTTATATTTTTCATCACAAAATTGTCGCAACATGTATAATTATTTATTTAATAGAGATTTTGGTGTTTCAATATATGATCGAACTCTATATGCATATATAGATATATTGAAATTTATGTTATATTATATGTATTTGATTGTCCGGCCCTGCTATATATAATTCATGTCTCCGCCAGTGCGTAACATGGGAACAGTTCCGGCCCGGAACGACCTGGAACGGCTCTGACCGAACGGAGCTTTAAACTATCTCAATTTGAGAATGGATCGAATGCATCCCGCCTGTCTCTCATCAATGGATCGGAGTCATGCATGTGGTGCAGCAGCAGTGCATAAATAGCTAGGCGGCAGGCGCTGCGCAGTGCACCATTCACCAATGCAAAGTTGTTGCATGCACTAGTCGTAGCTAGTTAGACCTTCACACAAACACACACAGCATGTTTGCCGCCCGCTTAGCTTGCCAACGCGAGCATCTAAACACGTCCGGTCCAGCAGGCACACAAGATACGGACCTCAAGTACTGCTACCTCGCCAAGGCTGCCTACGACGCCTACGACCATGGCAGGTGCCGCTATTCCGTCGACCGCATGCTGCCCGCCCTCGGCCTCGGAGACCACGGCTACGTTGCCACCGCATTCCTCTACGCCGCCGTCAACATCGTTCCCGTCGAGCACCAGCAGCACTGGATCGGCTACGTCGCGGTCGCCGATAAGGCCGAGCGCGACCGCGTCCTCGGCTACCAGTACCGGGAGATCGTGGTCGTGTGGCGCGGCACCTCGGCACTGGACGAGCTGTTCAAGGACTTGGAGGTGAACCTCCAACCGATCCATGGCGAGGAAAGCAACAAGCTGGTGCTGGTGGAGAACGGGATCCAGAGCTTGTACGCGACCAGCTGCGACTCCGACGCGTGCAAGAATAACCATGGCAGCGCGAAAGACCATGTCCTCGCCGAGCTCAGGCGGCTGGTGACGTACTTGAGAAACAAGTGCCCCGGTGACAAGATCCACGTGACAGCCACCGGTCACAGCCTCGGCGGCGCGCTGGCCACGCTCACCGCGTGGGACGCCGCCGCCCACGAGGCGCTGGCCGGGGTGGTCGTCAGAGCCGTGACCTTCGGTGCCCCCCGCGTGGGCAACCAGGCGTTCTGCGACGAGCTCGTCGGGCCGCGCGGCGTCAAGGTGCACCGCGTCATCGTCGATCGGGACGTCGTGCCGTCGCTGCCGCCGACTTCCTTTGGGTACGCGGACGCCGGCAGCGACGTGCGCCTGCTTCATTCAGAGCGCGTCGTTCCCGTACCATTCCTTACATTGCTCGTCTCGTGGCATTTCCACAGCCTCAAGGAGTACCTGCGTATCCTAGACTCGGACTACCATGAGAGGCCGGTGCAGGTGCAGGTGCAGGACCCGCCGCCGGTGCCGGCCGACCAGTTCCTCCCGCTCCCTGAGGCCGAGCTCGATCACCAGCTGAATTTGACTCTTCCGAGCTAGCGACGATCTTGACCGTCGATCGCGAAATGCAGTGGTTCATTTTATTCGTGTTTGAGTGTTAAATCCGGCCGATTTGTTTAATTTTCTGGGCTTGCATCCCATGCGTTCTTCATTGAATTATTTCCCTTTTTTATCCTCCTCCGAAATCCGGTGTGTAATCTTGTGTGAATTTCAATTAAGTCCCTTGATGACAGTAATAATCGAAAGTTTTTATAAGATCTGTGGGAGTACTTGCGACTTGACTTCTGTAGAAATAGCTGGTGGAATTTATGAACAAACACAACAGATCATGGAAGACAGCAGGAATATATTAATGCACACACTTGCCATAAAAAACAAACATCAACTGCTTCGGAAAAAAAAGTCAACATATATATGCGGCCAACATGGTTAAACAGCGAATCAAGACGATGTCAACGGGAGTTAGCTATGTGCTTTCAATTACTAGTATCAGGCCGGCACAAGTTTGGATATCTCATCTCCACTAATATCACGATGAAGCAGGGGCGGACCTACCTTGTAGGCAGGCCGGGCGGCCCCCCAGCTATCGGCTGGCAAACTTTAGGGCCTGTTTAGATTCATTATTATCTGCTAACAGTTAGTTAGCTAATAATTAACTATCTATTAGTTGGAGGGTGTTTGGATTCATTATTCTCTACAAGGTATACCGTATACCCAATAATTCTTATGCGTCGCCTGTAGCACAAACTAGAAAAATGCCAATGTGAGTACCGAACTACCGATCGACGTTTGTTAGTTCAGTTGAGCACGAACCAAATGCAAGAATTTGTGTGCACCGGATATTGCGATCCTATCGTCCGATGTCCCGGCGACGAGGACATCACCATCGGCGTCGACTGCCATGCACTGGGAGTGGCACCCGGGGACGCCCCCTGCAGTGTGCCTATCCTGGCGAGCTTGTCCCTGGACCAGATGACCACGGCGACGGCCCTGGAGGCGATGTAGACGAGGTCCGCGCTGACAACCAGTGACCGCGCCTCCACCGTCGTTGCCGACGAGGCCGTAGTTGGCGCAGCTCCACACCTTGACGGACGCGCCACCGTCCACGGACGACGACGGCGTGCTGCCGGTGTAGAGCAGCCCGTCGTGGGTCTGCACTCTGCAGCGCGTAGACGGAGCTCGCCTTGCCCAGGATCGGTTTGCTGCCGGGCTGAACAGCTGGATCATGCGCGCCCAGCCTGCCGCTCGCCAGGTCGATCTCCTGGATGCTGCCGTCGTTGCAGCCGCATAAGAGCTCGTCATGCGCCAGCGATGAGAAGGTTGGGGAAGAGAAGGGGGAGGGTTTTACCTATGTGTACCATTAAAAAAGATGATGATAGTGGTGGGAGTGGGAGGGTGTTAGTTATTTCTACACATATTAGCTGTTATTATCTGACTCAACCAGTGAGATAGTTATTATCTAAAGGTCTGACTAATAATTAATTAGTCTACTATTTATATATGTTTAGATTCAAAAGAGATACAACTCTCTGTTTCAAATTATAGGTTATTTTGGCTTTTTCAGATACATAGTTTTATTATGCACCTAAATATGTAATATGTCTATATACATAGTAAAAGTTACGTATTTAGAAAAGCTAAAATGACATCTAAATTGAAATGGATGGAGTAGTTATTAGCAAATAGCTACTATCTACCACTTATCATCAAAATGACATAGCAAAAGTTATGTATTTAGAAAAGGGCCAGCGGCACTCGGTCGACTACGTCGCCTGCCACCATCGAGCCTATCTGGGCACCGCGACATCATCGGTCGTGTGGTGCGTTCCGCGACGAGCTGCATAGGTGGTGCGTCTGGTCATCTTTTTTGTTTTTTTGGCCCTTTTTTGAAAGTTTTTCACAAATATGCATATGGAGATATGCTTTCAAAATCTAGACCCTCACCTCGGCGCTATTGTAATTGGCGCCTAGGTCTTGGGGCCACGTCGACGTCGACGTAGACGTGGCGGTGACATGGCAGCCACAACGACGTCGTAGACTTTGGCACCGAGCTTGGCGTCGTAGCCTTTGGTGCTGAGCATGGCGCCAAGATCTATGGCGCCGTTATGCTGTTTAAAACCAGTGCCCCCTTTCCTAGCCGAGGCTTCTTCCTTTTCTTCCTCCTCCCTCTCGGGTTTTTACTCTCCCCACTTCGCCCTACCTCAATAATCGATATATTGGACCTTGGAAACTTACATTTGATCCATAGATCTTCGAGAGCAAGGTATCCTCGCTCCCCTCCTAATTTTTTTCGCATCGATTCGGTATATATTAGTTGTATTTTGCAACCGAAGAATCGTCATTACTTAGGGTTTTATGTAATTTTTAATATTTGTATTATTCAACCGTAGGATGCCAAGACGTGAAAAAACTAGCAAGCCAAGGTAACCTCAGCGCATCTTGATATATTATGGGTTCATTGTTGTCCATCAAATGGAAAACCCTAGGTTTAGGGTTTAATGTTTATTGCTTTCGGTTTTTAGAACGAAATTGGTTGAATTGTAGTTATGGCCAGATGACTAGAAATGTCTTCAACCCATTGCCTCTGCCTAGTGGTGTTCCGGTGCCCATGTCCTTTTGCGGTGAGTCCTGCAAGGTAGCCAAGTCCGATGAAGAGGACATGTATAGGCAGAGGTATTGAATGTGTGCCAATTTTGTGTTTGATCCTACACTTCGTCAGCGCCACATTAACAAGATGGTGAGAAATTGATGTGTAATAATTATTTTGTGTCATATGTAGTTATGCGTAGTTTATTTGGTGTGTAACATTTGAATGTATTGCAGATCCCTTCACCGCTCTGTAATTTTGAGCAGTGAATCGACAATAAGATCAAGCAAGAAGAGAAGGAGTGGATGTAGAAACTGTTAAAGTGGGAGGTTGAGGACAATGAGATGATGGAGAAGAGACGCAGAGAGGAGGCTACAGAAAAGGAGCACAAAGAAAGGAAGAAAGGACGCGTGTTGCTGTGTATAGGGAGGAGAGGAAGAAGAAGCTTGAGCATGCGCGCCGAGCGAAAGAAGCGATGAAGGAGAATCCCGATGCCCTGAGGAAGGGAAAGTGGCCTCGTTGCACTTAGTAGTCTCCACGACTTGCTAGTTCTATGCTTTTCATTGTGTTGTCGTGTAATGCACTTTAAGTATGGACGTACTTAGGTCATGTACTGTGTTATTTAGTTTGTCGGTATGCACTTCTAGTATTATTGTATTGTTTACTGATCCCTAGTATTGGACTTTTCATTATTTTGTTGTTTTCATTATTTGTGGTCATAATATTCAGTTTAATGTTGCGGAGTTAGTGAAACTAGTTCATGTACTGCAAATAAAACCTAACTAAGTAGTGCATTACATAATTCAATACGCACAACACATGAAATGTGAAAGCATCTAGGCCCCTAGTTGGGTTTCGGTGATTAATGATGACACGAGATTACTATGACTAACGTGTATTTTGTAGAGGCAATTTGAGTTAGGTCATGGTAATGGAAATTAATTGGGCAATCATGGTTGTCATGCCTCTGAGGATGGAAATCGTTTTAGTTTTCAAAGGATGGACGACAAGGTTAAGGACGGACTAGTTCTAAGTGTCGTTGGTGTTGGAGAGACACTTAGAGTAGTTTAGGACTTTGTTTTCCTTTGGCCATATTATTAAAGGGGGTATGGACTAGTAGCTTGACCTAGGTGAGTCTAGTGGGTTAGGTGTGATTCACACTTGTCAAATCTAGCACTAGGTAGCTCAGGAATAGCCCTAAGATCAATTGGAGTCAACTTCATTCACATAGGATTTCGAGTTAGAAGTGAATGGAGGATCAAATGACTGACCGGACACTGGTCTGGTTGTGACCGAACACTGGATGGTGAGTCCGGTCAGTTCATTTTATCAACTGCAGTCATCTGGTATAGACCATACGCTGAGTGGAGCAGCACCGGACGCTGGGGTACCTACGTCCGATCAACTCTAGAGAGGTTCTGGAGAGGCTTTTGCTTGACCAGATGCGTCCAGGGGGTACTAACCGGACGCTGGGGTGCCTGCGTCCGGTCAACTCCAGTAAGGTTCCACAAAGGTTTTTTCTTGACCGGACACGTCCGGTTGATGCTGATCGGACGCTGGTCAGAGTCCGGTTAGAACTTAATGGCTCTTTCTGACACAGTGGCAGGTATAACTGACCAGAGCATCTGGTCACCTTGACCGGTGCATCTGGTCAGCCCGTAAAGTGATGACTCAGCCTCCAAACGTTATGTTTTGAATGAGGGGGTATAAATACTTACTACACTCGTCTAAGGGAGGTCTCTTGCCCATTTGTTCAACTGAGTAACACATTTGGAGTGCAAGGGAGAGCAAGAGCCTAGTGAGGTGATTGAGATTTGAGAATCCAAGATTAAGGACCTCATTAGTGAATAGAGAGTAGCAAGTGTGAACCCACCTTTCTCATCAGGCTTGTCTTGGTCAAGTGAGAGTTTGTGCTTGTTACTCTTGGTGATCGCCATCACCTAGACGGCTTGGTGGTGATTGGGAGCTTGGTGATCATCCGACGGAGCTTGTGGATGACCCAAGTCATGTTGTGAGCGGTTGTGGGTGATTCACAGCGACGGAGTGTTAAAGAATCAGTCTGTAGAGAGCACTTGATCCTTGTGCGAATCAAGGGGGAGCTACACCCTTGCGCAGGTGCTCTAACGAGGACTAGTGGAGAGTGGCAACTCTTTGATACCTCAGAAAAACTTCACTGTGTTCCTTTCCCTCTCTTTACTTTGAGCATTTACATTTGAGCAATTTATTTCATGTCTTTACATTCCTAGAATTGCCATGCTAGAGTAGGATTAGAACCTAGTGAAGGATCAAGATACCCAAGAGGGGGGTGAATTGGGCTCATTCTAAATTTTTTTGCAATAATTAAATCCAACAGTTAGCCCAATTAACCCCTTGTGCCTAGAAAGTATTTCTAAAGTTCTACCACACAAAAAGCCTTGCAACCTAAGTTTCAATCCTACTCTAGCATGGTAATTCTATGAATGTAAAGACAAGTATTGAATTGCTCAAAGTAAAGAGAGAAGGAGGAACACAACGATGTTTTGCCGAGGTATCGGAGAGTCACCACTCTCCACTAGTCCTCGTTGGAGCACCCTGCTGTAGCTCCCCCTTGATCCGCGCAAGGATCAAGTGCTCTCTATGGGTTGATTCTTTGACACTCCATCGCGATGAATCACCCACAACCGCTCACAACTTGAGTTGGGTCATCCACAAGCTCCACCGGATGATCACCAAGCTCCCAATCACCACCAAGTCATCTAGGTGATGGTGATCACCAAGAGTAACAAGCACGAACTCTCACTTGACCACAACAAGCCTAATGAGAAGGGTGGATGCACACTTTGCTACTCTTGATCTCACTAATGAGGGCTCTCTTTGGGATTCTCAAATCTCAATCACCTCAATAGGACCTTGCTCTTCTTGACACTCTCAAAGGTGCTTCTCAGCTATTGAAATGAGCAAAAGTATTTATAACATGGGCTAAAAATGAACCGTTATGTGCCTCAGCGGGGTGACCGGACGCTCCGGTCATGTTGACCGAACATGCCGGTCAGTTCACCCTGAATTCCAGTGATCAAATGGTGACCAGACGCTGGACAGCGTGCGGTCATCACTGACCGGACGTGTCCGGTCATGATTTTCCCTCTCTGGAACCTTACTGGAATCGACCGGACGCTGGCCCTCAGCGTCCGGTCACTTCACCTCTCAGCGTCCGGTCACTTCCAGATGACTTCACCTTGATCAAATGAACTGACCGAACTCTACGCCAACGTTCGGTCACACTGAAGCCAACGTCCGTACAGTATTTGACCCTCCATTCACTTCCAACTTTCGAACGTACGTGAATGAAGTTTGCTCCAATGGATCTAAGGGCTTTTTAGGAGCTACCTAGTGCTAGGTTTAGCAAGTGTGCACCATACCTAACCCACTAGACTCACCTAGGTCAAGCTACTCATCCATGCCCCCCTTAATAGTATGGCCAAAGGAAAAACAAAGTCCTAAACTACTCTAAGTGTCTCTTCAACACCAAACGACACTTAGAACTAGTCCATCCTTAACCTTGTCGTCCATCCTTTGAAAACTAAAATGATTTCCATCATAGGGGCATGACCACCATGATAGCCCAATCGATCTCCATTACCATGACCTAACTTAATTGCCTCTGCAAAACACACGTTAGTCATAGTAATCACGTATTGTCATTAATCACCGAAACCCAACTAGGAGCCTAGATGCTTTCACCTAGGGTGCAAAACTTTTGTGCGGTAAAACAATAGAAATATTCTAGGCACAAGGGGTGAAGTGGGCTAAGTGTAGGATTTAATTATTGCATAAAATTTAGAATTAGCCCAATTCACCCCCCCCCCCTTCTTGGATATCTTGATCCTTTCAAAATGGCAAGTGAGAACATGTACCAAACTAGGGTACAGAGGTCCTGGACTAAACATAACATGCCTTAGGTAATTAAAGCGAACAACAAGCACGTAAAATGACATGTGAAAACATGTACCAAACAAGAGTATAGAGGTCCTTCGACTAAACCTAACATGCCTTAGGTAATTAAACCAAACAACAAACACATGGATGTGACTCGTGAATAAGATAGGTTCCTCCTAGTTGTGTGGCCACATAGCAAATTGTGTTGCACCTTGTCCATAGTATCCTTCCATTGTTGTTGGTGGTGGTGGTGACGGGGGTGGTGGCGAAGGCCCATTGTTCTTGTGATTAGGGCAGGTGCATATGGATCATTGTAGAGTGGCTCCTGTGAATCTGCACCATTGTTGTTATCGTCGTCTTTGTCGTCCTTGTAACCACTACTAACTTCCCTTTCTAGATTGAAGATATGGTCCTACAGGTAGTAGATGTACAGTTGATGCGGATAAATTAGTCGAGGATCGACCCACCTAGTGAACCCACTGTTTTCTTTGGACTCGGAAGACTGTAATAAGTATGTCCTATAAGTTGTAGTGCAATCGAGAAACATATTTAACAAACCAATAGTAATAGCAATTACCCATGCTCAATGTGTCGTTGCCGCTGACTCTCGGACAGAAACGCTCAATGTCTTGTACGGAGCATTTGAGGGTGTTTCCCTGTAATGAAGAAAACAACGGCAAGTTAGTAAGACACAAAATATGTGTGTTGGTATGCAACTGAAGTGAGAAAACTAAGGCAACTGACTTACCACTCTGTCCAAGATTGGTGCTACCTGCACCTGCGTTCCTACACGAGTAGCTTGGTCGTACGTCGTGTCTTCGTCGGAGGAGGACTCGATGTCAGCGTAGTCATCTTGTGTCCATTGTACTCTCAGCCTACAACATGTTGCGGCTTGGTACCAAGCTTGGTAGCGCCTGTACTAACGGTTCGTGTACGGCTCATCATTCTCATCCATGTTGGCTTCCAGGAGCTCCCACTGTTCAATGTATGACTGGTGGTGCTGAGCCCAGTTGAAAATCTTCCTATTCTTTTGATGATCGATCCTACAACTCACGTACGTCATCGTTAGTGAAGTTTTTATAGGAAGTAATGTAAATTTTGGCAGAGTATCCCCTGTTTTTTTAAGCAAACCAAACACAAATATGACATCAATATATGCAATCCATACATGTACAGATATACAAATATATTCCACATTCATCTCAAACCATATCCATGACCATATGAAAAGTGCACGCACATCATCGTTACTTCAGCTTATATAGGAATTAATGCAAATGGACTACAACAGGACAATTGAAATAGCAGGACACTTACTTATGTAAGTCAACTGAAGTCGAGAACGGTTGTACTAACCCGCCTGGTCCTAGTCAATGAGGCAGTGGATCCACATCCATGACACAATGTCCCCCGTTGTGGTGGGGAAGAGAACGCAAGCAAATAGGTGTAGGATCCACACCCTACAAATGTACTGAACTATCTTGTCGTCTGCCTCCTTAGGGCACTATGCAAACTCTTGTCGGAGCTAGGAGATTAGAACGCTAGAAGTGCGACCTCCTTGCTCACTGCCAGGAACCTCACGTCCAAGGAAGGCCTCTACTCGTGCTCTCCAATCTTCTGACCTACACGGCCCAGTCACTGCATTGCCATGAATCCTCAGACCTAGCATCTTCTGACTGTCCTAGAGCGTAACTGTCATCTCTCCGAAAGACAAGTGAAAGTTGTGAGTCTCCGGCCACCACCTACAATTTAGGCAAAGCAAGATTACATGCCAAAAAGGCAAGCACATGAACAAATCAGTACGAATAGAGGCAATGTTTGAGGATAATACATGTCAACTAGCGTAGTTAAGGCTGCTGAGTTGAACATGGGCAACCCCCGGTGAACTTGAAAAGAGATGACATCTAGGCCAGCTCTTTTTAGGAAAGGAGTGTACCTGTCATCGTACTGCATGTTTAGGAACCCATTGTGGGTTCTAGGACGAAGCATGGGAAGGTCCTGCATGGAATAAAACATGGTCCCCCGTTATATCACGAACACATATATGCATCTCATTATAATAATTTGAACAAGAAGTATAGATTATTACCTGCCCCCCTCCCGCTATGAGACGTCCTCGGTGGTGCTCGTCGTAGGCCGGGTCCAGCAAGTGGAATTGCGCCATCCTACACAAAAAAGAAAGTCAATGAAATGAAAATTCAATATACAATGAAACATAAACTAAGAAATATACAAGTAATTGACACAATTAGAAGCATAAATTGAGACATTCATAATTAATGGAAGCAATACGATAAATATGAAATAATAAAAACAACCAATAGTCGCACCTCACTAATCTACTAATGGCAAGTGCGTGAATTGTGGCCTAGTCTACCACACTTGCCACACTCGTACTGCTCGGGGTCAGTAAGAAATGGGGTTCCTCTCCCTTTTAGGTATCTGATCCATAACCATCTTGTGCCTCGTCCTCTTCCTAGATCCACGCTTGTTCCAATGGTAAGCTAGATCCGCAATGTACTTTGGCCCGTCGTATGGTGGCTACTCTCTAGGGTCTCAGAAAGGCACATAGCGGGGCTCCGTGTGTGCACGGGCGTGTCGACACTATACTCGTGAGGTATCTTGCTCTCGATATCATAGTTGCGATTCCTAGCTGCTGCCACCAAATGAGAATATAGAAAGTGGTATTGCCTTGGTTTACCATAAGTGCATGAGAAATCTTGGAGGACTACCACATGCATCCTCGACTCTCAGACCTCACCATTGGACATTGTACTGCCCCTATGCATGACCTAATAAGTCCCTGTGGCATGGTCAAAACATGTAACCTCATATGTGCCAGCCCTTTCATTTGCCTTCTCTAGGTGTTCCTTTGGTTTTGGAGCCCATATCTCTCCATCACTCTGCAACTTCATTGCATGGGCGTGCCTATCATTGAACCAGGCAACAAGCTTATAAAAGGTTAATTGCACGATAGCATTTACGGGCATACCACGTATCCCCACAACAACTTATTGAATGACTCGGCCATGTTGCTACACTGAAACTCGTACCTCCATCCACCGACGTCGTGAGCTCTTGTCCATTTCTCCAAATCTCTCATCAAACCTGCTCCAACTTTTTTCTGAAAGTACTTGTCCTCAAGCTATCGAGCAGCCTCCTAGAACATATCAAAGTTATCCTTCACACCATCCTTCCAGAGTAGATTCTTAGCAAGGTGCCGAGTACACCAACGATGGTGCAAAGGTGCATACCCCTCTATCTGCTCTCTCGCATGGCCTTAAGTATACCCTGGTGCCTATCAGATATGACGCCAATCTCCTTGCTAGGCCCAACCACATGTATCCGGACTAGCCTCAAGAACCATCCCCAACTATCATTGTTCTCCTTCTCAACCAAAGCAAATGCCAAATGAACCAACTTGTTTGCGTCATAGGATATGGCTATAAGAAGTGTGCCTTGGTACTTGCCAATCAAGAACGTACCATCAATGGAGAAGATGGGACAACAGTGCCTAAAGGCCTCGACACACTGAGGGAAGCACCAGAAAGCACGGAAGAATATCTGCCTCCCATCCTTCCATGCGTTTGGTTTTGGGATGTACTCATAATGCTTGTCTGGATTCACCGCTTTGATTGCATTAAAAAGTACTGACAGCTGCTCATACCCATCCTCCAAGTCCCCATATATCATCTTCCACGCACGCTGCTTAGCCCTCCAAGCTTTAACATACGTTATCATAAAACCTCCATACAATGCCTCAACGGTCCTTATAATTGTCCTAACCTTCATGTTGGGTTCTCCCTGCAATATTCCCATCAACCGCTTGGCAATGAGGGTAGATGTCAACTACCGATGCTTCAATGTGAGCACATGTTCAGCACAAGTGTATGGCCCAACAACTTTTGTGATCTTCCACTTTCTGGTGACCTTTTGCTTCCTTGCACAAACCCTCCATTGGCAGCGTTCCTTGTCACAAACAATTGTATAACACCGCTCCACATATGAATACAGGACCTTATAAGGTCTTTTGTGTATCACTGCAAACTGTTGTAACCACCTCTTCAATGCAGGGAGGTCCTTGAAAACCCTCCCCTTCTCAATTACCATGCTAGGGCCGGCCTCAGGAGCTTCTAGCAACTCATCATCCTGTCCTTCTACAAATGCCTGGTCGAAATGAGCAAGATCGCTGAACTCGTGAACTCTTGGATCACGGTGGCCGAGGAAGATACGCTTCAGCATCTCAACGTCACTCTCCGTCAGCTCTCCAACAGGACGATCATCATCAGAATCAACAGCCCTTGCGATCTCATATGGATCTGAATCATTCATAATTTCAACACTATTGGAGGCACAGAATTCATCTCCATTGTGCACTTGCGTAGCAACAGGAGGCACATCCACATTGTCGAGAATGTCTCCTGCAACATAAGCAGAAATACGAGGAACGAATGAGAAAAATGGATGAAAGGAAGAGGGTAAGCTCCAAAGGATGCGGATAAGACACTTACTCAAATGATTCTGTGTCAAAGGGATCCCCTGAGGAGGATCTGCTACAACATCATGAGTCCAACAATCATCTCCAACTGCCTCAGAAATATGGACCTCATTGAGGGCAGATTGGGCATCGGGAACCGTAGGCGCAACCTCCGCATCCATATCAGGTTTTGAGATGGGAGGGTCAAAGTGTGCCTACTGACTCATTGGCAGGGAAAACCCATGAGGGATGCGATCAAGTACCACCCGACGCACAACCACGTCCAAACTTTAGAATTGGTTCTTCATAGCCGATCTCACATAGTTTTTCCACTGATCCGCACACCCAATTCGGATCATCTTCCTTAGGATGTTGGGAGGGGAACCTAGGTGAAGTACACCCTCAACTGTGATGCCACCATCATCATCATCATCATCTCCATGGCAATGTAGCTCCTCCCGAGCCCTTGCAACCAACTCACTAAATGAAGGCTTCTCATTGAATAACACAGGCTCGCTTTGCATCTCAACAAACTCAACATATCCACAACGATCTCTTTCCACGGTGCCTTCATGATATATGCTCACTAGGTTGTCCATCTAGTTCATACACATAACGAAGCACATTTCCTTTAGTCCAATATGAATGAAACATACTAAGTACAAGGTCTCTAGTACGTAATAACTAACTAAATAGATACTATCAATTCACTACTAACTACTAAGTACTACTAATTATGTCAAGTAACTAACTAACTAACTATGTAACTAACTATATAACTATTTAACTAACTATGTAAAGCATCCATCAATCTACATATCTATCTAAATATCTTTCTACCTATCTAAATCACTACCATATTAACTAACTAACTATTGTCAAATAAGAAGAAAATTAACAAACTAATGTACCTTGCTTGATTGTAGGGGAGGCGCAGCCGGTGCACGGGATACGAGCCGGTCGACAGGAGGCAGAGGCGGCCGTGGGGAAGCTGTCGTGCGTCCCTGGTGCGCCAACGCGTCCTCCCGGCCGGCCACCACAGCGGCAAGGCGGGCGGGGGCGTGCGGCCATGGGAGGCAGGCACCAGGCCCCCGGCCACCTGGGCACGGCCCCCGCTGCCCCTTTGCCGACCGGCGTAGCAGGGGGGCAGCCGGCAAGGGAGGGCGGTGTGGCATGGGGCGGGCCAGCGCGGTCGCGGGCTAGGGTCGCCGGCGGGGAGGGCCGGCCGGGGTGGCGGGCGGCGCTGGGGACGCGGATGGCCGAGGGGAGACAGCGCGGTGGTGCGCGGGAGGCGCGGTGGCGGCGACGGAGTGAGGGAGAGAGAGGGAGTCAGGCCGAGTGGGTGAGGGAGAGGGAATGAATTGACAGAGATCGGGAGGGCCCAATAGTCAGCCGGCTAGGCGCGCCAAGATATGTGGCGCCAAGCTAGCTGTCAGGTCACCTCCACGTCTGCGTTGATGCCGACGTGGCCCCAAGACCTAGGTGTCAAAGACATTGGCGCCGAGATGTGTAAGCTCGGCGCCAAATGACTCTGGCGTCGAGGTGGGGGTCTAAATTTTGAAAGCATACCTCCAGGGGCATATTTATGAAAAACTTTCAAAAAAAAAGGGCCAAAGAATAAAAAAAATTCGGGCACCATGCTGAACTGGAAAAAAAAACTCATTGAGCTAGCTCGGTGGCTCGGTACAAAAGTACTATGATTGAATTTGTTTTTCTTTTAAAATAAAAATGACTTGATTTGGAATGACTTTTGACTTCGGCTCGGCTCGTTAAGCTTAGCATGAAGTTGGGTCTTAAATAACTCAGGAGACTGATAAATAAGATTATGCAAATTTTCAAAAAAAAAAAACTCGAAAAAACTGCAGTCGGCTCGATATCCAGCCTTACATGCTGGTGATGCCAAGCGGCTACCATGCCGGCGATGAGTTTGCTCCCAAACCAGATCAGGAGCCGGACACGCACGACAGGCCACTCGACGAGTCGGAGGCTCGGAGCTGGAAGAAATATCCCTTCCAGAGAGTCGGAGATGGAAGAGAGAATCCCATCCAGTCATCCAGAGAGAGAGAGAGAGAGAGAGAGAGAGAGAGCGCGCGAGCGAGCAAGGAAGCTTTTTTGCAACTTTCTGGCTATCTGGTGCAAGTTGACTTAGCAGCAAGTAGCTAAAATGATTAAACGTGTGGCACAAATCACGCAAAAGGTCGCATCACGAACCAATAACCATACTTTGTAATAACATTCATCATGGTTAAACAAGCAGTGTGCTAATTTGACCCCAATTCATTCCATGTCGATCAACTCCGGATATTGGCACAAGAAAGCAGTTACCATGGAAAATAAACTTGGAACTGACTACCAACATTTAATTTAGCTACTGGTTAAACAGCAAATCATCCTACTCTATGAATCAAGGTCGGTACGACGGGAACACGAAATTATTTCCAATTCCCTGCCCTCAACTACATCTCTAGACTACAAACTGTATAACCATCCACAGCTACTCATGCACGCTACATCAGGACTCAGGACTCAGGACTCAGGAGTTCAAAGCCGCCGCCTAGTATCAATAAGTGTGCTAGCTCTTCAATCGAAACAGTCTCATTGCATATCCTTTCAATCGCTCCTACAACCAATTCTTCAGGGAGGAACAGAAAGTTGGCACAGTTCGAAGGATTAGTCCTATGTTAACAAATTCAATTTTCCTCAAAATGGAGACTGCAAAAATACTGTCATGTTCTTATCAAGACCTCCAACTCATGGCACCCTGCACCATCCAAACAAACATAAAAATTAGCATATCGTTCAGAACACACTAGTTTATTGATTGTTTTGTAAAAGTGTCGATTATTAAGACTTGACTTTGACATGTTTCTCTGTGGTACATAAACAAGCACAGAGCACACAGGTATTTTCAGAAATATACTGTTATGCTCCATATCAATTGTTATGCGTTATGGTCTACATAAAGTCACACCATGCTATAAGACGGCTAACAAGTTCATCAACATTGCATCACTACAGACAACCATCAAAGGAACATATAACTATTATTACTACCATTTTAGGACGAGTACAAAGGAAAAATTGAACAGTTAAGTGTCCACATAGAATCTGAGTAGCTGTCGATGCCATTGCATATTCAGATATTCTAGAGATGGAGCTAAAAATCAGATGAGACTAATGTTAGGTCATAGCCTCATAGGGATGCCTCTTAAAATGGCTTAAGACATGTTGACAATGCACCTCTAACTGAAACATTTGCATCGATAAACAGAAACCGCCCAAATTAAGACACGTTATGCAAGCCAGATCACTGAACAACAGAATCTAAAAAAAAACGTTACATGAAAAACAAATTGAATCCAATAGGGAAGTAAAGAAGCACGTACCATTATTCTGCACAGGTTTTGATGGCAGAAACCATCAGTCTCCTTTTAACAGCAAATTACAAGCATTCAAGAAAGAACTAGGAAGTGTTAACTAAGTCCATTCCCCGTCTCATCAGTTTTGGAGCTCTTATGCTGCCATAAGTTGATCAGCCACGTTAACAACAAAGCGACAAATTCTCTCTATGAGAGTTATTGTATCAGCAAGGAAATAATAGCAGTGTGCTACCTTACTCTTCTTGTGCTTATGCACATCCGCTGAATCTTCTGTTTCCTCATGCTTCCTCTTCTGATACAAATGGTGGGCATTGCCCATCAAAAGGTATATGGTTTGAAATGAAGCTATTCAGAGTTTTTGAACATACAGAAAATGGACCAACCTTTTCATGATGTTTCTTTGAATCAGAATCATGATGACCACTTTTATCTTTTTTCTTATCCTTGTCTTTGTCTTTATCTTTGTCCTTACTCCGATCCTTATGCCGATGTTTGTGCCTCTTATGTTCCTTGTCTTTGTCCCTGTCTTTGTCTTTGTGCTTTTTATGCTTCTTCTCTTTGTCCTTGGACTCACTTTTTGGTTTACCCGAAATAGTCGGTATGCCCTTTTCAGTCTGTTGATATGGTATATGTTGTAAACAGTACAATGAGCAAATCTAATAATGCCATAAAAGAAGTGAGATGCTAGAAAGGATCTTACAGAGGGCAAATCCACAGGAGCTGTTTCTCGAAGTTGGAATGCTTGCCCCAGTGTTTCCATATCAAAGGGCTGAATATAAGCAGGTTTATCCCTCATATATGCATTCTGAACAAGTTGATCTAACTCCATTCCTTCTCCTTTGCGAATTTCAGTGTCTCCCACAACATTGTGAAGATAATGTGTATCTGATATTGCCAGTGGCAAAGGTTTCTTGCAAAAGAAATCATGGTGTGACAGCAGTTTGTAGTGGCTGATCAAATCAACAGCACCAGTGAGCTCCCTTGGCCCTGAAATACATAGAGAGATGATATATCAAACAACCACATAGCCGGCGAATAAGGTTCCAGAAAAGATAGATGCACTGATATATCTATGAAGCAAAATTTAATCTAGCTTACAATAGACATTAGATGCAGTATTGTCACAAAATACTAAATGTCCAACTAACACGTTGTGAACTATGAATAAGTCAAAGCAGGTGAATTTTTGCCCATTGTTAAAACAACAACAGCAGCAGCAAAGCCTTTTAGTCCCAAGCAAGTTGGGGTAGGCTAGAGTTGAAACCCAACATGAGCCTCTAGTCACGGTTCAGGCACGTCAATAGCTGTTTTCCAAGCACTCCTATCCAAACAAAGATCTCTAGGTATATCCCAACCCTTTAAATCTCTTTTTATTGCCTCCCCCCATGTCAGCTTCGGTCTTCCTCTACCTCTCCTCACATTGATATCTCGACTTAGAACTCCACGATGTGCCTCTGAAGGTCTCCTTTGGACATGGCCAAACCACCTCAACCGATGTTGGACAAGCTTTTCTTCAATTGGTGCTACCCCTAGACGGTCACGTATATCATCATTCCGAACTCGATCCATCCTTGTATGACCACAAATCCAACGCAACATACGCATTTCCGCGACACTCAGTTGTTGGACATGCCATCTTTTTGTTTGCCCATTGTTAAAAGAACTGCAGTAAACAGCTGGCTACAGGACATACTGGCCTAAGCTGGCAAAAGAATCAGCACCAAAAGTTTGTATTTAAAATTCTAAGCATATAATTATTACTAATTTCTTGCAAGCTAATGAGGATAACTCGTAATCAAGCAAGCTGTGATATTAATACCAGTCTGTTGCTTTGTGCCCACATGAATTAGAATTTAGCATTTCAGATTTGCATACTGAATAATTGTCATAAGGGGAAGTGGGAAACATAGGGATCACAAATAATGATTACCTGCTTCCATAAAACAAATTCATTTTTGTTCCTTTCCAGCACTAACCATTCTGGTTGATAATACCAGCCACACAATCAAAATTTCAGATAGTGCTACTTGGCTGGCATAATACTGGTAATGGTAACTTGGAGGCAACCTATGCTAGGTGAGGACTTATCACTTAGCATGTTGTTTATGCACCTGGAGATCAGGAATCAGGACCCCAACAAAAGCTAACCACCCATATTAACAATTTCATTTCTGAAAATTGCTTGTCCACCAAATGCATATTTAGGGTGAAATGAACCGTGCGTCCCTAAACTTTCCACATATTCCCATCTGGGTCCATGAACTCTCAAAGTAATCATCTAGGTCCTTTAACTTTTCAAGTGATTCATTCAAAGTGTAAATTCAAGTCCATGATTGGACCTAGAGTGAACATAAAATGGACCACTTGAAAAGTTGAAGGATCAGATGATCAATTTGAGAGTTCATGGGCTTAGATGAGAATGCAGAAATTGTTTAAGGACCCACGGTGCATTTCATTCTTTTAGGTGAGTTTTAACCCAAACCCTACCGTTTCCAAACTTCTTGTCATCAGAATCCATCAGATTGGAGCTTGAACTATGCAAAGAGCATCTTCACCTGAAATTCAATTAGGAAAGAATGTAACAACAAATGTGTACAGGTAAAGTGAACTGGTTCTGTAATGAACAAACATGATATACATTACTACATATCTACATACCACACAGACATGTTAAATCCCATGACCATGCAAACATCAATAGACAATGCATAACCACATATGGTGTCACCATCAAAAGTAATGAACAGGTTTCCCCTCTCTTATTTGAAATACTATGGAATTACATGTCAATTGTCATGTGTAAAGCACTGTGATTTTAGCAAACCAAACATT
Organism: Miscanthus floridulus; assembly: GCF_019320115.1. Lineage (NCBI taxonomy): Eukaryota > Viridiplantae > Streptophyta > Magnoliopsida > Poales > Poaceae > Miscanthus > Miscanthus floridulus. The sequence goes on along the minus strand of NC_089594.1, from coordinate 80,240,343 downwards.
ATTTTGAAAAAAAAAAACTCTAATCGGTTCCAAAGAGTAGTGAGGTAAGGACGATTCAGATGTTATAAATGGAGCATACCAAGTGAAGAATTCAGCCCATATTAGCATTTTCTATTTCTCTTTTGTGTTACATAGCATCTATATATATGTCAGCAGACAGAATCCTTGCGCGATATATAACAGCTAGCAGATCAAAGCTATGACCTAATCGGTGCAAAAGTTTGTCTTAGGCCCATCAGCAATAATAACTAATGTCATAACATGACCAGATATCAGCTTGATACTTGCTCAGTTAACAGAATACTGAGAATAGGATACCATTCTGCTCAGGTTTTTATTTTTCCTTTTGGAGGATAGGAGGATTACCCGAGGCATGTAAAGTACAGCAGTTACAATGAAAAAGGATTGAGAAAAAAATTCAAGCAGACAAATGCTAGCAACAGGTTTCCGTGTACACAAAGACATTACTATCCCAATCAGTCTAGAGGCACTTCAAAGAAAAATAGGCCAAGCACTAGACAAAAGACCGCCCAATCAGATAATCAATCAACCTCATGTACAGTTACTAGTGGTAAAGGTCCAAAAATAATCCACAATTGGCAAAACAAAGCACTAGAGAGAGCAGGCCAGCAGGCCACCATACTAATTCAATACAAGATGCTTCTGACAATATACATAGGATACCCTACATAAAGGATCTCTGGCCAGGCAGCAACGGGCCTATTCGAGACACCAAAACTGCACACACAGCAATCATAACTATTACTACAAAAACCCAGCATTGTAACCAATGGTGATAGCCAGGAAGCATGGCTACAGGCTCTCAGTTGCAGCACATGAACTCAATTGGTCCAGAAACAGCCCCTGAAACACCAGTGTATCCAGGACAGGTGCCCCCTGAAACACCCGTGTATCCAGGATGCAGTTAGGGCATGGGGATTGAGCCGGGCCACTGATTCTAGAAAACACCCATGCGGCCAGCCAGGGTGCTCTGCAGGCAGATAAATTGAGCCTGCGCGCTGGATACTGCAAGTCTAATCGAACTAAAGGGGCGGGTGGAGCACGCTAAGTTAGGCAGCAGCGCCACGAAGCGGGCGCGAATCCGCGCCTGAGTGACCGGTGGTTAGGGTTCAATTCAATTCCTCCTGCCGCAGCAGCGAGGAGGCACCGGACACAGGGGCAAGCTTGGGGAACTCACCGACATAGCACGGAACGATCTCGAGGCGGGGACCGGTCTCCGCGCCACCCCGCGCCAGTCCAGTGCCAATAGAGCGCGAGGGCCGGGGCGGGGGTGGGGGGCGGGGTCGGGGGCGACGCCTCCCCGGCGAGGGCGGCGAAGACGTTCGGGTGGGAGGCGGGCCTGGGTCCCTGCGGTGTGCGCCGTCCGTCGCTGGCGGCGAGAACGCCGGCGGTGAGGGCGGCGGCGGTTGGGTAGCGAGCGGGCGAGAGAGGGAAAGGAACGATCCGGATCCCTCGACGACCCCCGAAGTTTCGCTTTTTGCTCGCCTTCAGGCTTGTAACGGAAGGAGGTCTTGGCAAAACCACCGGACACCACACGGGTTTTCTTGCCGTGGAGACCCCACCCCGGTCCAGCAGCTGTGCGCGGTGCGCCGACTCCAACAAGGAGTTCCGTGATGTCAAATACGTCATCGACTCGTACAAGCAGGAGTATACTAGTAGAACACACAGATCTGCAAACATGACACATGGGGAGATGGATTTCCATTCCATTCAGAGTTTCAGACTGCCCACCAAATCAGTGGGTACAGATTTGCAGTTCTACAAATGGCCGGCGCCTGTACAAGCAGCCTATGTGAATTCCCACCCACTCCTCCTCTCCTCTCCTCTCCTCATGTCTGCATTCACCTCAGTGCAGTTGATCACACCCTTATCTGGTATATACCTTCAATGTATAAAGAACCAAAGAACACTGTGATGTCGAGATCGAGATGATGGTTTCTGGCGTTAGTTATCAAGCAGATGGTTGTGTGACACTGAAGCCAGGCGAACGGAACAGAGATCATGAACCTTGATCCAACCTCTCCCCTGTTCTACAGCATCCTGTGATGGGGGATATCACACCTAGGCCACCATTTCCCCCTGGAGCCTCATGTTATCTGTAGTTACAGCAGCTCGCACGCCGTGCTGACAGTTTCTCCCAGAGGCACAGCATCTGCCTGGGGGACTGGTAGTGCGCCGTGAAGTAGTTATCCACGCAGCCGAACTGGCAGAACCTCCAGCTGTGGACGTACTGCACGGGGGCGCTGGTGTTGTAGTCCTCCACCCACATGCCCATGCTCACATCCTCCATCTTGAACAGCTGCAAGCAGCATGGAAGATGGCCCGTCAGGAGGCGTTGGCGGAAGGCGCGGTGGGCAAAAGGTATACAGATGTATCGCGGTTAAGACTTAAGACAGTGAACCTCACCCGTAGGGAGTGATTTGTATGCCGGGATGCTATGTCTCTCGCGATGTCGGCCGAGATAACGTAGCCAGGTCCATTGGCATACGGGGGATACGCAGCTTCAGGCCATTCCTGCAGGCGCACGCTTCGAGTGAGAAAACATATGCATGTTAAAATTGCAGATCCATGGCGCTTGCGTCGGCGCTAAGGTACCTCGTAGGTGACGGCCCATTTGCCCCTTCTTTGAGGCCTGTGCAAGAGATTCAGGTTGCCCAGATACAGAGGTAAGGTTCTGTTGTAGGTAGTGATTTGTTGCAATACTATATCCAGACGCACAAAGGTGTCGTCGTCGCACTTCATGATGTAATCTGCAGTGACGTTTTGCACCTATACATAAGCAAATGGCTCTCACCAGTCAGCATTTGTCAATGTCGGATGATACATTGGAAATAGACATTTAACACGAATGTAGCATAACTAACCCCGTATTGACATATCGCAACTGTTTTCAGAACCACCAGCTCATACCGGTCGATAAATGGCAGAATTACTATGTCCCCAAAATATTCTGCTTCCTTCTTTAGTGCTGCGTTTATCTCCTTTCTGTGGCTCTACAGAAGGAAGCACGTCACAAACTCATAATGATACTGTTATGATTGAACCATTGTGAAATCATGAGAACAAATCATACCAGCGCGACAAAGAACCGGGCAACTGCATTCCCCAATTGGATAGCCGGAAACTGCATCCAAGTTTTCCTAATAGCCATGCGCTCAGCAAAATGGTTTGTAGCAGAGAGGATGCCGATGAAAAGATGAATTGGTTCCTCTGGGACAGGGCGAGCCTTCCACCTTTCAGACATTTCCAAGACTTGTAGGAGAGAAAAACTAGGATGGGCCTTTGGAAGCGCTGTTGCATATACAGAGTGAACATCTATGCCCCCTGTTATGGCTAAACCTGTTGCATCTTCGAGAGTGAATCCCTGACAAATATTGGCAATAAAAAAATAAGTACCCAGTGATTTCTTTGCCAGAACTTCGAAATATCTCTACAATGGAATGTATTCTTTGGCAAGGGAACTAAAATTTACCATCCTATGAGGAAATGAGGCAACATGGCGGCCTCCCACATTAATATGATATCCTTCAATGCCAGCTTGGATAGTGAGAACAAACATCTTCCCCTCTGAAAATGGAAATGGCCATGTCATTTCAGGTTTCTTTGCTCGCCCGATAAATCTGTTGAACCATGAGCTTGTCTTTGTTTCCTTCGACTCAACTATGTCCTGCCGCTCCCATTTCTCACATTTTTTGAATCCATCGACTGCAAAGTTAACAATCTGCAAGAATAAGTACGAAGGACTAAAGGTGGCAGCCATAAGGTAGCAACAGACACGAGCAGCAATGCAAGCAACACATTACAATACGACGCATATAGATTTAGCACCGATTTAGCACCTTTGTCAGTAATCCGTTTTTTGACCTTTCATCAGTGCTCATCCACCCAATACCTTATACTTCAACCAACCGCCGCAAACAATAATAGACGCACAAGAACAAATAAAATTACATAAGAGCGTCTCCAAGAGCCTTTCTAAATCCCACTCTCTAAATCATCTTTTGAAGAGTCATTTGCATAAAAATCGTTTTCTATATCTTTTCACTCTCCTAACAGTTTTTCTATATCTCGTGCGCACTCTAGAGAGCCATTCTCGTCTTCTATTTTTTGCTAGCGAAAAAACCCGGAACAGAAGAAGGCTATATTTGGATAACCATTTAGAGAAACTGTTGGAGGGTAGTTTTTCATCAAAATCTCTATTCCTAACATTTAGGAAGGATACAGAATCTCTTGGAGATGCTCTAAACCGGTGAAGAATTAACAAGGTTCTGGACAAAATTATTCAAAACATCAACGGATGCGTCATGAAAGCATATTGTTCCATACTGACTAGTGACTACTATGTGTTTCTTACCATTTCCCAAGAACAGGGAGCTTGCATTGTCCAATTAATAAGCATGCCAAGTTTGCTACTTGCATTTTAATTCAAATTTCGAAACAAACAATTGTTGAAGCGCGCCTCTTACCCAGGTCATCGTCTCTGGAAGGGGTGCCGTCGCAGCGCTGCGCCCTGCCCCACTGCATTCGGAAGCAGGTGTTCATCTCTAGCACGGGGCGACCGCTCCAGTCGCCACGGAGCCGCGGGTTGAGGTGGAGTATCCTCGGCGGCTCCTCGCCGTCGGCGGCGCGCAGGCCGCGCAGCTCCACCGCGAACTGCGCCACCAGCACCGTCCCGTTGCCCGCGCCGCTCCGCTCCAGCGCCTCGACGTACTCGGGCCGCGCCGCGCGCGCCGTCCCCACCACCGTCAACGCCGACCCGGCGGCCAGCCCGCACGGCAGGAACGCCGCGGTCTCCCCGGCGCCGAGCGCGAGCGAGCCGGGGCACTTGGCCGCAGCGCCCTCCCCGGCGACGTCGCGGGAGGCGATGGAGTCGCCGACGTCGCCGGCGAACGCGGAGGCCTCCTCCCACGCGGCGGCCCCGAGCGCCCACGCCTCGGCCGCCACGCGCTCCAGCTCCATGAAGTTCCCCAGCCGCCGGCCCCACCGCTCCGGCCGCGCCTCGACGGCCTCCCGCCGCCGGAGGATCTCGCCGGTGATGCGGCCGTACCCGGACACGCCCCCGCCGCCCCTCGCGCGAGCAGACGGCTCGCCCGCGCCGGCGGTGGCCAGGCGGCGGCCGACGGCAGCAGGCGCGGGCCCCGCGCCGCCGAGGCCAGCGAGCTTGATGGACACGAACAGTAGGTAGGCGAACGCCGCCACGGCGAGGAGCGGCGCACCCAGGCCCCGGCGCGCGCGCAGCCGGCTCACGCCGAGGAATCCCTCGGAGCTGCGCGCGCGCTTCATGGCTGCCGGCCGCCGGTGGCCGGGTTCGGGGACCCGCGACCGCGAGCGGGCCCGGATCCGAAATGGCAGTGGCCGGCCGGCGCTTGCCGGGTCTGGGAGTGGGTGAAATCCGGAGCGAGACGGGAAGGGAAAGTGATGGGTTGGGTTGGTGGTTTAGCGATAACGATCGCCAGCTGGGCGTTGCTGCTGACGTGGCGGTTACTGGAAACCGTGTCTCACATTCGCAGAGAAAAAAAAAGATTATAAGAGAAACGAATATGACCTTTATCTCTTGAACCGTCACATTTCTCAATTTCAAATCATAATATGTTTTGGCATCTTTAAATTGATTTTAAATTGATATTATGCATCTAGATATATCATGTATATTTATCTAGGTACGTAGCAAAAGTTATGATTTTAGAAAAGTCAAAACGTCTTATAATTTGAAACAAAGTGAGTAGCATTTGCTGCGTCCAATTTAAAATAGCCACAAAATATTTAGGATGATAATTTTCAGACGGCTAATTATTACAAATAGTGACAAGCCTACATGTATTTAACATACCTATTTTTCATCAATAGAGATCTAAACACAACAGCTCATCTTTTATAAGCTGTTTGGTTTCCCGTATTTGGTTGCCACGCCAAGCTGTGGCGCCGCTGAAGTTTGTCACAGAGAAATACTGCGTCTAAGGTTTGGCAAGAAAATGAACTGTACGTGATGTGGCTGCCGCAGCTTTGTAAAAAACCAAACAACACCTTCGATTTCCATGACCATCACCAGTTATGTACGTGGCATGTCGTGGCTTACAACCAAACATGCTTACACAAGCTAGAACGATGGTTCAAGGTTCGCGTCTTGTTTCTCACCTCACTATGGTTGTCTTTGTCACACAGGCCAAATATGCTTACGCAACCAAATGTGTTAGCCTCTCTTTTTTTGGTGCCTTTGTGTAGTTTTTCTTCACCACTAGTATTGTTTTGTTCTCCCTTTCTTATCACGACACACTACCCCGTCCACGTTTTTTTTTTTTTTACAACAAGCCCAATCCACGTTGGTTCGCGCCCCCTCCCCCTGCCGAAGATCGCTCGTCCTGCCCGCGCTAGCATTGAAAGCTTGTCTCACTTGCGCTCGTGTCCGCCGGAAGACCGCAAACTAGAGATTTGGCCACGCGCCTCTTCAAAAGCCGCATGACAACAGCCGGCTCAATGACCATTTAACCACTTGTAAACCAAAGACACAATCATTTTACGTGAGACTTATCATTGATACATCGCATGAATTAGCGTTGCACCATGAAGTTCGTATATTTTCATTTTTTTTAGAATTACGTGCAAGGATGAAGGGAACGTTCGATTGCATATTGAAAGCTTGAAAGGTTAATAAAGTTGTTTGGGGAACAAATCCAATTACTTCTATCGTCCTTCACCGGACCCTTACCTCAATTTTAGCCCAAGGAAACAAAGAGTCCAAATCCAATGTGTTTTAGTATTTTGGTTCGGACTACCGAACAGTTCAAACTTGTGATGGTTACCACGGCTTCGTACGGACTCCGATTTAAACGTTCTAGCACTTCATCGATAGCTTATCAAGTCTACTTTCCAATGGATCCGTAGTTGTATACTCATATCAATATCTCATCAGATTTGTGCGCAGTCATCGTTTAACGTCTTCATGTCGCCGAGGCACGTTCACGATTCACGGAGGATTCGTTTTATAAATAAATTTGGTTTTGCTGGTTTCTTTTCTTTCTTTCTTGCACAAGTTGCTGGTTTCTAAGGCTAGTCTCAATGGGGTTTAATCAGAGTTTCATGGGCAATAAATATGCTGATGTGGCACCGTATTGATGAAGATAGAGATGATGAAAATTCCATAGGAGCAGAGAGAGTTTCGTGGAGATAAAATTCTTAAGCACCGTTTTAAAAATATGGATGTATTACAAACTGGGCTACGAAAACCTTTATGGAGACCGGCCTAATTGTGTGTTGTTGGAGAGTTCAAAAGGGTTAGGACAAGGAACATCCCAATATACAATGATTCGTTTTAGTAAGGCCCCGTTTAGATCCGATTTTTTTGGGGTTTTTGGTACTGTAGCACTTTCGTTTGTATTTGGTAATTAGTATCTAATTATGGACTAATTAGGTTCGAAAGTTTCGTCTCGCGATTTCTCACCCAACTGTGCAATTAGTTTTTTTTCGTCTATATTTAGTACTTTATACATGTGCTGTAAGATTCGATGTGACGGGCCTAAGTGGCGCCGCCCTTCTTCTCTAGTCAAACGGAAGCTTAAACTAGGATGAGTACGGTGGGCCCCGGACGACCGCTGCCAGAAGATGGACGTGATGTCGTCGTCGCTGCCGATACGGCGCCATACCAAATAGCAGGTGGCCACGTGGCCCGGCCGTCAACACAGCCTACAGACGTACTACTACAGTAACGTGGGTGCTAGTAAGGCTGGATAACGAGCCAGCTCGGCTCGTTTGGGCTCGGCTCGTTTTGGCTCGTTAAGATAACGAGCTAGCTCGGCTCGGCTCGTTATCCTAACGAGCCAGAAAGCCAGCTCGGCTCGGCTCGTTAAAAGCTCGAGCTGGCTCGTTAAGCTCGCGAGCCAGGTATAAAAATACACAAAATATAATATTTGCATTTATTTAAAGTTTGAGAATAATAATAATACAAAAGAAATGAATCTAACAACCTTAAATCAAATAAAAAAATTAATATGCGCTAATATATATACAAGTATAATAAAATACTATAGTATTCATGCATCTAACTACCTTAAATGATACTTTTTTTCCTGGAAGCTTGGCTCGTTTAGCTCGCGAGCGGCTCGCGAGCTGGCTCGAGTTGGCTCGTTATAGCTAACGAGCTAAAATCTTGGCTCGGCTCGGCTCGTTATCTTAACGAGCCGAGCCGAGCCGAGTCGAGCTAGCCACGAGCCGAGCGAGCTAACGAGCTTCGAGTTTTTCGTCCAGCCTTAAAGGTGCTAGCGAACGTATTAGTAGTAGACGTATCGGGGCCGGCCCAGCCCAACATGAGGTCCTCTCAGTCCAGTCCAGTCGAGTCCACCAGGCAGAAGAAGCGAGAGGCGAGGAGACCCCACGTACCCCGCCCGCGCTCCTCCCCTGGCCGACAGACACGTCACCCGCGTCTTCCCGTCCTGCGCTCCTGTGTCAGGTCCAGTCACAGGCCGGCCGGGCCCCACCGGCAGCCGGCACGCGTGCGTGCCGACTGCTCAGCCACTCGGTACTGGTCTACTCGCTCAGTCGCACAGCAAGTGCACTTCTATGGTTCAATTTTTTTTCCAAAATAAACATACCTTTATACATGGAACAAACTAACTTTATTTATCTTTTTCTACTTTCTCTCTTGCCCAAAGTATAATGACTACAACTTTGTAGAGATATATATGTAATTTTTAACTAAGGTCTTGTTTAGATCACCTCCAAATTCTACCTAATATGCGAATCCGCTGCCCAACGAAAGCGCAAAGCATCCATGTACACTCTGCAGTTTCGAAAGATTCCTCCGCATGACGATGGTCCTGGCTGACCTCTCGAGCATCCATCTGTATTAACTTGAATCCATCCAGGAGGTGGAGGTTGCCATAGAATAGAGTGGATCACCGGAGCTTTGCGTGGTTTCCCTTTAAGCCCCAACGCCCGAAGTCTAAGCAGGTCAGTCTGCGAAAGTGTGCTTCGAGCCCAGTTGAGCTTTCCAAGTTCTCACGTGCGGATGGGAGGCGCGAATGCTATTTGCCAACTGGTGACCCTGCCCGAGCAGTTCAGAAAGTTCCTCTTCCGTCTTCTCACGAGCAGACAAAACTTGGGTCAACTTCTGGATAAACTTCACTTTGCTTTTCAATTCTCTCGTTGGAAGGACTCCAACTATATGACATGCAACTGCCACTGGACTAACATCGGAACCGAAGACCCAGGCAAGAATCTTCTCTGTAAGAGACCTTAAGAGGTTCTCTGTTCGCACATCCGTTTTCTTGCTCCTCGGCTAAGGTTGAATCAGATATAGAAGAAGCGGAAGCAGGAAGCTGAAGGATATCCCTAGCGTATAAGGGCTAGCGATATTCGTACGAAACATATATGACTACGAATTGATAGTTGCAGACGGCTGTAGATAAGGTTGTTGCTTCGGCTCCTCGGCTAAGAAAAATAATAGTTGTATTGGCAAGGCATGAAAGGGATTTTCTAATGCTATCCGAAGATGAATCGGAATACGGAACCGGAAGCCGTAGCCCAGAACCTTAAGCTTGAGCGGAAGGGGAGGAAACCGCCTATTCGAACTGGCGGGTGGATGGATACCCTAGTTCTTATTGCTTTGTCGGAGCAGGGGCGGAGAGGGATTCATTAGTTTGACAACACAAGGGTGTCATGTGGAGAAAGAGAATTGAACTATTCTCCGGGTACGGGTACCGCTTAAGCCCAAGCAAGTGAAGAAATCCTGTAAGATGGACTTGATTTACTTTCTTTTCACTCTCTCTCCATCACATCAATTTTTAGCCGCTTGCATGGAGCATTAAATGTAGGTAAAAAAAATAACTAATTGCACAGTTTAGTTGGAAATCACGAGATGAATCTTTTGAGCTTAGTTGATCCACCATTAGACAATATTTACCAAATAAGACGAAAGTGCTACTATTCATTAGTTTGAAATTTTTTGCAATCTAAACATGGCGATCTTTTCACCTGAATTTCTCTTATTTTTTGCAGTACTCGTACTGGGCAGTACACCGCCGCACGGCCTGCACCGCACGGCGGCCGGCGGCCACGGCCAGCGGCCCAGATGCCCCAGACGAGCCGTCCCGTCGCTCGCGGCCCCTCCGGCGCTGCGCTGCGTGCACGTCGGACTCACGTCCGAGCCTCCGAGGCCGCTGCAGCCCGCACTGCATGGTGCATGCTCCTGCTGGCGCACAGGAGCACAGCGCACTCGTAGTAGTAGTACACCGGCAGGCAGGCGTCAGGTCCCGTCGTGTCGGCACGGCACCGCCGACTAGACTAGTCCAGCAGCAGTGCACTGCAGCCCCGTCCCGTCCCGTCGCCGCCCCGGCTTTCCACACCACGCGAGTAGGCGACGCCCAACGGTGACCTGGTGGTGGGGCCGCCGAGGCAGTGGGCTGGCTGGGCCTTGGTGCTGCTGCTGAGCGGCCTCGCGGGGAACGGGCAGTAGCACCTGGTGGTCCCAGGCAGGCAGGTGGGTCCGGGAGGAACGCGTGCATGGGAGTTGGATTGGATAGAGCGCGGGCGCGCGGCCGCCGAGCACGGTAACTTCTCTACGGAAGCGGGCGTGCGTGTGTCCGGTCGGTGGCTGGGCTGGCCTCTGCCTGCCGGTAAAAGTAAAACCGTCAACGCAACGGCCCTGCCCCCGTGCACTGGAGTAGCTGGTGGCGCACTGCACTGTAGTGGGCTCCGGGCTCCCCTCGCCGTAGGCCCCCTGGGCCTAGGCCGTATCAGGCGGCCATCCACTCCCCCGCGACACGCCGGCCCGCTCCCGAGTTGTCACTGGAACGGCGAGCTCGCCCGTCCGTCTCGACTCGGACGGTCCGGATCGTCCGCACGCGGCGCACGGGACGGCTATTGGCTCAAGGGGACGACGGACGAATCCTCGTACTGCCAGCCGCGAGCCCACGAGAGGGGGGTGCCAAAAATGGCGGTGCTGCCCTTGCACGTGCTGGCCACCGTCAGCTTCGGTCAAGATCGTCGTCCCGGCTCTGATGCCGTTTGCACTCGGTACGAAGACTGGAAGGAGAGGGTTCCTCCTCGGTCCTCTCCTCCTTGTGGCAGGCTGATTGTGTTGCCCCGTGCAGTTTTAATTTGAGATGGGGTAAACTAGTGCGATTCAGGCAAGTTTCGAAATGGTCCGTGCAGGAGAAAGGACAATTTACTCTCTTTTTAATGCAAAGTACAAGTTACTCTTAACTAACCTTAACTTAATTTGTTCGGTGGAAAAAGCTTAACACTCAATAAACACGTACTTTTATATGTTTTTATAAGGTACTTTTATATGTTTGACAATGCCAAAACCGTATAGTAGGTGCCGTGATGGGACTGGGACTCAAACACGGTTGGAGGTCTTGTTGCAAAAGGACGATGCTATAGGTTGTGGTGTCGTATGGCAAGACTATATATGACGTCGATTTATTTGGCACCAAGCATCAACCAACACCATCGTTCACATTTCACTCGACTTCGCCAACGTGATGCGGTGCCACTATCTTGTCCATATATACCACATTCATATTAAAAAAAACATCACATCTATGCATCGGACAAAATGTTTTCATTGCTTGAATGCAAGATGGCAAATATGTCATTTATGTCGTATGTCCATTACAAATACTAACATCCATACTAATACCACAATACAAATAGTACTAAAAATCATCACTACTACTCTCGCATACAGCTATTCCTTTTTAGTTCCAAAAGAGAATACATGTACATATAAAAAAAGGTGACTAAAATTTGCAACAATGCTAAGAGGAATACATGTACATGCTTCCACATTGACTATATATAACAATAATTTCATCAAACATAATCAAATCTCAGTCTATAGCCCTTTTACTCGTATTAGGATTATATCGGTGCGAAAAGTGACCAACAAGTAAATATTTGTAGTTTTGCCGTGCGTTATGATCGGATGTGGCCTAGCACTCAATGACATAGGTTTTATACTGGTTCAAGGCAACGTGCCCGACGTCTAGTTTAAGTCGGTCGGTGACTTATTTCTGAGCCTAGGTGCTCGAAGTTTATTGTGGGGTTACAAATGAGTAGAAATGATAAGGGGTGTGTTAAAGGCCTGGTCGGACTCTGAACCGAATGAAAAAGAGTGACGGGTGCTCTAACGTGCGCTAAGTATTAGAGCGTATGCTCTGTGTAGCTTTCGAGTTCTAGAGCTATTGAGCTGTTCGAGTTCTCAGGTCCTCGAGTGCTCGAGTCCTCTAGCCTCCTCCCGTTGGAAGAGAGTGCATCCCCTTTTATAGTTGAAATGGATGGCTTTACAAGTCAGAGAGAAAGAAAGAGAGTAGTATACATGTCCTATCTAGTCTTGTTGTCCACGCTGTTGGGTACGAGACGATCGTCGGCGCCCACAATACTGTTTATGTATGGACACATTTGGCAGGCTCTACCGTGTTTGTCCTGGTACGGCAAACGTCGGCGCCTACAATACTGTTTGCGCTCTGACGCGTCTGGAAGGTTGTATAGTGCCCGTCTGGCAGTGGCCTGGTGGCACCATCCTGCAGGTGCGCAGGGCATGGTAGGGTACGGTCCTCGGTATTGCGATTGACTTGAGCGTCTTACCTTATCTGCTCCGCCTGATCCCCGGGCCCTCACCGAGCAGGCGTCCCCGGTCAGTCGGTCACAGTCGGTCCCAACCGTGTCGGTCGAGAAAGAACAGCGAGCGGAGGTTTGGCGTATCCTCGGTCGGAGTTGGACTGCGGTCCCACCTTAGCCAGGCCTTTCGGTCGGGGACCGGATCGTGGTCTCGGCCTATCATTATGTACCTGGGCCGGCCCATGCGTGAGTTGTCGTTGTACCGCCTGCTGGGCCGGGTTTTGCAGGGAAGCGGGTCCGTTGGGGACCCTAGGTTTATGAATCCGATATATTATATATGAATATAATGTTGGTAAAAAGAGGCAAAACTAATGGACAAAACCTGAGAGAAAGTAAAGGAAGGTCACCATGTATAATCGGATTCCACCTAGATTCCCTTTGATCTAGTCCCGATTTTTATGAATCTACATAGGGAAGGTCAAGAAGGAGATAGAATAGGGAGGAGAGATGCTGCTAAAGATATACAAAAGGGAGTAGTTGGCTAGGTGTGTGCAAGTGGTTAGAGCATCTCTAGCAGTTCCCCAATATCACCTCTCATCCCATAAAACTGTCATATTGGGAGAGATAGCACATTTTTCCTTCTCCAGCAGTCCCCCAATAGCCCTCCCTTTTTTTTTGGTGGCCATCAATATCTTGCCCATCTCCCCTCAAATGAAGGGGGGAGTTGCGTCTCCCCCAATAGTATGGGGCCCGCGAAAACCGCCACTCCTTCCACATAAGGACGCGCCACCCGTGGCGAAGATGGCAGAGTGTGCCGCCGCCATGGCCTTCTCCTGTGCCGCTGAGTGCACGCTCCCTCGGCTGCGCGTGGTGGGTGGCCCGCCGCCTCTCCCTCTCGGGCGCCGACGACAGAGCGTCGTGGCCCACGGCCTCGCCCGCCTCCTTCGGTCGTAGATCCAGTGAGGTCAGCCGGAGCCTCGCCAGGCGTGCTCACGATCGTGGCCATGGGCGGGCGAAGGGGCGCCATGGCTGGCTGCGCGAACGCGACAAGTGGTTCCGACTTGCGGTGGTGGGCGCTGAAGCCAAGGCCTGCGAGGCCTACGACGAGCGGAGCTAGCGCGGGCGCCTCTGACGCGACGCGATGCGATGCGATGAGAAGATGAACGGAAGAGAAAAGAAAAGGGAAAAAATAATTGTTACTGACAGGTGGATCCCACATTCTGGGGGGAGTTTTTGGTGATCTGCTGGAGCATCTCCCCCAATAATCTGAAAAAGTAGTATTGGTGACCACCGAATACCATCCTATTGGAGATGAAGTATTAGGGGACTGCTGAAGATGCTCTTAATAAGGTGTTTGGTGTGAGAAATTGGTTAGTCCATCTTTTCATTCCTTATTTCTTTATTTAATTTGTGGAATGCAATGGATTGATGCATCATCAACTCATTCATCTCATAAGCTAATAATTAATATTTATATGAAAACAAAGTCACTTCCACTAAATTTAAGGACCTAGAATTGTTTGATTCTTCGAACCAAACACATTCCACTAAATCATTCCACACGACGCCACAACCTTTAATGCCATCAGAACACAACACTGACAGGCACCATACTTTACATGCACGGTGCTAGTGCAGACGGTGTCATGCAGTCCCCGGTCACACGTAAGCATGGTGTCGTGCTAGTAATTGCCGTATTAACAAAGCACAACACCAAAAAGCATATGGTACCACCAACAATGCTAAATAATGCCAGTTTTTGAGCGCTCACACATTAATGGTAGCATCAACAATGTTAATAGTATAACATATGGTTTAATGATAACTATTGCTAAATCTTTTTTTTACCATTGCTTGCTTAACATTGTCGAATATTGTCAATTTTCAAGGGTCGCACAATAATGATAGATCAATAATATATCAACTATCGATGTCATGTATTCTATATTTACTTCTAGCCTCGGATACTAAAAGAATGTCTCATTAAACTATCTCAAAATTAACAAAAAATATATAAAATAATTATAAATATTTATATTATTAGATTTCTTATGAAATATTGATATTGGTTATAGTGTTTAAACTAAGTACTCATATAGTCGTACTTTGAACTTCCTCCGTACCTAAATAAATCAATTTATATAAATCATTTTTATATTTAACTAAATTTATATAAAAGAGTATAAATATATATGCTATCAAATAAACACATGGTGTATACATTTACACGAATTTGGTTTCATAAATCTTGATGCTATTTTTCATAGAAATTCTTCAAACTTAGAAAGATTTAATTTAAGATAACTTTAATAATCGATTTATAGTAGGATGAAGGGAGTATTAATTTTGAGACTACGCCCTATTCGCTTGAACTTATCAGTCCAGCTTATCAGCCATGATACAATATTTTTTTTCTTACAACAAAACAACATCAGTCGACTTATCAGTCGCAAAAACTACCGGCCGAATAGAAAAATGGTAATACTAAACTGTACTTCCATATTTTGGTCCTTTGTTCCTCATATGATGCATTGGTAAACTTATTTAAGGTTCGCACCATTATCGCGATGTAAAAAAAACCACATATAAAACTATGCGAAAGATGATCACGACGTGTACGCAAGGCGTATCAAAGCATCCACTTGCAACACTTTCTCCAAAATAATCCACATGGACCTTCTTGGTTTACTTCTTGGAGGAGTCAGTCAAAACTTCAAAACCTTCAAAGCCACAATACATTCAAATTTATCATTTTTTAATTAATAAAGAGGGTATAAAGGGGAAGAAATAAATCTACCCTTTTTGAGATATTTTTTTACTGTCTCCGAGAAGCTATTCTTTGCTATTCTTGGCTTCCCCATATAATCAAAAGAGAGAAAAAAGGGGAAAAGAAAGCAAGGACCACCGCACCACGCCACTCCACTCCGCTCCCCTCCCCTCGATCCAGCCATGGCGGCCTAGGCCCCCCTAGGGTTCCCCGTCAGCCCCCACCCAGGCGCCTCCTGCCGCTTCCGCCGCTCCCCACCCGCTGCCCGATTCGGCCGCCGGCGTCGAATGGGAGGCCACCCGGTGCTCGGAGCCCGACGTGACCGCGCGCTGCCGACGCGGCCGGAGGTTCCCTGAGCTCGGCGGCCGAGGGGGACTCTCGGCGGCGGCGCCGGCGCTGCCTGAGGCGAGGGGGTTTAGGGCGCGTGGCTGGTTCGGGGCGCGCCGCGCGTGCAATGGGGGATTTGAGGCGGTTCCTGTGAGTCACCGCGGCGGGTCTTGGTTCTGCGAACGCGTGGCCTGTGCTTGTGAAGGTGGGGTTGTCTAGCTGCTCCTTGATCGGATGAGCTCAGCTCCGGCGTCCCGCCTCGGTTTCTCCGCGCGTTTGTTCCGTCGGTTGCCCAAAACCCAGCTTCTTGGATCAGGCCGTGCTCATTTCAGCGCTTTTCTTCGGTTCTTTGGGGAAAGGCTGGAGCTTTGAGGTGTCGCCTGGCGAGGGTGCGCAGCCGAGGATTTCCGGGCGATGAGGTCGGCCATGGCGCGCGTTTGCCGCGACAGTCCGGGGTTCGGGTAGCCGGTTCTTGAAGCGGATTTGGCTGCTGCTGCGTGGGAAGGGGGAGGCGGCGGCGGCAGCAGCAGCAGCAGAGGAAGGGTTGCTCTGAAGCGGAAAGGGAAGCAGGCTGGCATTGCTGCCGGGAGCATGGTGAGGTGCTAAGGAGGAGCAGCTCCCGCAGTCGGTCATTTTCGCCGGCCGCACCTTGGTGTTCTTGTCCAAGGTCGTACTGGTGGTGGGAGATGAACCTCTCCCCGCCCAAGATGTCGGAGCCATCCCCTGAAAGTGACGGTATATCTCATATCACAATTTCGGCATTGATTCAGTTCAGAACTTCTCAACTTGTGTTACTCTCTGCATGATTTAGTGGATTATGCAATGCTGTCATTGTGCATTGATGTCTCCAAACAAATAAGCAAAAATGGCTTGCTCTTGTATATGCATGATTACATTCATTCAATCATATTCTTCACTTACTTGCACAAAAGAAAAGGTTCATGCATTGCTTGGCTTCACTCATGGTTCACATGTTGCAGTATTATTGGTATTCACTGAACCTCCTCTTGTCTGTAGCCAAGTCTGAATAGTAGCTTCACATGAACTCTGCTTTCTGGTGGCTTCCTGTTCCACTCATGTGTGTTTGGCATTTTGCAGGGGAACAAAGGTGTCTGAACTCAGAGCTATGGCATGCATGCGCAGGGCCCCTTGTGTCCCTGCCTGTGGTTGGGAGCCGGGTCGTCTACTTTCCTCAGGGCCATAGTGAGCAGGTCGGTCACTCAGCAGTATCTTTGAATAAACTAGATATGGCCGAGTTTGTTGACTAAGACTATCAGGTCTGCAAATGAGGAATAAAAAGAATCACTTGAGCTGCTAACTTTCTGGTTCTTTTGGTTGTATATGTCAAAAGAATCGAGTAGACGTAACACTTCTGAAGATTCAACTGAAAAATTACTTTGCCCAACTATACACATAAAGATATCTTGTATTCAAATAATCAAATTTGTTCAAAGACTGTTATTGCTTGAAGTCACTTTTTAAGTCAATCTAGTTTTGGACAGGTTTATTTGTAGAGAATCACTTGCTGTCGTGCCTTTGTGCTTAAGAGGTTCTTTCGTTTGATTTTATTTCCATGCAGGTTGCTGCATCAACTAATAAAGAAGTTGATGCTCAGATCCCAAACTACCCAAACCTACCTCCGCAATTAATCTGCCAGCTTCATAATGTCACAATGCATGTAAGTTTGAACATAGTGGATCACCATCTAGTCTTTTAAGAAAATTATGAAATAATTTCTTTGTTAATGCAGGCTGATGCGGAGACTGAAGAGGTTTATGCCCAGATGACACTGCAACCATTGAGCCCGGTATTTTACCAATCACCACTTAGCTCTATGCTTTTAACCTGGATTCTCATGAAAAATTCATTCAAAAGGTATTACAATGTCTATACACTCATCAATTGATTCCATGTACAGGAAGAGCAAAAGGGACCTTTTCTTCCAATTGAATTGGGTGCTGGTAGCAAGCAGCCAACTAATTACTTCTGCAAGACATTGACTGCAAGTGACACGAGTACCCATGGTGGATTCTCTGTTCCGCGCCGAGCAGCAGAGAAAGTCTTCCCCCCATTGGTTTGTTTTTTTTAAGATTTCAACTGAAAATTAAGTTTCGTTAAGCTCGATAGATTTATAAGAAATGGTTGTGCTTTTCTCTTGAAAAAAACTAATGCATTCGACCATGTGCAGGATTTTTCACAACAGCCTCCAGTGCAAGAGCTGGTTGCAAGAGATCTGCATGATAATGAATGGAAATTTCGCCACATTTTTCGTGGTATGTACTTAAATTATGGTAGCAAATGGAGAAATGATGCTGTTTGATTAGTGAACAAGTGGAATGGAACTTTAGCAATCAATAAGGAAGGGCGAAAAAATGTTACATGAGCGGCTTTCACTACTTACATATCTCAACTGTCTGTGAACAAGTGTGATTTTGCTTAGGTAGTTAAGTTAGTTTAGTTAGTCTGGAAAATGTTGTATTGATAATATTTCTTTACCTCTGGATGTCTAGTGAAGTTATTGATACACCAAATTATATTCTGGGCTGTCTTGGTTGTTCTTTTTGTATCTTAATGTGATGCTTTGGCCCTTGCATGTGTTGTGCAGGTCAGCCAAAAAGGCATCTACTGACGACTGGTTGGAGTGTTTTTGTAAGCGCGAAAAGACTAGTAGCAGGGGATTCTATCATATTTATCTGGTATTTTCTACTTTTAATTTGAAACTGAACTTTATTCTAGTTTTGTTAAAGCTTCTGAGGTTGCTGACATGGCAAATCCTTTTTGTTTTTCTTTTCACCAGGAATGATAATAACCAACTTCTCTTGGGAATTCGTCGTGCAAATCGTCCACAGACTGTAATGCCTTCTTCTGTGCTATCAAGCGATAGCATGCACATTGGTCTTCTTGCTGCAGCAGCTCATGCTGCAGCCACAAACAGTCGTTTCACTATTTTCTACAACCCCCGGTATGTATGCTATGATCATACCATATTATACTTACCTTGTTTGTGCACTTAAGTAACTTGGTCACCCTTTGTCAGGGCTAGCCCTTCTGAGTTTGTCATTCCACTGGCTAAGTATGTGAAAGCTGTTTACCACACGCGTGTGTCTGTTGGAATGCGGTTTCGGATGCTTTTTGAGACAGAGGAATCAAGTGTCAGACGGTGAGTTTAAACTTATGAAGTGTACACAGCATGGGAACTATGTGCGTCTTATGGTTGCCTCTTCTTTCAGATACATGGGTACAATAACAGGCATAAGTGATCTGGACTCAGAGCGCTGGCCAAATTCACACTGGCGTTCTGTGAAGGTGAATTCTTTAAAACTGTTATATGGTTACAATTTACAAAACAATTGTCAATATCTTGTCTAGTGAAATTTTAATTATTCAATTTTCAAAGCCATCTGTTGTTGCATGCTCTATGTACCCTATGTGAGAACATTTTTTGCGTCGTAATGATGGTTTCTTTCCCTTTGGGTTATTGATACTTAGGTTGGTTGGGATGAGTCTACAGCTGGTGATAAACAGCCAAGAGTTTCACTCTGGGAGATTGAGCCACTGACAACCTTTCCGATGTACCCAACTGCCTTTCCATTAAGGCTAAAGCGTCCGTGGGCTTCAGGACTACCTATGTTCAATGGTTGGCTAACTATTGACCAGAACACCCAGTATTCATGGTAACGGTTCATTTCAGTTTATACTCAAACCAATTTCTCTTTGTATATGTAGGTGGGAGGAGCGATGAGTTCGCTCGTTATTCTTCTCTCATGTGGCTTCGAGATGGAAACAGAGGGGCTCAGTCACTGAACTTCCAGGGACTTGGAGCATCACCATGGCTTCAGCCAAGAATAGATTATCCATTGTTGGGTCTGAAGCCAGATACTTACCAGCAGATGGCTGCTGCCGCACTGGAAGAAATTAGAGCTGGGGATCATTTGAAGCAGACATCTTCTCTCCTGCCAATCCAACAGACTCAAAATTTGAATGGTGGATTAGATCCTTTGTATGGAAATCCTGTTCTACAGCAGATGCAGTTCCAATCTCAGCAGTCACCCCTGCAAGCTGTGCAGCAAGGTTATGGTCAGAATGCAAGCGACTCTGGGTTCCTTCAAAATCAGCTGCAGCAGCTGCAGCTGCAAAAGCAGCAGGAGCCACCACCACCACAGCAGCAGCAGCAGCAGCAGACACAAGTTCTGCAGCAACAATCGCATCAGGAAATGCAACAGCACCTCTCAGCTAGTTGTCATGATATTGCTAATGTAGCTTCTGGTGTGTCCGAGTCTGGATCTGCTTGTCAATCACAATCTTCTTTGCTTTCTGGGTCATCGTTCTATCAACAGAACATCTTTGATGGAAACAATGGTCCAGATCTGCATCTGCACAACAGTTTCCACAACTTTTCAAGCCAAGAGTCCTCCAACCTTCTTAATCTCCCAAGAAGTGGCCAATTAATGGTATCAGAGGGATGGCCTTCAAAGAGGTTGGCCGTGGAATCTCTTGCTGGTCATGAGCTCCAACCTGTGCAGCCCAAGCTTGAGACAGTGAATCACCAGAGTAATGTACCTCACATTTCTGGCACCTTGCCGCCACTGTCAGCAAGAGACGGTTCTAGTGCCCAGGCTTGTGGTACAAATGTTCAGAGTCACCTGCTTTCATCATCATTTGCAATCCATGATGGCTTGTCAACTGTCAGGAGTGGTGGTGTTGGCAGTGGAACTGATGCGACAACCATAGCTTCGTTGAGATATGGTGACATGAATTTGCTACCTGAAAACTCCATAGCAACTTCCAGTTGTTTGGGTGAATCAGGAACCTTCAATTCTCTTGACAATGTTTGTGGTGTAAACCCATCACAAGGTGGAACCTTCGTGAAGGTATGTGTTCCTACTTGTGCTGTATATTTCTTCAAATCCATCAAAGGGCATGTGAAGTTGCCAAGTTAGTAACTGCAAGAGCACTTTGTTTTGTGGAGGTAAAAAGGTCCATTTTGGTGTGTTGTCGGGTTGATGGTTCACAAAGCAATCAATTAAATCTTCAAGTTCTACGCTTGTCGAGCGATCTTCAAGTTCTTCAAGTTCGTAACTGCATCACATCCTTTTGACGCCTTCTGTTCCCTTTTTGTTCCACCACTAGGTTTACAAATCAGGGTCCCTCGGGAGATCGCTCGACATCACCAGATTCAGCAGCTACTACGAGTTACGTAGCGAGCTCGAGCGGTTATTTGGTCTTGAAGGCCAACTGGAGGACCCTGTAAGATCAGGCTGGCAGCTTGTATTCGTCGACCGGGAAAATGATATTCTTCTCGTCGGCGACGACCCGTGGCAGTACGTGCATGCAGAACTATCTTCCTTTTGCGTATACATATTTATGTGGTCTGAATTTCACTCAGCGTGATCATCGTTGGACCCCATGTTTTTTCCAGGGAGTTTGTGAATAGCGTATGGTGCATAAAGATCCTCTCGCCACAAGATGTGCAGCAGATGGTCCGCGGCGGAGGCGACCTTCTGTCTACACCTGGAGCGAGGATGCTGCAGAGCAGTGTCTGCGATGACTATTCTGCAGGCCACGACATGCAGAACCTCACCAGCAGCATTGCACCTGTGGTGCCTCTGGACTACTGAGACTGAGATGAAGACCGGAATCTGAAGTTCTGAACCAAAACCAGCAATTCTGCACCGGAGGATTGCCATCTACAAGTTGTTTCAGTTCCTATGATCTTCTCTCAAGTCCTGTTGGTCAGAAATAACCTAATCGTTAATATAGCTAGATGATCCATTGTATCACTATGGTAATGGACATGTTGTACGATAGCTACTGTAGCTATGTGATAGCCATAGCCTAAGCTCTAAATGGCAGGCAATAATTGCTCTATGAAAGTATGAATGCAGGCACTCACTGTAGAGGTGACCTAGCCCTGTAGTTCTCTCTATTATCTTGGCATATCTAAAACAGATGGTTCCATGTGGCGCCTAAACTATTGAAACCAGTCACTGCTGCCTATGTTAATTTTTTTCAACTCAATTTGCGGTTGTTTGATCTTGCTGCATGCCAATGAAGTCAAATTTTTTGTCCTGTTTGTAATTCAGTAGTCTGTACCCTGTAGGCTTTGACCTGTTAATCCGCAACTTTCATGTCTACCAAACAATGATTTCTATGGAATCAGGGTATAGCATAGAAGAGGAACCCTTTTTAGGGTTCCTAAGCTCTCTCTTGGCCCCATGTGCCATTAAGAATGCTGGAATCATCTTAACACTTGAAGGGTCAATCTCTGAAATTTCTAGTAATCAGAGTAATTTATTAGATGGTTTTACTATGGCTTGGATTAAAAAAAAATAGTAACATGTGTTTGTAAATAGTGAGATTGCTCCAGAATTGACAGTGGCTTCTCCTGGTTCTACTAGAAATGTACACCAGTTAAAAACAGAACTTTACACATCTGCAGCATTTGGCTACAGCCCAGATTGCTTGCTAGAACTCAGTTTGAGTTCAGAATTGACAGTGTCTCCTCCTGGTTCTAGAAATGTACACCAGAACTTTTACACATCCGCATTTGGGTACATCCCAGTTCTGTCGATGAGAGCATTCCCTATTTCCCTATTTGGGTGACAATCTAGTTCGCAGATTGTACAGACAGGGCAAGCACCACATTTCTCAGTGGCCCGACGTGAATGCGCTCACGCTGCATTTTTTTTCTCTTCGAATAATCAAAAGTTTTACATATCATTGTATTAAGATCGAGAAGAGTGCGTGGTTACAACGACGCGCCACCGCAATGGAGCACTGGGGATGGTGAAAGGATTTAAGACGTGTTTGGGACTGTTTCGCTCCACGGTTTTCAGCTCCGCTCCACGTTTTTTAGCCAAACGGTTTCAGCTCCACGCACTTGCTCCAGGAAAAAGGGTGGAGTTGTGAGAGCACCTAAAGAGGTACTCCACAAACTCAACAGTTTTTTGTGGAGCTGCTCCACGGTGAAGTTTGTAGAGCAGAGTTTATGTAGAGCAGAGTTAGGGAGTCCCAAACACCCCCTTAATCACTGCCCTGCGCTCACGCTGCAGTCAGTCAAAGAGCTAGGCTGAAGCTGAAAAACTCCGGAGCTGATCGCAGGAACCAGGTCAAAGCATGCATGGAAGTAGGGAGAGTAGACATGCTTGCATGCAACCGGTCAAAGCCACAAGAATTCAGCTAGGAAGCATTGCCAGCTGATTTTGCAAATTGTTTGTTTAGATGTATGATTCTGCATTTTCTACCATCAATGGGCCCTGGAATCACTAATATTTACATAGGCAAGCAGTGGAGAATGGAGCCTGCTCCAACAGACTACCGGCTGTCCTGATCCTTGGCAACAACACTTGTTCCATTTAGTTTCTGAACATGTAGGGCGGTTTAAAGAGTAGATTATCTGAACATCAGCTGGCTGCAGGCCAAACTAGACAACCAGCTCAGGATTACACAAAGGCAGACACCAAACCACAGCGACGAGCAGCTAGCAGTGCCCTGGGACTGGGATAAACATGAACCAGGGATGAATTTTCATGTACTTACAAATTAAGCCCATGCCATTGCCCTGATATACTGCCATCAGCTATGGAATTGGAACAGAGAATCAGAGATGAATGTCAGCTCTTGTTCCAGAGCGTGGTAGCTACACTAGAGGAACCAGGCGCAGCACCGCCGGAGCCGGCACGGCTCACGGCCGGTCTTGCGGATGCGCTCCACCTGCCGCGCCAGCCGGGACGCCTGCCGGCTCCGCCGCGCCTCCACCCTCACCTGCTTCCCCTCCACCTTGTGGCTCAGTGCCGACAGCCTCCTGGCCAGGTCCTGCTTCGCCCGGGCTTTCATCTGCTCTGCCTGTGCCTGAACCATTCAGTCCAATATACTCATCAGAGTGAGAATTGCTGAATAGGAGTACTCCATCCATGAATTCGAACCAATGCAGCTAATAGAGAATGTTGTTCAGAGATTGATTGAAAGAAGGAAACTCGAAAAAGTTCAGAAATAGAAAAATTGAATGAATGGAACTCACCTCGGCCTGCCTCAGCTTGGCTTCGAATTTGGATTTCTGTAAGCTTTCCCACTCCTGTATCTTCACCTCCTTCCTCTGGTAACTGATCATGCACATGATAAGGAATTAGAAGTCACTCAATTAGTATATGATCAGAACAATTCCTGGAGATTTCTTTACCAAGTTAGCATCAGCAACAGAGATTCAAAGCGTTTTCAATGAAAATTCTTGTCAAGGGGAATTTTATTTTTTTTGCTCACCGTGACGCGAGTTTACACTTTTTGGACTCTTCCCACGCCGTGGCGCGAGCTTCGAACGCCTTCCTCTTGATCTCCTCGTCGATGTCACCGGCGCCCTTCTCCGGGGACGCGGCGGTGAGGAGGCTCTCCTCCTTGCTGGCCCACGACGCGATGTTCATCTTGCCGAGCTGCAGGCCGAGCGCGGCGATCTCGCGCCGCGTCCTGAGCCGGAGCTCCCGTTCCGACGCGGAGGCCGACGACGACGCCGACGCGCAGCCGCCGCCGCCCCTGGGGCTGGACGGCACCGAGCAGAGCGGGCTGAGCGACGGCGTGACGGCGCCGGCAGGGGTGCCGCTGCGCGACTGCTCCTGGCTCGCGATCGGCGTCATCTCCGTCCCGACGTCCCGCATCGACACCGACACGGACACCGACGGCGCGAAGCGGAGCTT
The DNA here is from genome assembly GCF_019320115.1 of Miscanthus floridulus. Lineage (NCBI taxonomy): Eukaryota > Viridiplantae > Streptophyta > Magnoliopsida > Poales > Poaceae > Miscanthus > Miscanthus floridulus. The sequence continues at coordinate 80,215,986 of NC_089594.1, read as the reverse complement.
CTTGTGCGGCGGCTTGCTCGCCGGCCCGCTCACTGACGACGACGGCGACGAGGACTTGGACGACAGCTCGGTCAGCGCACTCGCGGCCGCGCCGCTGGCCCTGGACGCCGTCGCGGACTCCGGCGCGACGCGGCCGCCGGGGCATGGCGGCGCCGCCGCGGCGGCGGGCTTCTTGGAGAAGATGGGGTTGGAGTGCACGACGTGGCGCCCCGCGATCCACTTCTCCGCGTCGTTCCACTTGGATGGCACCTGCTGCCGGAAGAACGGCGCGGACACCGCCACCGTCGTAGCCGGCACGGCCGCCCTCTCCTCCTTGCAGAACTCGAAGTTGCCGCCGGCGCCGGCTCCGTTCTCGATGCCGCTGTCGCTGCCACTCCCACCGCAGCTGCGGCTGCGCGCCGCCCTGCCGTGGCTGGCGTCGGAGCGCGACCGGGAAGAGTCGGACCGGTGGTCCTTGGGGTACTCTGCAGGGCGCAGGCGATCGAATCGCTCACTTCGCTCATCGAGCAACGTGCGGCTGCTTGCGAAAGACGGAATCTTTACGCGTGGCGTCAGAGTGTCAGAGGGAGCAACGCACCTTCGTCGAGCTCTTGCGGCAGGAGGCTGTTGTTGGGGTGGTCATCGTCGTCGTCGAGCCTCGACGGCGGCGACGCTCGCGGCGACTTGCGAGTAGACTCGTCCTTGTGGCCGGAGCCCAGCAGCTTCATCCTGAGCTTGGTTGGAGAGATGACCCCCATCTGCATCCAGAATTCATCCATCACACAAGAACAAGGATTTTAGTATCCATGGGAGTATACTAGTAAAAATCTCAGCACTACTCCAGCATTAGCAGGTTTTTAAAGCGGTCAAAGACGCAGTTACCGAGAGGCAATTGATGTGTGTGTTTCAGCCAGCCCAAACCATTTAGTCAACAGTGTTTTTCTTTCATAATAAATCAATATCAGTCAGCCCAAACTAGCCCAAAAACCAACCAGCAAACAGGCCGTTTGTGTGTGACAGGAAGGAAAGCTGTAAAATGTAGTGGTAGCAGTACTTTTAATGTCACTGTAAATGGCTGCTAGTAATCTGTGCCTTCTGCCTTGCCGCTGCAGATAACACATACTGTATGGGTCAACAGCCTGTTCGGCTGGTGTATACGATCGTGATTTATTATTTTTGGCTGGAATCGTTTACGGCCAAACGAAGGGGATGCAACTATCTGCTCCATACAGTACCAGAAATAAAGCTGTTCATTTGACCCAACCTAACCTCAGCAAAAAAATGACGGAGGGAGAGAATATGGCATCACAGGCCATCAGCAAAGCTTCAGCGAAGGCAGGGAAGAAGAAGACGAAGAACTGACGCAAGAACCGAAGATAAATGGACAAGTTGCAACCATACAGTACGTGCTACTGCTAGTCTGTAATCCATTTGCATCAGTCGCATTGCTACTCCACTCACTACTCTCCTTTTTTTTTTTTTGGAGAATACTCCACTCACTGCTCTAGTACCAAGAACGACAACAATCCGGAAGCGAAGCGATGCAGAGCATTGGAAAGCAATGGCCGTTACCTGAACTTTGTGTATCCTCTCGTACCCCATGGCCACTAAACCTCTCTTGTGCTCTCTCTCTCTCTCTAATCTCTGTAGTATGTGTGTGTGTGTGCTGCATAGCACAAGAAGAGAGGACGGAGGTTCGTTCGTCCGCGCCCAAATGTAGCGACCGCGCGCACAAGAGAGGGGAGTTTAGTTTTATATTGAGTGGAGGAAGGGAGGGGGCGACTAGCGAGGGAGGCGCGCAAGGCAAGCAAAGCAACAAGCACATGCACAGGAACAAGACGACGCCGGCAATGGCATTGGAGACGGAGCTGAGCGAGCGTGCGGGATCCAGTGCGGACCACCAGTCACCACGGGGCGGGTCCCCTCATTCTCGGCAGCTCGGACCGTGTGGCCGGCGCCCGGCGGGAGGAGGGACCGAGGGAGCACCACGTACTGCACCTTCCTCTCCGCTTCACCTTTCGTTTCCATGAATGGATTTTCTTCTTCTTTTCGACATAAGGTTTTCCATGGATAATACTACCAACTTACGAGGGTTTTTATTTACTCAACCAAAGCTGCAACAAATTTGGGTCGAAATCCAAACTATTTCTGGCGAGGAGACTGTCCCAAGAAAGTGTCTCAAATGATTTTCAAATTTTCTAACTCTCAACGTGTTACAATGTGAACACCTTCACCTTAGTCACCGAGTTAGCTTTTCAAAACCATTTCTTAAAACACTTTCACGTGCTTCCTCACCACGTTACTAGGTCCAATACATATGCAAAGTTAGTTCAAACCTAGTGGCACTGTATACTCAATCCGTCTTTACTTTAGAGTTCTGCTCTTAATAGTACGAATATCTATAATAAACCTGATCATATGCTCTATTGCATCTCAGACGACAAAATAATAGCCCCTAACATATACCTTTGCCTTCGCCTTTGGGCTTGGTTTCATTTTCTTCTTCTTCTCCAAGTTTGAGCCTTGGCTTGATATCGATCACCACCATATCATAGCATTGATCATCACATCATATGGACCCTAGCTCAATCACGACTAAATGAAAAGCATTAATCCACTAGTTGTCACTCACTTACCAAAATCAAACATAGGGCTTTCAACTAGCGTGGCTCGTCAGTCATCGTCACACCGGTGGTCTGAGGTTCGCCACACCCCCCCTCCCTCGATCGGAGGTCTGCCTCCTGTTCGAAGCTCCATCGCCGCCCCCTACTTGCAGTTCTACATAGGACGACGATGTTCGGACTTAAGGGGTCGACGGTGGGGGAAACTCCAATTGAAGCCCCGACACCGTATGGCTACAACAGTGGCAAGCTTGGCGCGAAGCTGGACTCCCACTCGACCTCCAGACGTGCGAAATTACAAGGATGGGGCCAGCTCTGCGGGTTCTGCCTTGGCGCGGCTCTGTCGGCGAGATGCCATTGAAGGCGATGTGACGGCGGGATGGCATGGCGCAATTTCTAATTGGAGAAGGACGGCAGCGTAGCGGTGAACGCTCCACGTGCGCGTACGAGTCCGGCACGACGACATGCGACTGCAGCGCCATGACCCGCAAGACGACGGCGGCACGGCACCGCGCACCAAGGTGGCTGGCGCCGGACAGGGAAGGCAACAGTGTGGTGTGGCAACGAGCGCGGACGTGATGGCAGAGTAAGGCGGGTAGGCCTACGCGCATGTAGCCACGAAGGGGTCAATGGCAACAGTGACCGGGTGAACGGCGTGTTGGAGCACAGCGCGACCGGGGCACAGCTCGACGCGACGCGGCAAGCGTGGCTCAGGCAGACGTGACGGCGGGCAGAGTAGCCAGGCTCGTTGGCGCAGTGCGCGTGTGAAAGGTCCTTGTTTAATTTTGGTAATTGAGTGACAACCTAGGTGGACTAATTGTGTTTATGTGAGATACACAGGTGATTAGTCCACAGGTACATGTGTGTGAGCCACATATGCCATGAAGGTGAAAATGGCTTGGAGATGTTGCAAAGCTCACACATGTGATGATGAAGGAGCTTAAATGCACATGAGACATGACATTGAGTCATGTGATCAAGATGGAGAAGATCAAGACAAGACTTGGCTTGATGGACCGGTTGCAAGCGTGAAGGGCAAGTCGAAGGCTTTGGAGTGATGGACCGCGTGGCGGTGAAGCTTGAGCAAGACTTGGCGCCGATGGACGATGGCAACGGTGAAGAGCAAGTAGAGTCAAGATCGATAAACCAATATGATCATGTGATGATATGAAGTGGATCATATCATTGTTGATCGTGTTGGTGCATGTGTTGCATCGACATTGAAGGAGATGGAATGGAATGCGCAAGGACAAATGTATAACCTAGGGCATTTCATTTCACCGGTCATAGGTGTGTAGAGAAAGTTTATGACTGGGTTTAGGATAGATAGCCGTACTATCAAGAGGAAGCAAACTTGTTTGCATATCGGTCATCTAGTGCCACTCGAGTGATCTAACTTTGCATCGTCGCTAGGATCGAGTGGCGTGGCAAGTTGAGTGGCTAACATCCTTTGGGAAATGATTGTGAAAAGCTAACACACATACACATGGTGGTGTACACTTGATGGTGTTGGCACATTTACAAAGGAGGTGGTGTTTGTAGTCTTTCGGGAAAATAGAATGCCTATTTTCTATTGCGCCGGATGTAAATTCTTGTGGTTAGCACATTGGAGCAAGGGTGAAGAAGTTAGAAGTGAAAACGAGTTGATTGCGAAGATGCTGGCGTCGGTCAACTGACCGGACGCTGGATCTGAATGCATCGGACGCTGGCAGGCTACGTCCGGTCAGGCTGACGTACAATGACACAGAAGCTGGAGTGTGACCGGACGCTGGCTGCGTCCGATCAAGTGTGACCGGACGCGTCCGGTCGAGGTCGGTACCTTACTGGAAACGACCAGACGCTGAGGGTTCAGCGTCCGGTCAGTTGAAGCTTGCTATGCATCCGGTCAAGTCAAGTGACCGTTGGAACCAGAACACGTGGTCGTCTACGGGTGACCGGACGCTGAGGTCCAGCGTCCTGGTCAACACGACCGGAGCGTCTGGTCGGCCCTGACCGTTGCCCAGTGAAGGGGTAATGGCTAGTTTAGCCCTTGGGGCTATAAATAGAAGTGGCCTTCGGCCATGGCTGGAGCTGAGCACCTTAGGGGGACTTTGTGTCCATGCTTGAGAGTGCTTGGGAGCCCTCCATCTCACACATACTTGATAGCGATCATTCGATTGTGTGAGTGAGCGATTCTAGTGCGATTGCATCGTGATGGTTGCATCGAGTGGACACTAGGTGATCGAGTTGCAAGCCGGTGGTGCTTGTTACTCTTGGAGGTTGCCACCTCCTAGACGGCTTGGTGGTGGTCTCCGTCGAAGCGCGTAAGAAGCTTGTGCGGCTGCTCTGGAGAAGTGCTTGTGAGGGGCATTGTGCTCGCCCCGCGGGAGCCTGCGAAGAAGCAACTCTAGTAAAGCATGTCACTTGAGCTACCCTCACTTCCTGGAGTAGGTTCTTGCGGCGCCCGACGTGCGGGCTTAGCGGGTGATGCTAATTAGCCACCGAACCACCAAGTGAGCGGTCGACACAACAGGGACTAGCGTGTTGGCAAACACGTGAACCTTAGGAGAAAAATCATCGTGTCAACCTTATTCTTCCCGTTGGTTTGCATCCCCAGTTACACAAGCTTGCAATTACTTTTATACATATTAAGCTTGTGTAGTTGCTCTTGTAATTAGATAGCTTGTGTAGCTTGCTAATTACCTTCTTGCTTGTGTAGCATAGAAGTAGCTCCCTTGTGTGGCTAATTTGGTTTTAGTAACCTTGTTAGTCACATTGCTTAGTTTGTGTAGCTAAGTATTTGCGCTCTTTAATTAGGCATTGGTTGCCTTATTATTGAGCATTGCTAGTGAGCTTAGTTAGCTTTGTGCTTTTGCTTACTAGCATGGGTAGAAGCTCCTTTGTTGCTTAAAGTACTAGTGGTATAGGTTTATGTAACCTTGCTCCTATAATTGTTTAGGAGAGCTCTAACTAGCCCGGCACCTTTGTTGCATAATTATTTTCTTTGCAAGGTGCTAGTGAACATATATAGTGGGGTATAGTCTTGGCTAGACCGATAGTTTTAATTCCGCACTTGTATCGGTTAGCCGATGCGATTAAGTTTTAGAAAAGACTATTCACCCCCCCTCTAGTCGCCATCTCGACCCTTCAGCGTGCGTGCGTGAGCGTGTGCCAGGGCGCGGCATCGGTGGTGTGGACCCACGCGGTGGTGCGCGTGTGCACGCTAGGGGTAGGCCAGTGCAGCGCCCAAGCCGAACCAAACCCGGTGACCACGGCCAGACGCTGACACTAATCAAACACGTGACTTACACGCTTTTTAAAGCTGCTTAAAAATCCAATCCGATGATCCAGTAGCTAAACCAGCTATTTTACGTTCAAGATGGTGTATCAAGCTACTAAAACCAACATGTTAGCCATGCTACTACTTAACCTGATTCCCCTATAAAAATTGTCGAACTTAGCTCCATCAAACCATTTTTCGACTTACGAAAATTGACTAAGTTTTTGTTCGGATTCAGCGTCAACTTCGATTTCCAAGCCACCAACTATGCTATCTAGCGAACCCCATTCTCGACCGCAAGTATTTCACCGCCACCTATGAAGTTTGTACTACAAACTTTATCAAAGTCTCGTCTATGCTGTTCTATAGCATTCTCGTTCAATAAAAATTTGTTTAGAACACTAAGTGATACAACGCGACATGAAATATAACATTCGTTTCGTGTTTCCGATTAACAGTTTCAAGTTACGTATATTGCTTTACACCCTATATTACATACATTTATACATAAGTATGATGCTCATGCAGTGTTTTAGCAAAAGACTGTACAGTGTAACACCGAGGGTGTTATAAATCTACCCCCCTAAAACAAAATCTCAACCTAAGATTTCATGTGCCTAGTGTGGGAAAGGAGATAGGAAAATACATTTCAACGTAGCAACTACCTATCAGAACCAGAGAGAAGGTGCTGGTAATGCTTCAATATGTAGCTCTCTTGTTCCACATGTGGCCTCATCCTCGGAGTGGTTTTGCCATTGCACCTTGTAGAACTTTACCACATTGTTCCTTGTCACTCTTTTCTTTTCATCCAATATCTTGATAGGGTGCTCAATGTAAGTCAAATCAGGCTGGAGTGGAAGTCCTTTAATTTCTACAGCTTCATCAGGAACCCGCAAGCATTTCTTCAATTGCGATACATGAAAATACATTGTGTACCAGTAGATAAAATATCGGGAAGCTGGAGACAGGTAAGCAACTGGGCCACACTTGCTTCAAAATTTGATAAGGACCAATGTATCGGGGAGCTAGCTTGTCATGGATACCAAACTGATGCACCTCTCTCATAGGAGACACCTTGAGGTACACATAATCCCCAACTACAAACTCCTAGGGCCTTCTCCGCTTGTCCGTATAGGCTTTCTAGTCAGGCTCTGAGCTGCCTTCAAATGACTCTGAATAATGACGACTTGCTCTCGAGCCTCTTTGATGAAATCAGGCCCAAAGTATCCACAGGTCTCCCCCTTCAACCTAGTTCAGTGGTGTCCTACATTTCTTCCCATATGGAGCTTCAAATGGTGCCATACGAATGCTCTCTTGGTAGCTATTATTGTAAGAAAATTCAGCTAACTTCAGGCATCCATCCCACTTCTCAAGGAAAAGAAATGGCACAAGCTCTCAACATATCCTTCGAGCACCTAGGTTCACCCTTTTGATTTGGCCATCATTCTAGGGGTGATAGGCTGAACTGCAGAGGAGACTAGTTCCAAGACACTCCTGGAGTTGCTCCTAGAAGCGAGAGACAAAAACTGACCCCCTATCAGAGATGATAGTAAGGGGAACTCCAGTGTAGGGTCACAATCTAGTCCAACTACAACTCGGCATACTATCTGGCTAGAATATTTAGAATTCACTAAGGAGGAAATGAGCTGACTTGGTAAGGCGATCCACAATGACCCTAGATAGAGTTATAGCCCTTGGATGTGCGGGGTAAACCCATAATGAAATCGATGGAAATATCCTTCCATTTCCAAATAGGAATGGGCTAGGGCTTGCAAATATCCTAGGGTACGCATATGATCTACCTTAACTCTACCACAAGTGTCGCACTCCCGGATGTACTGGGTGATGTCCTGCTTCTTGTTGGACCACCAGTACAAGTGGCGCAAATCATGATACATCTTGTTGCTGCCCAGATGAATAGATAGTTTTGAATGATGGGCTTCACCCAAAATCTTTCTTCTCAGCTCCTCATTGGATGGAACCACCAATCTATCCTTGTACCTCACTACATCTTGCTCATCAATACTAAAGTGAAGGCCACACCCTTCGACAATCAATTTCCTGATGTGAGGAATTCTGTCAGGGTCTTGCCTTTGCTCCAGAATAATCTGCTCAAGCAACTCTGAGGTCAAGGCAATGTGAGCCAACACCTCTACATGGTTGAGGGACAAAGGTGTTTCTTCAACCTGATGTGACTTTTGGCTCAAGGCATCAGCTACCACATTGGCCTTTCCTAGGCGATAATGCACCTCCAAATTATAATCCTTAATTAATTCCAACCATCTCCTTTGCCTCATATTCCACTCAGACTGAGTGAAAATATACTTGAGGCTCTTGTGATCTGTAAAAATATGTACTTTGTTGCCCAACAAGTAATGCCTCCAAATTTTTAGAGCATGGACCACAGCAGCCAGCTCTAAGTCATGGGTGGGGTAATTTACTTCGTGCTTTTTCAGTTGGCGCGAAGCATAAGCTATCACACGCCCATCCTGCATCAGCACACATCCCAACCCAGTCTTCGAGGCATCACAATATACATCAAAGGGTTTGTCAATATCTTATTGGGCCAACATAGGAGCAGTGGTCAGAAATGTCTTCAAAGTTTGGAAGGCTTCTTCATAGGCTGGGCTCCAATCAAACTTGGCTTCTTTTTGGAGCAGCTTGATCATCGGCTGAGCTATCTTGGAGAAATCTAGAATGAAACGCCGATAATACCTAGCTAGACCAAGAAACTAACGAATCTGATGGACAGACTTGGGAGACTTCCAATTCAGCACATCTTGCACCTTGCTAGGGTCAACTGAAATACCGTCAGGTGTCAAAACATGCCCCAAAAACTACTACTCGATCTAACCAGAATTCACACTTGCTTGAATTTAGCATACAACTTGTGTTCCCTCAATCGAGTCAGTACAATCCGAAGGTGTTGGGCATGCTCTTCATCGTTCTTGGAATATATCATGATATCATCAATGAACACCACAACAAACTTATCTAGCTCCGGCATAAAGACTAAATTCATCAGGTATATGAAGAATGTAGGAGCATTGGTGAGACCAAAAGACATTACTAGGTACTCATACAACCCATACCTAGTAGAAATATCTTTGGTATATCATGTGGTCTAACCTTAATCCAATGATAGCCTGAACGGAGGTCAATCTTGGAGAATACCTTGGCACCAGCTAACTGATCGAATAAAGTATCTATGCAAGGCAAATGATACTTGTTCTTAATGGTCACTGCATTAAGAGGGTGGTAATCCACACACATCTGAAGAGTGCCATCATTCTTCACAAAAATGGCTGGACAACCCCATGGTGAAGAGCTAGGACAGATGAAGCCTTTTTCCATCAATTCTTCCAGCTGCTTCTTCATTTCAGCCAACTCCTTCGGAGCCATGCGATATGGCCGTCGAGAGATAGGAGCAGTACTGGCTCTAACTCAATGGAGAATTCCACCTCTCTGTCTAGTGGCAACCCAAGTAGATCTTTAGAAAAACATCTAGGAACTCATATACTATCGGAATAGAGGCAAGATTAGGAGAGGCTTTAGCATGAGCAGCAACAGGTAAGACTGGATTTGAGGGTACCAGAAGAGACATCCTATCCTCAGAAGAAGGAAGCCGTAACTCCACAAATCTCTGTTTTAAATCCAAGACTACCCCATAAGCACGCAACCAGTTCATCCCAAGAATAGCATCAATGCCTTACCCAGGCAGCACCATGAACTGGAGATGGTAAGTATGAGTGGCTAATACCAAGCTCACTATGTCCGTCCGAGTATTGATGCACATCTACGCACCTAGAGTACTGATTCTATAGGCATACGGTATAGCCATAAGAGGTATATTGTGCCGGTCTACAAATCCCATGCTCATGAATGAATGTGATGCACCAGAATCAAATAACACATAAGCTGGATAGGAATCAATGGTGAACATACCAGCCATCATCGGTTCCTGCTGTAATATCTGCTCAGCATCCGTGAAATTCACCTATATAGATCGGCTGGCTGGCACTTTCTTCTTGATCACTGTCCGCCTAACTAGCCTGGAGTTAGCCGATGGTTGAGCAGGCTAGGATAGCTGGTTTTGAGGACACTCTCGGGCATAGTGGCCATCCTTGCCATATTTGAAACAAGCACCCAGCTTGTTTCCCTATCCTAGCCGAGGTGGGGCCTACTGTCCTTAGGGCTATTGATGTGGCACCTATTGAGTAGGTGCATGGTACTATATGGAAGAAGCCTAAGAAGTATGCTGGGGCTATCGAAACGAATGCCCACCTAATGATTGATAGGGCACCCATCGAACAACCTATACTTTCTGAGTATGGTGGTGGCTAGAAGACCCCGTAGCCACTCGCTTTCTCTTCCACTTTGCCTAGGAATCCTACTGCAAGCCCTCCATGGCGATGGCAGCATTCATCATTGCCCCAAAGGTCTGATAGTTCCCAGTATACAATTTCTCCTAAAGGCTGTAAGAGAGGCCGCGATAGAAGTGGTCCCTCTTCTTCTCGTCTGTGTCCACATGAGTTCTAGCATACTAGGACAAGTGATTGAACTTATTGACGTAGTCCATCACTGTCATACTTCCTTGCTGAAGGTCTAGGAACTTAGTCAGCTTCCTACTGAGGACACCAGCAGGAATATAAAATTCTCTGAATGATGCGGTGAGCTCCTACCAGGTCACCCGATGATCTGGCTACTGCATGGCATTGAAGGTATCCCACCATGCACTCACGGATCCCAACAACTATTGCGCTACAAAGCGCACTTTCTTCTCATCAGTCACGTTGAGCAATAGAAACTTCTGCTCCAGAATGCGAAGCCAATGCTCCAAATCCTAGGGCTCAACTGTTGGTGTGAACATGGGCGGGTGTGTCTTGAGGAAATCCTGATATGAGCAGGGTCCCTCAGGACGATGGGCACCACCCTCATTCCCACCATTGCCCTCGTGGCCTCCACGGGCGAAGCCAATGATAGCCTATGCTAGTAGCTCCATAGCACAGACTGACACGCAGCGAATAGCCATCATTTCTGCCATCATCTCTATGTGAGTCATCGACGGTGGCGGTGGCAGAGGAAGAGGAGCCAATAGTGGAGCCTCATGGCTCTCCCATTTACCGTGCTCCTTGGCTCGACCACTCCCACCTTGGCCCTCGCCAAGACCGTGGCCCGCTCCGGCACTAGTGCTCCTGCGTCCGGACCTTGTATTCATCTGTAAGAGATAGGAACCAACCACTTAGGACAACCTTCTAGATCAGAAGCAAGGAATTAGAGGAACGACGAGACATTTATTATAGCATCCTTTTAGTTGTCCTATCAATTTATTAATCCAATTATACATGTAGGGGGACTTTAGTTTAAGCAAGATTCTATTATCAATGATGCATGCATCGGCCTATATGTTCACTCAAGCCAGAATATAGAGGCATTCACAAAACTTCGGCACATCGCACTCACTTTCCGTATGCTAAGCGATTTTTTATGTGACATAAGTCAGTGTACCTACCGAAAATTGATTAGATAAAACAGTGCCGCTATCCTAGATAGACCATATTGCTAGGCTTATACTTACTTACATAACTTTAGCGCATCCTACCTTTCGCAAAACTTTTATTGGTCAAATTTTAAGTTTTTGGAAAAGAGTGATGAACTCGTAACCCATTATTGGCTCTGGTACCAACTATGGTAGAACCGCTAGGAATAACGTACTTATGGAGGCGCTCATCTTTCACCAGACACTAAGCACCCCATAAGCAAGCTACAGCGGGCGGTATCCGTCGGGCACACCCCAAGGGAGAGGCCGAAAGATCCATATTTTTCCCAAGGGTCCAATAATGAGAATGAGTTACAATACTCAGTCCATTTCATACATCCAAAGTTCTTAAAATTAGATTATTACATTACCAAATGTCAAAGTGCAGAATATTAAACAACAGAATTTAAAAGAAACATCTAGCGATAAAGAACAAGGATCCATCTGTGCCCACCAGAAGAATCCTTCACACAATGGTACTCTTCAATCATTACATGCAACAGGGGTAAATAAACCTTGAGTACACAATGTACTCGCAAGACTTATCCGACTAGTGGGAAGAATTTCCTGACTCCAAGGGATATGCAAAGCTTTATGGTTTGCTGGTTTTCTTTTTGCAGAAAGCAACTCTAATAGTGAGTCCTTATTTATGTTATTATTAATAGCCATATTAATTTATTATCTAGCCCTTCTATGTAAGCACATGTTCTACTTTCAAGCAAGAGTTGAGCAATCAGTTCCATTTCATCACCTTTCAGCTTTCAGTTCTTACTACGATGCTAGAGTTAAGACAAGTTGTACCGATTCAGCGACGATTCGTGAACCAATGTGCCCAACTGGGTATTCCAAAAACACATGCCCCACTTGTACCCTAGGCACAAGTAGGACCAACCCATCACCCTCCTATCAAGGCATCCAGGTCCCCGTCCAAACTTGGACTCCAAGCCCCCGCTTCTAAGTCCCAGACTTAGTGCGGTGCAAGGACCTCCATCATCGCCGTCTCCAATTAGCTGGTCCAAAAAGAGCCAGAACTCATGACTAGAGAGCAACAAGCCTTCCCTGCGCCCATACCCAAGTATGTGTTCGGGATAATAAATCTGTAACTTGCCTAGCATCTATTGCAATGGCCGGTCCTTAATCGACACAGATATGGAAAAAGTGTAACCAAGCTATGCCCTGTTGGCCACAAGACACAACCTCTTACTCCCACCAGTACCCAAACCATATCCCTGCCCGGTCACCACTTTTTCTTTTCATCATTTATCATGAGTGATCATAATTATCACCTATTGTGAGTAACAGTAGGTTACTCACGCTACCGAAATCCTGAGCATAGAAACTATTTGACCTATACTAGTAGGACTCATAGGTAGATATATTTATGCATATAGTTTCCATAAAATGTCTATAACGTAAATGCATATCATATATATATTCAGTGATCATAAAATATGGGTTATGCACCAGGGCTTGCCTTGTGTAGGCAGTGGGTCAACAAAGTTAGCACCAAAAGGCTCCGAGGCTCCCTCCTACGTGAGGATCTCATCCTCGTACTCCTCAATGACCCCTCGTAATCCTATTCGTCCACGAGCACGAACTCTACCAACTTGTGATCTACATGCATGAAATGATGATGCAATACTTAGTAATATGGCAATAGCAGCGCTTAAAATAAAATACATCTATCAAGTTACTAAGCTAGTCCTACTGACTAAGGTGCTAAGTTACCTACTATTACCACTAACAAGTATGAAACATGACATATATTATCTTAGCAACTAAACGTATTCTTACTCTAAATACCGATTTACACCTATATATGATAAAATAGGGAGTAATAGCTATTCTATTTATCAACCTGCTCTAGGGCTACAAAAATTACAGGAAGTACATAATAATCTAATGAAACTACTATAAAACTTTCATGGCTAAAGCTATCATCAATTTGCCACAAAAATTCCTACAAATATTAAGCAACATAATACTAAGCTTTCCAAATTGAATTTATGAACCTATCATGATCATAGCTAACTGTAAACTAACTACACTAACAGATAGATAGCGTTTTTGTGAACCTACCAAATTTTGTTTCACTGTTTTTGGATGCCTACAATATTTACTATTATTTTTCAAAGTTTAGCTTGAAACTAAATTGAATAAATCTTTAATAATTCACTGGAAAATGAAAACCAAATTCCTCCGCACGCGGCCCGCGAGCGAGCGGCGCGGCCCACTTTCGTGCATGCTCACCACCCCAGCGTGACCCACGCGCGTGGCCCACCGGCGCGATAGAGCCCTGACGCGGGGAGATCGACGCGCGCGTTGGCTCTTTTGCAAAAGAACCCCCATTCTCTATCCTATCCACAAAGCTTACTCAAACACTATTTGACTAAGTCATGTCCTTTGCATCTAGCACCCTTTACTTAATCTAATTCCTATTTTTCAAAGCCCCTAGCCGGAACTAAACAAGGCCACAGCATCGCCGGCCAAACATCGGCGAGCACGGACTCCTCGGCCTCAACCAACACCTCCCTAGCACTCTACGAGCGAAGCGCAACCGATTGAGGTATTACATGCCACAAATGGTGCAACACAAAGGCGTGGCCATGCGCCGCGGTGGGGTCTGGCCGCGACAACACTAGCGCCGACGAATTTACCTTGCCCAATGCCTCTACCGCTATCCTATATCCATCTACTGACTACGAGCAACAATATAGAAGTCCTATTTGAATCACTACTACACCCAATCGCGCTGGCCATGGGAACGACATCCACACCAGTTTGCCGGTGGCAGCGAACTCATCCCGGGCGACCTAGACCTCAACCGATTCAACCACCTACCCTAGGAGCAAGAGGGCCTCACTAGAGACATGTAGGACGGACTGGACGAAGTCGCGAGGCTCGGCAAGGGGGTTGGCTATGTGTGCGGGAGTACTCCGATTCACGCCGACGGTGGTAAAGGCGTTCCCGGCGACCTGCTGCTCCATCGACGAAACCACTGCACAGGCGAGGCAAACAAGTAAAGGAGACGCAAAAGCCCTACTCAATTGAGACAAAGGATCAAGGGGCGACATCCTGGCCGAGCACCCGCCTCGACGGCCATGGCGGACTGCCATGAGGAAAGCACCCCATATTACCTCACTGGAGTACGAAAGCTCATCAGGTCGACACCAATCGCAAGCTAACTACCAAGGCTAGTTGGGTGCACGGTTCATTGGATGGACGACGACGTTCGGACTTAAGGGGGTCAACGGTGGAGGAAAACTCCAATTGAAGCCTCGACACCGTACGGCTACAATAGTGGCAAGCTTGGCGCGAAGCTGGACTCCCACTCGACCTCCAGACGTGCACAATTACAATGATGGGGCCAGCTCTATGGGTTCTGCTTTGGTGTGGCTCGGCCGGCGCGACGCCATTGAAGGCGATATGACGGTAGGCTGGCGTGGCGCAATTTCTAATTGGAGAAGGACGACAGCACGACGGTGAAGGCTCCACGTGCGCATACGAGTTCGGTATGGTGACGTGCGATCACAGCGCCACGACTTGCAAGATGATGGTGGCACGGCACCGCGCGCTAAGGTGACTGGCGCCGGAGTGGGAAGGCAACAGTGTGGCATGGCAATGAGCGCGGACGTGATGGCGGAGTCAGGCGGGTAGGCCTACGCGCATGCAGCCACAAAGGTGTCAACGACAGCAGTGACTGAGTGAGTGACGTGTCGGAGCGCAGCGTGACTGGGGCACAGCTCGACGCGACAGCGGCAGCGTGGCTCAGGCGGACACGACGGCGGGCAGAACAGCCAGGCTCGCTGGTGCGGTGCGTGTGCTTGCATGAGCGTGTGCCAGGGCATAGCAACGGTGGTGTGGACCCATGTGGCGGTGCGTGCGTGTGTGCTAGGGGCAGGCCAGTGCGGTGCCCAAGCCACACCAAACCCGGTGACCACGGCCAGACGCTAGTACTGATCAAACACGTGACTTGCACGCTTTTTAAAGCTGCTTAAAAATCCAATCCGATGATCCAGTAGCTAAACCAACTATTTTACGTTCAAGATGGTGTATCAAGCTACTAAAACCAACCTTAAGACCATGCCACTGCTTAACCCGATTCCCCTATAAAAATTGTTGAAATTAGCTCTTTTGAACCATTTTTTGACTTGCGAAAATTGACTAAGTTTTTGTTCATATTCGCGTCAACTTCGATTTCCAAGCCACCAACTGTGCTATCTAGCGAACCCATTCTCAACCACAAGTATTTCACTACCACCTATGAAGTTTGTACTACAAACTTTATCAAAGTCTCGTCTATGTGTTCTCGTTCAATAAAAATTCGTTTAGAACACTAAGTGATACAACGTGACATGAAATATAACATTCGTTTCGTGTTTTCGATGAACGTTTCAAGTTATGTATATTGTTTTACACCCTATATTACACACATTTATACATAAGTATGATGCTCATACAATGTTTTAGCAAAAGACTATACAGTGTAACACCGAGGGTGTTACACAGGCTTAACCACCTATCGAGTGAGCATCAGGAGCTTACTGGGGACTTGGCCGAAGTGATAGTTGGAGTAGAGGATGGCGGAGGAGGGCTAGCCACGTACGACCGAGCCCTGTGGTGGCGCACCGTGATGGACACGGCCATGAAGATAGCACCATGTAGGGGTAGCAGTTTGGCCGAGGTGCGCAGGTCAAAGAGGGAATCGAGGTGAAGCTAATGGCGTAGCTAGGCTGGCCTCTAATGGCTTCAAGGGGAGTTGCCACCCACATCGGCCGAGCATGACCATAACAACCCGACGGCGAGGAAAATACCAAATTGGAGCTTGGCCGTGCTCCAATCATGGCCGAATGGGGTCGGGCGGTTTGGTGGCTTAAAGACAGTGGCAGAGACGTGACAAATCAGGTGATGGTGACGTCTCCCTTCTAGATTTAATGAATGGCGTCCCATCAGGTGGAAACGACAAGGAAGGGGAGGGAGGGGGTCAGCTTGCGCATTGGCGCGACGTGCTTAAAGACGATGACGGTTGGGAGTACGGCTATCGCGGTAGGCTAAGGTGCACGTGGGGATACCGCGGCTATGAGCATGACCACGTGATGGTGCAGCGAGTGCGCCATGTGCGCGTGCGACAGTGGTAGTGCCATCGGGCAGGGCCAGACAGCGGCGCAGAATTGTAGAGTGCAGACACGACGACGAGGGGACGACACCAGCAGCAGGGACAAGCCCACGCGTATGATGGCGAGAAGGACAGCAGCTGCACCACAGCGCGAGGTGGGAAGGGTGGCAGTGGTGGCAGCAGCGCGACAGCGAGGTTGGGCAGCACCGTGACTGCCAGCAACTAGAGGGCGAAGATAGCGGCCCACTAGGGCCAGCCACGGCCAATCCATGGCCAGATAGGCCGATCAGGCTTGGTATCGCGGCGCACGAGACGTGGCCAGCCGCGTGACGCCGAGTGGCCACGCGAGGTGACCGTGTGCATAGGCCAGGTGAAACAACCCCGATTTCTATGAAGAGAAATCCACAGAGTCGAAGTGTAATAAGACCGTGGTAGATCATATTACCCAAATTCTAGTCGAATATCACATCCATACAACGATATAATCAGAGTACAAATAGTGCGGAATTACATAAATTATTACATCGCCGCATTGGCGTAATCAAAAGTAGCATTCATTCAGAACAGCTTGAAGATAAGATCACCAAACTCGAGCGTAGGCATGAACCCCTCAACCGTCAAACTCCTCGGAGCTATACTCCTCAACAGAACCTGTGTGCCAAAATTTATCAGTACGATTTGTACTGGCCACTCCCAACCCTATGAGCATTTGCTTTGTGGAAATTGTATGCAAGTTGGATATACTCAAAGGAACCTATGAGGCTGGGGTTTCCTATACAGCAGCATATCAAGTATATATTTTTATAGTTGATCAAGTTTTAACACCATTCCCACACACATTCCACCACATTCCCTTTCCAGAGCCAGGTTTTGATCCTGGGATCGATATACCACCATCTCCACACCATCACCATACCATAACCATACCATCGCTCAGTCGATAGGCCAACTCTCTCTCAGCACTATCTTAAAGCCCGTAGCCCCTAGCTACGACCGACACTCTCTCACGGGAAAAGAAGAGAAGGACTCATCTCTCTATCTAGTTTAAGCGAAACCTAGGAAAGGTCCATAGCCGACAAGTCAGCACATGTATCAATCGATCAACCATACACTCTGCAGAGGTTTTACATAACCACAAGATCTGCCTTCCTCGCTGACCGTCGTAAACTGGGCTGATTCCGGCCGCTTGCTAGCCTAGGATAATGCCACTCTACCATTCAGCCCTAGTACACCCCAAGTCTAGTCTGGGGTGGCTGAAACTGTGAGTCATGAGCTGGGTCCACAAGGTCTCCATGAAGTCTTGGAAGGGTGTGGGGGAAAACCTCCGTGCCCCGTACCTCCTTACACTGTCCACTATCAACCTAGCAATAGTGGCAATATCCTACCAAGTAGTCCGACCGTCCCGCACCATATAGGGCGAGTGGTACGTAAGGCTTCCCGGTGAATCTGAGTACTAGTAAGTCCTGAGGGATGACCAAGCCAGAATATTTTCATCAGGGTTTCCATTTATCGTGCCACCACAGCACCTCCACCCCGGGCTCCTCCCATCACAGGTTCACACCCAGGACCACCTCATATACCATTTACCCATCACAGGTATCCACTCCAGGGGTGCCCATGTAGCACCACACGGCATGGCTTGCCCTAGGCTCGTCGTATATTCCAACTTGGTCAACACAACCTTCACCCTCCATACACCCAAGCCACACACGCAGCACTCTCCCCATAGTCCAGATAACACCAGTTTCTACCACGTATGTAGCACAAGTGTAGTAGAAGTATAAGTAATGAAATGTATAGCAGTAAGCGTGTGTCTAGCCTAACAGCAAGGTGAGCAGGGGTACGGTTGCGTCAAGGTAAAGGCCATCCAGAAAGCATACTACCATGCAAGTCCTATCATAGTATGATTGTAGCAGTAAAGTAAAGCAATAGCGGTTTTATATTAGCCATGCGTAATAGGTGCTACGAAACTGGGTGGGATGTGGCACCTTCAGTGTAGTCATCTCCGTACTCCTCACGATACTCATGATCCTCGTCCGTCCGATTCTCCTCCGAGTCTGCAAATGATCGCATTATAGTCGTGTTAGCGACGTCTTTAGAATAGCACAAAGAAGCAATGAAAATTCAAAAGAGCCAAATGCACTCAAACATAGGTTCATTGCGTAGAGCTTGATTTTAGATGAATTTTGGTTCTGGTTTCGTATTTTTCTGAGGTCATATGAATTAGTTATGAATTTTCGAAGTTTTAAATCATTTTTGAAAATGGAAAAAGGCTGAATTAATCCTAGGTTGACACGTGTCACGCTGTGACTGGTTCACAGCATGACGTCATCATGACGTCATCGTCTTGGTTCCGAGCTGACAGGTGGGGTCCAGCTGACGTCAGCAACGTCATCAGTTCTGACAGGTGGGTCCAGGGGCTCTTGGGTCACTGACATGTGGGTCCGGCCAAAGTCAACATCAGTCAACGGCGAGTCAACGGTCAACGGTCAGGGTCACTGACGTGTGGGGCCAGGGCTGCTGACGTCAGCAGCTGATGTCATCTTGACATCAGCATGATGTCACCTTGGCTGTGTTGGCTTCTGACGTGTGGGTCCCATGTGACGTCAGCATGACATCAGCATCTGACATGTGGGTCCAGAGTATCTGTGCCACTGACATGTGGGGCCAGGTCAATGGTCAACGATGACCAGTGAACGATCAACACGAGCTGGGTCTCAAACAGGCTCTGGTGGACTCGGGTTGGGCCGGTCTAGGCTGGGCTAGGCCAGACACGTGGCAAGCTGTGGTGCTGCCACGTCATAGTCGTGGGCCACCACTGGGCTATGGTCTACGGCTTGCGGTCCATGGTGGACCAAGAGGCGCTGGTCCATGGACCGTAGACAGGACTATGGTGGACCGAGTCCACCCTCCTTCTCTCAGGCGCGGTCCTTGTGCACCGGGTGCACGCGCGGGTGGCCGGCGAGGGGGGTGTTCCCCTATTTCTCCCGCGGCGGTGCTCCTGCCGGTGGCAAGCTCGCTGTGAGCCTCAGTGGTGGTGCTGGTGTCCAATTGGGGAGGGGAAAAGCTTCCCCAGGCCACGACAATCATGATTCTGGGGCCTAAGTGGTGGTTGAGGCCTTCCAGGGCGTTGGCCATGACGGCTGGCGGCTCAGCAGTGCTCGCCAGTGGTGAGGTCACGCACGCAGGCTCTCTAGTAGCTAAGCTGGGCAGATAAGGGCTTCTACGGTTCCGTGGGTGCACGGCGAAGGCGTCCAGGGCTCAAGGCGAGGCTTCGGGTTCCTAGGTGGCCGGTAGGGACGTCCCGATGGCCACAGCGATGTAGTGACGACGGCGAGGCACGCAGGTGAACCATAGGGCTCTAGCGGGGTGGTCACGACGTGGTCACTAACATGTGCGTGGGTGCGTGTGTTCCCAGCGACCGGAGACAGCCCTAGCCTACGCACTCATGGTGTGGAGCGCCCTGGCCGGAGTAGCAGAGTCCGACGGTGAGCGGGGAAGAACGGGGGGGGGGGGGCTCACCATTGGTGTCGAAGGCGTTGGGGTGGCGATGCAGTGGCGGTTTAAGGCCGTGCAGCTCTGGATGCCGTGCAGTGCCGACCCGCGACCATGAGGATGATGATGGCGTCGCCCTCGGCTCCGGCAGCTTCGGCAGCACTCGGGGGCTCTGATCCTCCTCTCACGATCTCCTTCTTTCTCCTCCCTCTCCCTTCCTTCTTCCTCGCCCCTTCTCTAGCTCGGGTGCGCGGTGGACAGCCACCAAGTGGCGGCTGGGTGATGAGAGAGCGCTAGGGCCTTGGGCCAGGGTTTTATAACCGAGCACCATGCTTCCCATGGCGGCTGCCATCGTGCGGTGGAGGCGGGTGCACCGCATCAGACGGTGGCGCGGGGTTGCATGAGCGCGACGCAAGGGGGGTAGGGTCATGCCCCGGGCGTGACCCCCTAGCCCACCCCTGCCACCGCTGTCGGCTCTTGGTCACGCGGTGGTTGAGCGCGGCGTGGGGAAGATGATACTGTGGCGGAGGAGCGGCTGACGTGCGGGGCCAAGTGGCAGCGACAGCGAGCGAGCAGAGAGGCGCGCGGGCGATGGGCGACGCGCGCTGGGCTGCTGCGCGCTGGCGGGCCGAGCGAGTTGGCCGGCCTGCAACTGCGCACGCGTGGGCCAGCAGGGGGAGAGAGGTGATGGGCTGGCTGGTCGGTGGCCTGGGCCGGTTGGGCCGCGAAGCTGAGCAGGCCTGGGCCGCGAGGCCTTCTCCTCATTTCCTTTTTCTTTTCTGTTTTTCTTTCTTCTCTATTGTTTAAATTCAAATTGATTCAAAATTGATGTATCTTATTCATTGAAGTTTAGATATGAGGCCCACCACATTCTTTTATATATTTTTATATATTAGGAATTTATTTAGCTAGTTTGTATATCAATCATAGGTGTAGTTTGATATCTATATAAATAGGATTAGTTTTCTCTTTTTACACAATTATCCTTTGTTTTTGAATAGTAATTACTTTATGGTGTGTTTCTTTAAAGGAGTTTTAGGCATTACATAAAGCAAATGAAAATCCAAATCACCATGTGAGTTAACAATATATGCTATGTTTCATTTGTTAGTATTTAAATAAACATGATTAACAATGGCATGCCATGCTTGTGTGATGACTTAGGTTGGGGTTAGACCTAATGCATCTCTTAGGTTGGGTTTCTATACATGACACTCATCATCACATAGGAGTTTTTGAGAAAAATTTTGTAGTTGGTATTTTTAGTGTATGGATTTTCGGGTTGTTACACCAGGCATATGGCGTGCACGAATTTTGAAGCGTGTCTAAAAACTGACATAACACAGTTGAAGCTAAACTTCCTCGACCCTGCTAAAGGGGGTACATCAGTCTACCATAAGGAGCAAAAACACAACATTGACCTTTAACTAGATTTGCTAGAATTAATTCACCAACATGGCATTGTCACACTGTTTTCAAACTTAAAATTATTCCAAGTCTTGAGCTGAAATTGACTTCAAGTTCCATTTCCAAGCCATTAGAAATACTAGCTAGTCACATTATTTTTATACAGCAAGAGTTGCATTGTCATCTATAAAGTTTGTATTTCAAACCTTATCTAGGTGTCACACACATGTTCTATAATACTTTCGCTCAATAAAAATTGGGTTTCCACACTACTTGACATAACATGAGTTATTGAATAAATTTCTATTTAATATTTTTTATTGGTCATTTTAGGCTACAAGAAATTTATCAACACCTTCTATCACATGCATTATTACATAAATATGATGCTCATAACATGATTTAGTAGTTTATTTAGAGCGTAACACCGAGGGTGTTACAACATGTAAGGCCGCTGACAACAGTGTCTATCGGTTTCAAAGTTTTTTCAACCAAGTCCCCGTTTGACAGGGCTTCACTTCACTAGTGAAGCCATTTTTTTTGGTTTTAGCTCCACGAACAGTTCCATCGGTGGAGCTGAAGCGGTTTTGGTAAACCGTTTGGCAAAATAGCTTCCCTGTGAGAGCATGTTTTTAGGGGCCTGGAGGAGGAGCCGGGAGAAGCCACTTTTTTTGGCTCCATCCCACCCCAAATCTCTGTGAGGACATGTTTTTAGGGGCTTCACAAGTGAAGCTATTTTACTTTACCCCGTTTGGTAGAAAACGACTCCAAACGGCTCCTGAAGCCGGTGGAGAAGTCCTGCCAAACGGGGCCTAAATGACTTTCATCTTTTTCATAGCCCTTAGCTTATGGTAGATTTTTCAGACGTACAATAGCTTTTCCACAACCCATTGCCCTCTTCACTTGGCTTGTAAGCCGTACTTTTTCAACCAACGAACAAAATTTTTCTCTCACAACAAATCAGCCAACAGTACTTTCAGCCATGACTTATCCGCCAAGCGAACATGGCACATGACTCAACCAAACACGCCGTTCCTCCGTTCATATAAGGATATAATTCTTACTTTTCGAGTCAAACAACTAGAAGTTTAATCAAAGTAATATAAAAAATAATAACATCTATGATATAAAATAACATTAAATTAATTATAAAATATATTTTGATAGTAAACGTAGTTGGATAAATAAATGTTAGTATTATTAACTATAAACTTAATCAAAGTTCAGTTAATTTAACTTGCAGAAATCCCGTAATTGTATCTTTTGGGACGGAGGGAGAATATTAGTCATATTATCCACGCAAAACCTTTGACCTTTTGAGTTTGACAGAGGTAGCAGGCGGGACTGCCAAATCCGTCCCAAATCACACGAACAAACAACGCTTGAATTTTCTAAACATTTTTTCAAACTTAAATTTTCCCTCCGCCCCCATGCTATCCATCCATGGCACCGGCACCGGACCCCAAGCACGGTCGCTTCGCACGCCCAGGAAAAGGCCACGAGGAAAGGGGAGGGAGAGAAGGCTCCAAAGCCCAGAACCCAAGGACGCCCTTCTTGCCCTGTTAAAAACTCACCCTGCTCCTGTTTAGAGGACACAACGCAACCTCGCCCACGTTTAGATTAGGGTTAGAAATCAGTATTCGGCATTGTAGCACTTTCGTTTTTATTTGATAATTATTGTCCAATCATGGCCTAACTAGGCTCAAAAGATTCGTCTCGTAATTTACAATCAAACTGTGTAATTAATTATTTTTTTTATCTACATTTAATACTCCATGCATATGTCCAAAGATTTAATGTGATGAAGAGAGAGTGAAAAAACTTGCAATCTAAACAAGGCCCTCATGTGCTTTTCTTCGTTTAGGGTTTGCCAAAGTTTTTGTATTTTCTACCGGAGCCAGCATCATCAGTCCACAAAACCCATTTCTGTCACTATCGCTACACATTTTTTTCTAGCTCGAGCGCGCGCGCTCTCTCTCTCTACAGTCTACACACACAATAATACAAACAATCAGCTTATTCGCTTGTTGGTTTCAGCTAGTCCAAATCAGCCAGTCAACAGTGTTTTTCTCTCACAATAAACCAGCACCAGCCAGTCCAAACCAGCCCAGAAACCAACCAGCGAACAAGCCGAATGACACAAACATCACCTCTTGTCTTCATGCTTCTAGTTAATTCAGCATTGCAATTGTGTGAGCATGTGTGCGTGTGTGTTTTAGGGCCTTATTTAGTTCCTTTTCTTAAAGTTTTGTCCCTGTCACATCAGATGTTTGGACATATGCATAGAGTATTAAATATAGACTAAAAAATAACTAATTATACAAATTGTGACTACTTTGTGAGATAAATTTTTTAAGCTTAATTAGTCCATGATTTAACAACGTGGAGGTACGGTGAACATGTGCTAATGATGGATTAATTAGGCTTAATAAATTCGTCTCGCGGATTTCAGAGGACTTCTGTAATTTATTTTATTATTATTATCTGAACACCACATGTAACATCTGACATGACACCCCTAAACTTTAGTCATGGAAACACCCCTTGGTTTTGGAGCTACTACGCCACACTGTCCACGGCTTGATGTCGTCACACCCTCATGCAAAATGTTGATGTGATCTGTTACTAAGGCCCCGTTTAGTTCCAGAAATTTTTTGGCTTTTGGTTATTGTAGCACTTTCGTTTTTATTTGGCAAACATTGTTCAATTATGGACTATTTAGGCTTAAAAGATTTGTCTCACGATTTCTCGGCTAACTGTGTAATTGGTTTTTTTTTCATCTATATTTAGTACTCTATGCATGTGCCACAAGATTTGATGTGACGAAGAATCTTGAAAATTTTTGGTTTTTGGCTTGGAACTAAATGGGGCCTAAGCATGCTGTGATTCCCTCTTGGGGTTGCTGATTTGCCAAGGGAATTCCACTTTTGTCGTCCTTGTACCCTGGGCGTGCTAGCCAGCTAATTGTTGGCGCCAACTGCACATTTCAAAAGACAGATAGGGTGCCACTGCCCACTAGAGTATGATAGCGCTTCTTCTCCTATGTACTACAATCATCTACTCCTAGTGTGCCACTAGTAGTAGTAGTAATCGTCTACATGTCCTAGATCTTAGGATGCTATTGCGATGCTTTTAAGGATGCTACCTAGTAGTATGATCATTCCAAAGCTGCCATGCCCTAATACATATAGGGCCATTTCAAAAAAAATTACGTAGTATCCGTCACATCGAATCTTGCGGCACATGTATAGAGTACTAAATATAGATGAAAAAAAAACTAATTATACAGTTGGGTGAGAAATCGCGAGACGAAACTTTTAAACCTAATTAGTGCATAATTAGACACTAATTACAAAATACAAACGAAAGTGCTACAGTAGCCAAAATCTAAAAAAAATTAGATCTAAACGGGGCCACACATGTACAAGAGGGCGAGCGAGTGCTTTCTATGCTAGGAATAATAACAAAATGGAACGGTGCTTGTAGATGTGAGATCATGACTTTTGGCGCAGCTAGCAGCAGCGACGCCACTGTTCTTCATCTTTGGCTTGCTTGCAATGCATCCATGCAAGAGGTCA
Source organism: Miscanthus floridulus (assembly GCF_019320115.1). Classification (NCBI taxonomy): domain Eukaryota; kingdom Viridiplantae; phylum Streptophyta; class Magnoliopsida; order Poales; family Poaceae; genus Miscanthus; species Miscanthus floridulus. Next base: position 80,190,992 of record NC_089594.1, on the reverse strand, counting down.
GCAGGAAGACCTGCAAAAGTGTAGTACTCGTAGCAGCACCTCTTATTGCGGTACTGTACCACACATGTTGGAAACCCCACTGAATCTGGGTGCACTGGTAAAGCTGCTGGATTGCATTGCTAGCAGAGGGCAGCAAACATGCGCCCTGTTGTTTGGGTTAGCTTAGCTTAGGGCGTGGTTAGATCGGGTTTGGAGTACTTTAGCATTTTCGTTTTTATTTGGCAATTAGTGTCTAATTATAGACTAATTAGGTTTGAAAGTTTCGTCTCGCGATTTCTCACCTAACTGTGCAATTAGTTTTTTTTCGTCTACATTTAGTACTCCATGCATGTGCCGCAAGATTCGATGTGACGGGTACTGTGCAAAAATTTTTGGTATTTGGATGGAACTAAACGGGGCCTTATACTCCCTCTGTCCCATATTATTTGTCGTTTTTGATTTTCGTACCACAAGTTTGACTCGATTTGTAGAAAATACGTACAACATTTGTATCTCCAAATAAATTTATTAAAAAACTAGATTCAAAGATCTTTCCAATGATACTAATTATGTACTATAAATATTAATATTTTGTAATATATATTTTATTAAAGTTGTTTCTCGGAAAGCGAAAGCGATAGATATTTTAGGACGGAGGGAGTAAGTCATGACCGAAAGTACTGTTAGCTAGTTTGATGTGAGAAAAAATACTGTTCATTGGCTGGTAAGCCATGGCTTATAAGGCTGTATTTAGTTCCCAAAAAGTTTCCCAAAAAGTGCTACAGTAGCCATTACATCGAATCTTACGATACGTGCATGGAGCATTAAATGTAGACGAAAAAAACTAATTGCACAGTTTGGTGGGAAATCGCGAGACGAACGTTTTGAGCCTAATTAGTCCATGATTGAACACTAATTGCCAAATAAAACCGAAAAGTGCTACAGTAGCCAAATTTTCAAATTTCGCGAACTAAACATAGCCTAAGCCAAATACGACCAAGCGAACAGACTGATGATGTGGGCACTGAATTGGTCATTGGTGGCAGCAGTAGGCAACACTGCAACAGGATCGAGGCTGAAGAGTGAAGACACAACAAAAAGTCGAAGACATTGGGGGTGTCTGGTTATTTAGTCGCTTCCTAAAAATTTATTTCACATCGAATATTTAGATACTAATAAAGAGCATTAAATATAGATTAATTACAAAACCAATTACATAGATAGAGACTAAATTACGAGATGATTTTTTAAGCCTAATTAAGCTATCATCAGCACATGTTCACTGTAGCAACGCGCTGTCAAATCATGGACTAATTAGGCTTAAAAGATTCGTCTCGTAAATTAGTTTCAAATTGTGTAATTAATCTATATTTAATACTTCATGCATGTTTCTAAATATTCGACGTGACATAAATTTTAGGAGCGTCTGCAGAAACCAAACAGAGCCATCGTGTGGTAGTGGTAGCACGCACACAAAGCGGTACATAGTTGGGAACCTAGAATGGTTGTAGTGAGGCCATGACTCCTTATCATATCGGATGTTTGACATATACATGAAGTATTAAATATAGACTAAGAAATAACTAATTTCATAAATTGCGACTAATTTTTAAGCCTACAGCCTGTTCGTTTGGTCGTGTTTGACTTATAAGCCATGGCTTATTAACCAACGAATAATATATTTCTCTCACATCAAATCAGCCAATGATACTTTCAGCCATGGCTTATCAACCAAACAAGTCCAAACGAACAGGACACTAACTAGTCCATGATTTGACAATATGGTGCTACCGTATGTGTGCTAATGATGGATTAATTAGGTTTAATAAATTCGTCTCACGGATTACCGAGAAATTCTATAATTTATATTATTATTAGTATCCAAACCTAACACTCCGACGTAACACTTCTAAACTTTACTACCTGATTTAACCATGGGTGACTTTTGTTGAGGACCAACACTTGCAGTGCAGGTAGACAGACGTTGACAGCGGCTACTACAAGCCTTGTGCAGGTAAACAGATGTTTGTATCAGTCACTGTATCAGATGAGAGGGAGAGAAACTGAAAGCATGCTTGTTGCTGGCAGCCTGGCAGTGGCACCTGTCAGGACCAAAGAACAAAGCCCCTCTGATACCCAGGAACAACACGTACGACGCTCACGGGACCATGATACTGTACTAGCATTCATTGTACTACCTCTATCCAGCTAAAATATGCTGCGGCTTTGTTTAGATCACTCTAAATTTCAAGTTTTTTCCCTCTCTCTCCATCAAATCAATATTTAGACGTATATATAGAGCATTAAATATAGATAAAAAAATAACTAATTATACAGTTTGGTTGTAAATCACGAGATGAATCTTTTGAGCCTAGTTAATCCATGATCGGATAAAATTTGTCAAATACAAATGAAACGTGCTACAGTGTCCAGATTGTAAAAATTTGCAATCTAAACAAGGCAGTGTCAGACAGTGCCGGTCCTGAGATTTTTAGGGCCTAGAGCAAAACTAAATCTCAGGACCCTTTAGTATGAACATCAAAATAATATATTAATATTACTAAACACATGTATAAACGGAATATTAACTATAAACAGTTAAAGAGTATCAAATGCAATATTCATATCAAATAAATTATAATATTAAATTACTTTAAAATTTTCTTCAATGTCTTCTACATGGTTGATTATCTACATTAATAGCAATTATATCTAATTCGTATGGATTTCTTGATGTGCTTATATGACTTTTAAAGAATTTATCATTTGATACTCTCTATGACTGCAACAATTCATCGACTTGTTTTCTCTTTATTTTCTCAGTGCTGAAATTTGGTATGAATAAACTAATTGCAATTGGAAGAAAAGAAACGATGCTATAATTTTAAAGAAGGAAATGAAACGATTACTAATGCAATTGGAAAGGCACAAGCTCTCAGTTTATACCTACAGTCTTCTTCCTCGTTGAGGGGCCGTTTGCCGGGCCCAAATGGCCAATTGACAATGAATTATAACTCATAACTACTCCCTCCGTTCATAAATGTCTGTCGTTTTCATTTTTCGAGAAACAACTTTGACTAATTATATATTAAAAAATATTAATATTTATAGTACATAATTAGTATCATTGGATATATATTTGAATATAGTTTTTTAATAAATTTATTTGGAGATATAAATATTGCACGCATTTTTTATAAATCGAGTTAAACTTATTGACACGCAAATCGTGATGATACACATTTAGGGACAGAGGGAGTAGTAGCTAGCTTCCTAGGTGCTACAACAAATATATACTAGTAACTAATAATACATACATATACATACTATATACCAAGTATATTGCTACCTACATCACTACATGTACTAGTATCGGAGGCCCCTTGGTCCCAGGGGGCCTAGAGCTGCTGCCCCGCTCGCCCCCCTCCAGGGCCGGGCCTGGTGTCAGAGAAAATAGTTTACATTTAACTAGGTTTCTCGTAAATAGTATTTAATTAATTTATTATAAAAATACATTTCATAATTGATCTAATAATATTTGTTTGATATCTTAAATATTAATCATTTTTATTATATAATTGATTAAATTTAAAATACTAAAAACGTGACACTGTGCTGATAGAATTACATGTTTTGATGGAGGGAGTACTACTTACTGCTACTGAGTCTACCGTACTGTACGTGTGACGACCTGAAAATGTGAGGGCGGCCAGGCCCAGCCCATGCTTGGCCCGTCACGCTAGCTTGGCATCATCATGAGCTTCACACATCGCACTGCACTCAGTCAAACACCAGGGCATGCAGAGCACAAAGGCAGGAGTATGCTCCGTTTTCTCGCTGCAACCGTGCATGCATGCCTGCGTTTCCCTCCAACACGCAACAGGTAAAGCAAGATCGATCTCTATCGGAACGTATTGCTGAGTCTGAAAAAGCGAAAAGTAACAGCAATCTTCATGGAAAGCGTTTGTTTTGTTTGTTCCATTCCATATAGAGAAAATTCCTTCGTCGTCACCAAAAGCTATGCTAATCTTTTCATTGACATTCAAATCTATAAGTTTCCCTTCGTTGTTATTGATTTATAATTTTTGTTCCTTTGTATGCCATTGCCGTTACTTTTTTTTTGATTCATCGTGCACACAGTTTAAATCTTTTCTTTTTCTTTTTTCTCTTCATTTTCCTTTTCTTTTTCTTTCCTTTTTTTATTTCTCTTTCCTTCTCCCCTTCTTTTCTTTTCCCCTCCTCTCTCCTTATCCGATTGGCCTCTCTTTCCTTCTCTCTCGGGCGGTGTCCAGGCCATCACCCGTGCCCCCACCTCCGGTCCTCTGCCCTCCACCTTCGGCCCCGCACCCCCACCTCCCGCCGGTGGACGTCGCCGATGCTGCGCCCCACCCGCCGCCGTGGTCTCCACCGGCGCATCAGGCGCGTCACGCCACCGCCGGTGCTACCACCCGCCGGTGCTCCACTAACCGCGTTTTGCGGGGCTTCTGCCGGCTTCTGGTCGTGAGCCATCTCGAGGAGCCACCGTTTGGTACGGCTTCATCAAAAGCCGCTCGAGACGCTGCTCAATGAGCCGTGCCAAAGGGGAGCTTAGCCTCTCTGTCGCGATGGCAGCTTCCTGCCGCCGCCGCAGAGCTAGCCCACCGACGAAGACAAGGCGTCAATGGCCAAGGTATCCCTGCCGCTGCCGCTGCTGCTCGTGCACACCCTCATCCTCGCCGCCTGCTTCTTTCACCCTTGCCCGGCGTAGCCGTAGAGCCCCACCGAAAACATCTCGGCCGTCGAGGCCGCGGTCCGCGCCCGCGCGTCCGAGCTGCTCCGCGACACCACCACCAACACGAGCTAGCTCGTCGACCTGCCCCTCCTGGCCAACCTCTCCGCCGCGAGTGGCGTCCGGGCCTGGGCGCTGCACGTGCGCAGCAACGCGCTCTGGGCTGACGGCGTCAACGCCACGGGATTCACTATCCCGCCGCGTGTCGTGCCGGCCCCGTTCGCGCGCCGCCTCACCATCGTCTTCGAGCGCTTCGTAGGAAACTCCACAGCCACGTTCGCCGCGCCGCGTCGGTACTGCGCTGGCCACGCCCGTGGTCGGCCTCCTCGCGTACGACGCGTCAGCGGGGCCCGACGTCCGGGTCTTGCTCCGCCTGCTGAGGTCGTCACCGAGGCTCCACTTCGGCGTGCTCTGGACGGGGCCGATGGCGGGGAGGATTGCCCGGACAAGTTCTGCACTGACTCAGGGTTCGTGGCGCTGCTGTTCAGCTTCAGCGCACAGTGCTTCGCCGGGCGAGGAACGACGAGTTTGTCGGCTCCCGAGAGGCGTCGTCGGTGTCCTGACTCCAACTTGGCGTCTACGACGAAGGAGTCCTTTGTCCAGGTGAGCTGGCACCTCTTGCCATCGCTGGCACCGGCCGACCGTTGGCTGGAGCTAGACACCACCTATACACCACCCTGGCAAAGTTTAAACGGTGTGCACGATGAATCAACAAAAAAGTAACGATAATAGTATAAAGGGAATAAAAATGATAAATCAATGGTAATAAATGAAACTTATAGATTTGAATGATAATAAGGGGGTGTTTGGTTCTCTAGGCGCTCCTAAAATTTATGTCACATCGAATGTTTAGAGGCTAATAAAGAGTATTAAATATAAATTAATTATAAAACTAATTATATAGATGGAGGCTAATTTCCGAGACGAATTTTTTAAGCCTAACTAATCTATCATTAGCACATGTTTACTGTAGCACCACGTTGTCAAATCATGGACTAATTAGGCTTAAAAGATTCGTCTCGCAAATTAGTCGCAAGTTATGCAATTAGTTTCGTAATTAGTCTATATTTAATACTCCATGCATGTGTCCAAACATTCGATGTGATAGAAATTTTAGGAGGTGGGGAAGGAACCAAACAGCCCCTAAAAAGATTAGTATAGATTTTGATGGCCATGGAGGAATTTTCTCTCCATATATCCGGGGACGGGGACGGGGACGGGGACGGCGACTCACGAGTCACGAGTAGACCAGCAGCACCACTGCACCAGGAGGCAGGCAGGCATGGCGACTTGGCGAGAGTGCATGCAGCAGCAAGTCAAGACATGGATCTCTAGGAGGTGACGTGCCTACATCCTAGTCCTAACCGGCCTTCGGATAGGCTAGCTCTAGCTAGGGCACTGCAGTGGCACACCTCGGTCTTGTTTAGATGAAATTTTTTTTTGCAAAATGGCTACTGTAGCGTTTTCGTTGTTATTTGGTAAATAGTATCTAATCATAGTTTAATTAGACTTAAAAGATTCGTCTCGTGGATTTCATCTAAACTATATAATTAATTTTATTTTTTATTTATATTTAACGCTTCATGTATGCGTTCAAACATTCGATGTGATGAAGAATATGAAAAATTTTGTAAAATTTTTTGCAAACTAAACTGGACCCTCCACCTCCTGCTGCCGGCCTGCCCCTGGCCTTGACCGCTTGGAGGTGACGTGCCTACAGCCTAGTCCTAACCGGCCTTCGGATAGGCTAGCTCTAGCTAGGGCACTGCAGCGGCACACCTCCACCTCCTGCTGCCGGCCTGCCCCTGGCCGGGCACCATCTTGACCGCCACAACAGGAGGTGTGTTCCTGGTTGCTGGTTTGCTGCAGCCTGCAGTAGCCAACAGGCCAGCAACAGTGGAACATTGTACTTGTACAGGTTTTGACCTCTGACTGCAGAGGAGAAGAATGGATGGACCAGATTCAAAAGGGTCCGGGCCTCCTGCCTGGGCCTCCGTGAAACCCATGATGATGCGCGGTCAGCATCCCAAAACAAATTTCGTCCTTTTTTTTTGAATTTTTTTCACAGCCTCTCTAGGTATTATTTCAAAATGTAGACCCTCGCCTCGGCGCGGAAGTAATTGGACGCCGTGCTTACACGTCTCGGCACCAGTGCAAGTGGACTGCCTAGGTTTTAGGGCCACGTAGACGTCAATAAAAACGTGGCGGTGACCTGGCGGACACCTTGGCGCCGAGCCCGGCGTCAAATATCTTGGCGTCGTTCCGTCCTTACAGGTGGATCCGTTTTCTTTCTCTCCTCCTTCCTCTCCGGTTCTCTCTCACGCCTCTGTCTCCGGCGCCATCCGACGCTGGCGCGGCTCGTCGTCGCGCCGCGCTGCCCCGCCCTGAGCAACTCCAGCCGTGGCCAGCCCGTCCATCCCCGCGCGCCGCGCCGGTAGGCGAGCCCGCCCCGAGCACCGGCGCTGCGGCCAACCACGCCCCGCCTCACCCCGTCCCACGCGCCCCACGTGCTGCCGCGACCCACGCCTCGTCCCACGCATCGGCAAGCCGCGCCCCGCGCACCCCGGGCCACGCCACGCCCCGTCCCGCTCGCCGGCCGGGAGTGTCCGGCCGAGCCCATCCCCAACCCGTGCGCCGAGCCGCGAGGCGCCGTGCCCCGCCCATGACTGTTGCGCCGCCCTACCCGTCGTCGAACCTAGACGTCTGCTACCGCGCTAGCCCCTGCTGCACCGTGCTCCCTTGCCCGCTCCACAAGGGCAGCCTGCCCCCGCCCGCTTGGCCACTTCGGTTGTCGGCCTCATGTGGCCACCCACCCCCGCCCGCTTGGCCACTCCGGTTGCCGACCGGGTGCACGCGCGGGCGTATGACAGCTTCCCCGCCAGCCGTCTCTACCTCTTGTCGACCGGCTGTGCCTCCCCTACACTCGAGGTACATTAGTTTTTAAATTTTGTCATTTAACAGTGGTTATTAGTTGGTTAGTGTGGTAGTGATTTAGATAGGTAGAAAGATATTTAGATTGATAGGTTGATTGATGGAAGCTTTACATAGTTAGTTACACAGTTATATAGTTAGTAATATAGTTAAATAGCTGAGTTTGTTGAGATAGCTATGGATATGTTGAGTTTGTTGAGATACAAAGCGTGCCTGTATTATTCAATGAAAAGCCTTCATTTAGTGATTGGTTGCAAGGGCTCGGGAGGAGCTACATTGCCATGGAGATAATAGCATCGCAGTGGATGGTGTACTTCACCTAGGTTTCTCTCCCAACATCCTAAGAAAGATTATCCTAAATGGGTGTGTCAGACCAGTGGAAGAACTATATGAGATCGGCTATGAAGTGCCAGTTCCAAAATTTGGACGTGGTTGTGCGTCGGGTGTTAGTTGATCCCATCCCTCATGGGTTTTCTCCACTGAAAGCATCTAGGCCCCTAGTTGAGTTTTCGGTGATTAATGACAATACAAGATTACTATGACTAACGTGTGTTTTACAGAGGCAATTAAGTTAGGTCATGGTAATGGAGATCAATTGGGCAATCATGGTGGTCATGCCCCTACGATGGAAATCGTTTCGGTTTTTAAAGGATGGACGACAAGGTTAAGGATGGACTAGTTCTAAGTGTTGAATTGGAGTTGGAGAGACACTTAGAGTAGTTTAAGACTTTGTTTTTCCTTTGGCCAGTACTATTAAGAGGGGTATGGATGGGTAGCTTGACCTAGGTGAGTCTAGTGAGTTAGGTGTGGTGCACACTTGCTAAATCTAGCACCAGGTAGCTCCAAAATAGCCCTTAGATCTAATGGAGCAAACTTCATTCACATATGATCGAGAGTTAGAAGTGAATGGAAGGTCAAATACTGATCGGACGCTGGCCTCCGATGTGATCGGACGCTGGCTTAGGGTCCGGTCAGTTCATTTGACCAAGGCATTTTCATCTGGTGCGACCAGACGCTGAGAGGTAAAGTGACCTGGACACTGAGAGCCAGCGTACGGTCGACTTCCAGTAAGGTTCTAGAGAGGGAAAATCATGAACAGACGCGTCCGGTCAGTGCTGATCGGAATGCTGGCCAGCGTTCGGTCACACTTTAAACACTAGAGATCGGGGAGAACTAACCGGAGCGTCCGGTCACCCCGCAGAGGCACATAACGGTTCAGTTTTTCAGCCGGTGTTATAAATACTTTCTCACTCGTGTGCTGAGGGTATTTTTACTCATTTCAATAGTTGAGAAACACCTTAGAGAGTGCCCAGAAGAGCAAGGTCCTAGTGAGGTGATTGAGATTTGAGAATCCCAAATAGAGCCCTCATTAGTGAGATTAAGAGTAGTAAAATGTGCATCCACCCTTCTCATTAGGCTTGTCGTGGTCAAGTGACAGTTCGTGCTTGTTACTCTTGGTGATCGCCATCACCTAGACGGATTATGCCGGGTGCAAAGTTAATAGAAAAAGCACATCTGGAGGGTGCCATTTGCTTGGTAGATCACTTGTGTCTTGGTCCTCTAAGAAACAAAATAGTGTGGCTTTGTCCACCGCCAAAGCGAAATACATTGCCGCAGGTGCTTGTTGTGCACAAATACTCTATATGAAACAAACTTTGCTAGACTATGGTGTAGTTTTAGAAAAAGTACCTCTTTTGTGCGACAATGAAAGCACGGTAAAACTTGCAAACAATCCGATTCAACACCCTCGCACCAAGCACATAGATATCCATCATCAATTTCTTAGAGATCATGCTGCTAAAAATGATATTTCACAAGAAGGTGTAAGAATCGAGTATCAATTGGCGGATATCTTCACTAAACCACTAGATGAGGCAACTATTTTGTAGATTACGGAATAAGCTCAATGTGCTTGATTTTAGTAACTTCACTAAAAATGAGCTTGTGTTATCCCTTGCATTGCATTGTAATATACAACATGTTTAATGTTTTGTAATGCATATAGGGCTTGTCTAACATGGTTAAGATAACCACCGTAAAGCCTGTGAAGAAGCTTAACCTTGGATCAAACTTGACAAGCAACTAGATTTACTTTCAAGTATTGCATTGCATATGCATGAATGTTGTTTTATCGTTTATCTTCAAATTGCACTCTTATTATCTATTTTCTTAAAAAGAATTATAGCCTAAGGCAAAATATTTTGAAAATTTGAGGGTTTGAGAGAGGTCACTCACATCAGTCTCAATTGGTGTTTATTTGGATTTTATTTGAGTTGGGACTTGATTGAGAACATGCAGCACGAAGGACATTGAAGATTTGCTGGAAAAAGAGTGACCGGACGTTGCACCGAACTCTGTAGTCCAGCGTCCGGTCAGTTCACAGGAGGTGAATTGCTACAGAAAAGGAGTGACCGGACGCTGAAACAGTGTTCTCCCAGCCTCTGGTCAGAAGGCGATCCGGCATCCGGTCGATCGAAGACGAAGGCAAAAGCTTGCATCGGACTCTGGCTGCGTCCGGTCAGTAGGGATCGGACGCGTCCGGTCGTGGTTCTAGGGTTTTTTGACCTCTCTGGAAATGACCAGACATTGTGTGGCAGCGTCTGATCGCTGCCACCGGAGCGTCCGGTCAGTAGAAAATATGTGGGATTCAATCTCTTTTCTCCATTTCCTTTTCTACTCCGTGGGGGCCACCATATTTAATCTCAGCGCCTGGTGTTCTAACCTAGCCACCTACGCTGACATCGCCGCCGCGCCCCCATCGTCTCAAGTCGCTGCATTGCGCCCTAGCCGCCTTCCTACGCCGCCGTGTCCTCCCCGCGGCATAGTAGAGCCCTGCTCCCACACGCCATGCTCGCCAATGCACCTATAAGCTTCAGCTGCCCCAGCGCCACCGCCGTGCCATGCCAGTGCCGCCGTACTGTCGCAGAGCCGCCCACGCGCCACCTCACCGTCCTACCACGCGCCCGCATTTCTCCAGCGCCATCGAGCAAGCCCGTTCCCTAGCACCGCCAAGTCCCTGCCCTGCTTTAGCGTCACATCCAATTTCCTCATTGCATTGCTCGACCATCGATTCACTGCTCACCGTGAACCCTAACCCTAGAATTCCCGATGGTTCCCCGCGTGTCGTTTCTCTTCTCTTTGGATCACCGGTTCGTCAGGTAGCAAGCCCTCTGTTTCAATTTCATACCTAATTGCTTGCTTTCTTAGGGTTTCGTATCTCTAGATGAATAATTGAAATTATGTGTATATCCTATCTATTCTATCATGTAGCGAGTCGATGCCATTGAGGTCCTATTTGCAGTCGTCAGTCAACTCAAGGCCAAGCTCGTGAGTACGGATCGAGGCCAAGCTTTAAAAGTGACAGTGGGCAGTTGATTCTTGTCAGCGATAGTTGTTCTTCTCAGTTCCATCAGATGGCTCGCATGAAGAATGTCAGAGGCTGATCCTAGTGATGAGGACTCATGGCCCCCGCCTTGCCAGCCTACAGATCCTAAAGGCAAGGTGACAAAGAAGCTAGCAACCAAGAAGCAGAAGTAACCTGATGCAGATCTAGATAGAGTAGCCAGTAGTTGTAGATGTCGCAGAGCAGTGCTGAGAGAGGAGGTGCTCGCAGTGGTGTTGTCATTGCAGATTAGCTTCCACCAGCGACGTGAGAAGCACTTGCGCAGGTTGAGCACCGTCATGGTGATCCAATTGGGACTGTCATGGTTGTAGGACAGGCATCTTGCCATTGATGAGAGTCAGCCTCAGGGGGAGTCACGACAGTAGCCTCAGCCAGCAGAGTAGACTCAGGAGGGACAGCAGGCTGAGGAGATAGAGCAGGCACCTCAGCCACAGCTTCACCACTCTAGTTATACACATGCTCCAATCACACCTTGGGCAGATACACAGTGGAGGGGTTCTCGTCCACCACCCAGACCACAGGGTCCGCCTCTAGTGACTCATCTAGATCTGAGGGCTACCATGGCCAAGCAGGTGCAATAGCTCAGGTTTATGGACTTTAAGTAGTGGTTTCCGCCGAGGTGGGATGAGCTGTGCATCAGATGGTTTCTACACACCACTGTAGGAGGACTTCTATAATGCATATCTTAACAGTGGAGCTATTTTCATATCTCAGAGGGTGTGCAACATAGAGTCTATTGTTGCAGCTAGCCAGAGAGCACTATTCGCCCCTACCTTGCATATCTACCAGGGCTAACAGACTTGATTGTACAGACAGGATTATATGTTCCATCTTGGGTCCATGAGTTCTATGCTACTCTCTGGATTGACCCGCGACACATATACATTCACTTTGCATTCAGAGGCAGAGATTACAGGATGTAGAGCTCTAGGGTCAGGGAGATACTCAGGCTTCAGGAGCAGCCTGTTAGGTTACATGAGGTTTGCTATAGATAGATAGCGCCTCCCAGACACCCTCATGGTGGTATGGTGCCCCCTATGGACTTGGTTAGTCACTGTTTCACAGAGCCTTTTGGCGAAGGGTCGAGAAGGAACCTCAGTGATCTCACTCCCACAACTCACGTGCTTGAGGCTATCATAAGGAGACATTGCTTGCTGAGGATGGGATATAAAGAGGGCTTGACTCATATACAGCTATGGCTTCTCAACTCCCTGATGCAGTAGACCGTATTAGACATTTGGGATCTCCTTCTTTCAGAGATGGAGGATACTATTGCTGAGGGGTTCAGAGGTCATCGTCAGTTGCCCTATGTCCACTAGGATCACATTTCTTATTCATAGGGCAGTTATAGTGAGGCCGCTTGAGATGCTAGCTGAGTACAGTGGTGCCACCACAGAGTTCCCTGCTTATAACCTGTCTTAGATGATTTGCCATAGTACACCGAGTGCACCTAGCCGGGCACGCCATCGTCCAGAGGTGCCAAAGGCTATAGCCCAGCGAGATGAGACCATCAGGGGTATTGCAGCTATAGAGGAGGAGCTTGATGCTTAGTAGGAGGGCATGGTCGAGAGCGACCCCAGCGACAGCTCGGATGATGACTACTGAGATATTCCTCAGATGCCTCCATGTCGACATGACCATGAGGCTGGTAGCTCTAGTTTAGCTCCACCTACACCATAGACCAACCCTGCTCTACTTGCTATCCTTAAGCGGATGAGGCAGGATCAGGCTCGCCAGGCACGGGAGACAGCTGCTACCTTCACATAGTTCCACACTAGGTAGGACGAGTTCCAGCGACAGCAGCTGTCTATGCAGCAGCAGCAGCAGGCCATACAGCACCAGCAGTAGGCCATGGATCAGCAGCAGCTTCTCATGTAGTAGCAGCTTCTTGGGTTCATGCAGCATGTTGTGATAGCCATTGGGGCTCCACCGCCACAGCCATCGCCCCTAGCTTAGTTAGCTTGCCACCACTTCTATGACTCCAGCATTACGACCTAGTGGGCTTCAGAGTCAGGGGCAGCCACTAGCATAGTTTGCGTCACCTACAGAGCAGGTGTCCTAGTGATTTACTTCGCTAGTGCTAGCCCCGCAGTTCACACCTTTTCAGACGGGCTTCACACCGGCACAGACGTCCTCGCTGCTTGTGCCAGAGGACTTCAGTTTCCAGGAGCCTTGGTGCTTCCTTCAGTGAGTTGACTAGGGTAGCCTACTCCTTCATACTTACATGTCCTAGGTCCTTCTATAGTTGCACCTATTACCAGGACTATAGAGACGCTCCCTTCCTCAGTGGCATCATCAGAGCCGGCGGCTACTAGTTATACCTGTACAGTCTACAGTCGCACCAGTTGTTGCTCCGACCTAGACTGCTTACAACATCACTTTCAGCTACAGAGGGTCAGACAGCTCAGAGCTTAGGGTCAGATGATGATGGCACCTAGTTCCAGCTCGCTCCTCGTACCTCAGCGCCTAGCTCGTTCGCTGTAGCCCCGCCGACTGACCCTTAGGTTTTGGTATTTGACGCCAAAGGGGAAGGGTGTTTGAGTATGTTAGATTTAGGGGGAGCGACTTATCTAGGTGGAGCTTAGTTATCTTATTAGTTTTTCTATTATTATATTTGGAGTTTTTATGTGTGATACACTATTATGCATTTGTCATGTGCTTACATTTATGTATTAAACTATATTTATGTGATAGTGATATCTACGTGATTGTGATATATGACATGTGTGCTCTCTACTTTGAATTATTTATTTGTCATATCACTTGTGCTATGCTCATTTGCTTTTGCTTTCGCGCTTTACTCCGATGCAAATGAGCTTTATTACTTGTACTCATGCTTATTTTATATCTTTGGAGTACATTATGTTGGCTTAGGTCATATAAGCTTGTCTAACTCTTTTGTTCTTATTGCCAAAAGCTTATATAATCCAAGCATGTTAATAACCTCAACTCTTTCACATACTCGAGGTCGTATTGTCATCAATCACCAAAAATGAAGAGATTGAAAGCATCTAGGCCCCTAGTTGGGTTTCGATGATTAATGACAATATGAGATTACTATGACTAACAGTGTGTTTTACAGAGGCAATTAAGTTAGGTCACGGTAATAGAGATCGATTGGACAATCATGGTGGTCATGCCCCTATGATGGAAATCATTTTGGTTTTCAAAGGATGGACGACAAGGTTAATGATAGACTAGTTCTAAGTATCGATTGGAGTTGGAGAGACACTTAGAGTAGTTTAGGACTTTGTTTTTCCTTTGGCCGTACTATTAAGGGGGGTATGGATAGGTAGCTTGACCTAGGTGAGTCTAGTGAGTTAGGTGTGGTGGACACTTACTAAATCTAGCACTAGGTAGCTCCAAAATAGCCCTTAGATCTAATGGAGCAAACTTCATTCATATATGATCGAGAGTTGAAAGTGGATGGAGGGTCAAATACTGACCGAACGCTGGCTCCGGCGTGACCGGACGCTGGCTCAGAGTTCGGTCAGTTCATTTGACCATTGCGTTTTCGTCTGGTGCGACCGGACGCTGAGAGGTGAAGTGACCGGATGCTGAGAGCCAGCGTCCGGTCGACTCCAGTAAGGTTCCAAAGAGGGAAATAACTTACCAGAGTTCGGGGAGAACTGACCGGAGCGTCCGGTCACTCCGCAGAGGCACATAACTGGTTGTTTTTCAGCCGGTGTTATAAATACTTCCTCCACTCGTGTGTGGGGGTATTTTTGCTCATTTCAACAACTGAGAAATACCTTAGAGAGTGCCAAGAAGAGCAAGATCCTAGTGAGATGATTGTGATTTGAGAATCCCAAAGAGAGCCCTCATTAGTGAGATCAAGAGTAGCAAAGTGTGCATCCACCCTTCTTATTAGGCTTGTCGTGGTCAAGTGAGAGTTCGTGCTTGTTACTCTTGGTGATCGCCATCACCTAGAAGGCTTGGTGGTGATAGAGAGCTTGTGATTATCCGAAGAGCTTGTGGATGACCCAACTCAAGTTGTGAGCGGTTGTGGGTGATTTACCGTGATGGAGTGTCGAAGAATCAACCCGTAGAGAGCATTTGATCCTTGCGCGGATCAAGAAGAAGCTACACCCTTGCGCGGGTGCTCCAACGAGGACTAGTGGGGAGTGGTGACTCTCTAATACCTCGGCAAAACATCGCCGCATTCCTCCTTCTCTATTTACTTTGAGCATTTACTTTGAGCAATTCAATTCTTATCTTTACATTCGTAGAATTACCATGCTAGAGTAGGATTGTAACATATGTTGCAAGTCCTTTGTACGGTAGTACAATTAGTAACACTTCCTAGGCACAAGGAATTAATTGGGCTAACCATAGGATTTGATTATTACGAAGAAATTTAGAATTAATCAAATTCTCCCCCTCTGGGACATCTTCATCCTTTCATCTACTAATGGATCAGCAGGCACACGAAGCGGTACAGAGTTGGGAACCTAGAATGGTTGTAGTGAGGCCTTTTTAGTTTCTTTTCCTAAAGTTTACTCTCTATCATTTCAGATATTTGACACATACATGGGGTATTAAATATAAACTAAAAATAATTAATTACATAGATTGTGACTAATTTAATAGATAAATTTTTAAGCCTAATTAGTTTATGATTTGACAATATGATGCTATAATAATATATATAATAATAATGAATTAATTAGGCTTAATAAATTCGTCGAGTGATCACCGACTACTTCTCTAATTTATTTTACTATGACTATTGAACGACATCCTGAGTGACATCCCCGTACCACCTCACTTTTGTTTTGGACCAACAACACTTGCAGTGCAGGTAAACAGACGTTGACAGCAGCTACTACAAGCCTTGTGCAGGTAAACATATGTTTGTATCAGTCACTGTATCAGATGAGAGGGAGAGAAACTAAAAGCATGCTTGTTGCTGGCAGTGGTACCTGGCAGGACCAAAGAACAAAGCCCCTCTGATACCCAGGAACAACACGTACGACGCTCACGGGACCATGATACTGTACTAGCATTCATTGTAGCACCTCTCTCTCCAGAAAAACATACAACTATAGATTACGTGCTAAAAAAAATAAATGAATAATATTTATATTTATAACTTTCAAATCAATTTATTATAAAAATACATTTTATAATTGATCTAAAAATATTTATTTGATATCTTAAATATTAATTATTTTTATTATATAATTAGTCAAACTTAAGATATTAAAAGTGACACCTGTGCTAGAATTACATAGTTTGACGGAGCGAGTACTGCTTACTGCTACTGAGTCTACTGTACTGTCCAGTGTGACGACCTGAAAATGTGAGGCCGGCCAGGCCAGGGCAGGCTGCCCTTGCTATAGCAGAAGCGTCTGAAATACTTCCCTTGTTATTGTTTTTTGGTTTTCGTACCACAAGTTTAGCTCGATTTGTAGAAAATATATACAATATTTATATCTTCAAATAAATTTATTAAAAAACTAGATTTAAAGATCTTTCCAAGGATACTAATTATATACCATAAATATTAATATTTTGTAATATATATTTTATCAAAGTTGTTTCTCGGGAAGCGAAAGCGACAGATATTTTGGGACGGAGGGAGTAAGACACTTACGGAGACGCTCATCTTTCACCAGACACTAAGCACTCCGAAAGCAAGCTACAGCGGACGGTATTCGTCAGGCACAACCCAAGGGAGAGCCCGAAAGATCCACATTTTTCCTAAGGATCCAATAATAAGAACGAGTTACAATATTTAATACATTTCATACGTCCACAGTTCTTAGAAATACGTTCTTCAATTGCCAAATTTAGAGTGCGGAAGATTAAACGGCGGAATAATAATAAACATCTATCGATAAGGAACAAGGATCCGTCTATGCCCACATGAAGAATCCTTCACACAATGGTACTCCTCAAGTTTAACCTGCAACAGGGGTAAATAAACCATGAGTACACAATGACTCGCAAGATTTACCCGACTAGTGGGAATAATTTCCCGACTCCAAGAGATAAGCAAAGCTTTATGGTTTGCTGGTTCCTTTTTTTGCAGAAAGCAATACTAGTAGTGAGTCCTTATTTATGTTATTATTAATAGCCATGATTAATTTATTATCTAGCCATTCTATGTAAGCACATGTTCTACTTTCAAGCAAGAGTTGAGCAATTAGCTCCATTTCATCACCTCTCATCTTTTAGTTCTTACTACGGTGCTAGACCATAGACAAGCCGTACCGAAACACCAGCGATTCACGAATCAATACCCTAGCTGGATATTCCGAAAACACACGCCCCGCTTGTACCCCAGGCACAAGCAGGACCAACCCATCACCCTCCTGTCATGGGGTCTAGGTCCCCATCTAAACTTGGACTCCAAGCCCTCGCTCCTGAGTCTCGGACTTATTGCGGTGCAACGACCTCTACCATCCCCGCTGTAATATCCCTCGTGTTACGAGCTTATTTAGCACCGCGTTTTAGGCCTAAGAAAATTTCTGAAACGATTTTCTCGGATTTTGAAATTTGACTTATATTTAAAAGTATCACTCATGGCGAGTTATATTGAACTAACTAGTTGAGTAGTTCTGAAATGTAGTTCAAAACTAGAAGTATAAGTTTCTAAGACGGAAGCGATAGACAAGGACGTGTTAGTATTTAAATTCTAGCTAAATTTCTTAAACACTAACTTGATATTCTTGTATCGCTAGTGGCATCCTAGTGAGTGCCTTGGCATGGAGTGGTTTGTAGTATGGTCTGACGTAGCGGGGTTATTCCAAGATTGCTCGAAACTGTTTAGAACACACGTAGAACTACGTTCGGTGCTCTATTCGTGAACCGGCACGCTATGCGACGAACCCATCTTGGCCTTCTCGTATCTTTTTCCCTAGTCGCTCTTTGGTCACGCCGAGTGCTTCCCTAGCTAGCTGGTGGCGTGGACTTTGGGTGAGTGAAGTTGGCCGAACCTTAACCGCGCTGTTTGGTGGCCTTAGCATCGCTTTAAAAAGCGTGCACGGCACTGGTTTCGGCCGTTCGGCCTTTGGCCGCGGTCACCACCTATCTTAGCGCGTTCTGCCGTGTCTGGCCGCGCCGTGGCCTGTCTACCGGCTGGGCGCCTGGTCAAGCCAGCTGTTGTCGCCACGCTGCCATTACCGAGCGCTTGATAGCTCTCCTACCGTGCCTTGCCCCGCTGCCCCTCGGGCTAGCCTCGTGGCCATCGGCTGCTCTCCGGGCCCGACATGGCCGTAGCTGCTCCCTATGGTGCGCGAGCTGTTGCCGGCCGAGTGTTGCTCTCACGCTGTTGTTACCTTGCTGCTGCGCTGCCGGGCGCGCTTGGGCAGTCACGCTGGTCCGCTGTGCCCGCGTCTTCTCGTCCCGTCGCGCCATGCTCGGTCAGCGCCACGCAAACCTGCCGCATTTACGTACGTCACGACATCGTGCAACTGCTGCTCGCTGTGTCGCTACGCCTGCGCTGTGGCCATCTCATCGAGCTACCGCCTTGTCGGATTGTCATTGTCCTTCCCACGCGCTCGTCGTTTCGCTTCAGCCGCTCGCTCCCGGACACGGCTAGGGGGGCTCCCGTGGAGTAGCCACCAATCTCCGCTGTCCGATAGTGCGGTAGCCTTATGACTCGCACGCCATAACAAGTCAAAGCATGCCCTGTGTCGTGCACTGCTGCCCACTGTGCCCTGCCGTGCCCTCATGCTGCTATCGGTAGGCGCCTTCAAATTCACAACGCGTGGTCCATTTCGAGTCGATTCTTTGCGTTAGTAGCTAAGTCATGAAGCTGGCCAACCGTCTGACCCGTAGTTAGCCACATAAGTTCTTTAGCTTTGGCCAATTTCCGAGTTTCATCTCCGATGGTCAGCTCACCGCCGTTACATAGCGCATTTGGGGGTAAGCCTCCACGATCGACATTAGTTCAATTGCTCGCACTCTTGGACTTCCCTTGACCTGCCAGTGTTGACGCTTATCGTGGTTTGGCAGGAGTCATCGCCAGAGATGGAGTGGCGCATTGGTGCTAGTTCGGTGCGCCGTCACCCTTTTTCACCGCACACGTGGCCAGACCCACTCAATGGGTAATAAGTCAAATTGATCTTGTGCCGGTGCTCGGTTTGACCCCCTGAAGTCGATGCTCACGCTGGTTTGTCCAGGACGCTCGTCATCAACATGGTGGCTAGACATGTCTGCCTTGGGGCACCACCGCCGGTCTCGGGCACACGTGGTCAAGGCCGTCTCGATCATACTCTGCGTTAACCCTTCCCATGGGGTGCACCTAGGTGAGTCTCTGGTCCTTCTCTATCATAGCTACTAGGTCGTTAGGGCGTAGCCTCGCTAGCCCGCGCGTGCCACTATCGCCATTTGTGGCTGCATGTGGGAAGACATGCCCTGCACGCCACCATGGGCCGACACGGTCCTGGGTAGTCACGCAAACCCTACGGTTGCCCTGCGCCTCTAGCGGCCACCACTTCGCTGCCACCGTGCCCTCCCCGACCGAACTTGGCCGCCATCGAACCACCCCTGCCGATGCTCTACTCTAGAGTCCTTCGTGGACCGTGGTTTGAAAATAGAAGTAAGTGTAGGGCTTATTGTGATAAGACAGAGAGAATAATAAATAGTGCAAATTGGGTTTCACAATTAGACAATCGTAGAGGGGGTTTTCTACAAAAACGCACAGCCGTTGGGCCTCCTCTCTTGGGGCACTACCTGCACGTTGGCCGCCGTGCCTGGGCCGCTTGCCTCGCCTGGGCAGGCATGCTCTCGGCTGCTGGGACACTGCCCCGTCACACTGGGCCGCGCACCCTCATGGGCCGCCGGTCTCCTCCAGACCGCGCGTGAACATTCGATCGCTGGGCCAGTAGTGGCCGCTGGCCCTTTCCATTTGTGAAATGTTTTTCTAAAATCGGTTTCTAGGTTAAATTGTAAAATCAATATAAAATGGTATAAGAATTCAAAAATGGTAAAACCAATTTTGTTAGTCTTCTAAAATCATGATCTACCTATTAGTATATTTTATTCACATAGTTTGATAATATTCTTGGGAGCTATTTAATTAAATTAGGTACTTAATATTGTAAAATATAAACTTATAGGAATTTCGATGATAAATTGGTAATATTGTTGAATCTGAAATTTATACAGTAGGCTCCAAGCAATATTAGGTACTCACTGTAATTGTTGTAGCTCTGGAATAAATAGTTGCTAATTAGATAATGATGTCCTATTGCGAATAAAGATTGAATTGATGGAATAGGATAAAGAAACAACTTAGGTTTATACAACTAAAATAATTGTTGGGAAATACGCCTTATCCGACAACGTGTATATGTAGCATAAGTACGGTCGTTGTTAGAGCGAGCTCATTAGTTTGTGAGGCGTGATTAGATTTCTAAGCGTTTCGGCTGTCATTGGTTATTTACATGTATGCATTTTGCATCAATGCATATCATATTGGTACGATGATGGATTAACGGATCAATTGAAGGATGATTGGGAATCCGAAGATAGTGTAATGGTATTCTCTCTAGGAGTTGATGCAATGGGCTTTCTATTTAGATGATGGTGGATAATCTGAAGATGCAAATACTAACTTTTGGTTATATTTTACCCAGGCAAGCCCCAGTGCATAACCTCTACTTTTCTGCAGTTTAAATTATACTTGTGCATTAAGTTTTAAGGAGTTGAATGAAACCCACTTGCATATATATATATATATATCTTTATCCTATGAGTCTTACTAGTATGACAGGATCGGGTAGATTGCTATGCTACAGGAACCGGTAGAAGTCGGGTGATTGCCTGTCACTCGCGAGCTATAGGAAAAATGTTACTATATTATTATCACTTGGAAAATATAAATGGTGGAAAGCAAAAATGGTGATCGGGCAGGGATACGGTTTGGGTATTGGTGGGTGTAAGAGCTTGTGTCGCCGTGGACGCGGGGCATAGCTTGGTTACACTGCTTTCCCTGTCTGGTCGGTTAAGGACCGATCGTTGCATGAGGCTCTAGGCAGGTCACAGACTTATTATCCCAAGCATATACATATGTATGGGTGCTTGGAATACTTGTTGCTCTCTTGTTGCGGATCTGGCTCTTTTTGGACCGACTGTCAGGGTTTCTTTTTGGTGGAGGAGGTCCTTGCACCACACTGAGTCTGGGACTCAAGGGCGGGGGCTTAGAGTCCTAGTTTGGACGGAGACGTGGACACCCGGGACAAGAGAGTGATGGGTTGGTCCTGCTTATGTCTGGGGTACAAGCGGGGCGTGTGTTTTCGGGGTACCCAGCTAGGGGCATTGATTCACGAATCGTCGAGTGATCCGGTACGGCTTGTCTATGGTTTAACATCGTAGTAAGAACTGAAAGATGAAAGATGGAAAAAGGAAATCTGATTGCTTACCGCCTGCTTGAAAGTAGCACATGTGCTTACATAGAATGGTTAGTTAATGAACCAATGCGGCTATTAATAAAAATCGAATATAAGGACGCACGTTTAGTAATGCTTTCTGCAAATGTAATAAACCCACAAGCCAGATAGCCTTGCATATCCTTAGAGTCTTTTCTTTCCTCCTGTTGAGTAAGTCTTGCTGAGTACAATTGAGTACTCAGGGTTTTATTCCCCCTGTTACAGGTGACAGGTGGATGCTAAAGCTGACTCTTGTGTGTGGATTCCTTTACGCTACGATCGTAGTTGTTATTTATAACTCTCACCAAATGCTTTTATAAATAAAAGTTTCATAATCTGTTGTCGTAGTTTATATATCAATACTTCATCATGTCATGATTGGATATTCATTTCCGCTGTAATTCTGATCACATATTTATATTCCGCTGTTCAATTAAATTGTTATAACTCTGATAATATGATTTCATTTCACTGTTTTATTAATAAATATTATACTCTGATGTTGCATTAAAAGTGATGTAAGAAATGGTTCAGAATGATGTAAGTTTTTTTCTCTCATTTGTGATCCTGATGGCAAAAATATAGATTTTCGGGGTTCTCCCCTGGGGTGTGCCCGACAGAACCGAGTAATTTAGTATCCTCCTTTAGGTGCTTAGTGTCTAATGGAAGACGGGCACTCCTGTGAGGTATTAGATTAGGCGGTTCTGTCACACCTGCCTCCAATCAGTCGGTCCGAAAAGAGCTAGAACCCATGACAAGAGAGCAACAAGTCTTCCCTGCGCCCATTTCTAAGTATGTGCTCGAGATAATAAATCTGTGGCTTGCCTAGAGCCCAATACAATGGCCGGTCCTTAACTGACACAGACAGGAAAAAAGTATAACCAAGCTATGCCCTGTTGGCCATCGGACATAACCTCTTATACCCACCAATACCCAAACCATATCCCTGCCCGGTCACCATTTTTCCTTTCCACCATTTTATCATGAGTGATCATAATTTTTGCTTGTTGTGAGTAACGGCAGGTTACTCACGCTACCGAAATCGAAAGCATAGCAGCTACTCAGCCTATACTAGTAGGACTCATAGGTAGTTATTTCTATGAATGTAGTTTCTATAAAATGCCTGTAACGCAGGTGCACATCATATATATTCACTGATTATTCAAAAATAGGGGTTATGCACCGGGGCTTACTTTGGACAGGCGGTGGGTCAACAAAGTCAGCACCAAAAGACTCCAGGGCTCCCTCCTACACAAGGATCTCCTCCTCATACTCCTCAATGACCTCCTCGTAGTCCTGTTCATCCACAGGCATAGACTCTATCAACTCATGATCTACATGCATGAAATGATGATGCAACACTTAGTAATACGGCAACAGCAACTCTTAAAATAAAAATACATCTAGCAAGCTCCAAAGCGAGTCTACCGACTAAGGTGCTAAGTTACCATTAACAAGTATGAAACATGACATATACTATCTTAACAACTAAATGTATTCTTACTCTTAATACCAATTTACTCTATATATGCTAAAACTAGGAGTACTAGCTACTCTATTTATCAACCTACTCTAGGGCTACAAAAATTATAGTGAGTACATAATAATCTAATGAATCTACTGTAAAAATTTTATGGCTAAAGCTACCATCAATTTGCCACAAAAATTCCTACCAATATTAAGCTACATAATACTAAGCTTTCTAATTTAAATTTATGAACCAATCATTATCAGAGCTAACTATAAACTAACTACATCAACAGATAGATACCATTTTTGTGAACCTAACAAATTTTGTTTCACTATTTTTGGACATCTATAGAATTTACTATTATTTTTCAAAGTTCAGATCAAAACTAAATTGAATAAACATTCATAATTTCACTGGAAAATAGAAAACCTTATCTACCGCGCGGCCTAGAGCGCGAGCGGCTCAGCCCACTCCGGCACAGTGCGCGCGTGCACGCGACGCGCCAGCGCAGCCCAACGCGGCTTGGCCCACGAAGGGAAAACCCACGCACACCGACGTTTATGCAAAAGAGCCCCCGGCTTTCAGCTAAATGATCCCACAGCCCTTACTACTATTTACCTCTTTCACTAACCCTCTCACTAATCCCCAGGCTTGTTTCAAATTCACATTACGAAATCCCTGGTCGGAACTTAACAGAGGTCGCGGCCCCTCTGGCCTAACGACGGTGAGCACGCACCTCCACGGCCATGATTCTTATCACCGCGACACTCCTCATCACAAGCGTATTCGATAGAGGTAATAAACACCACGATTGGTGCCACACAGAGGCGTTGCCACATAGCACGGCGGGGTTTGGCCGCGGTGACACCGGCGCCGGCGAATTAACCTTGCCCAACGACTCTACCGCTACCCTAGGAGCTAAAGTGCCTCACCAGATACGTGAAGGATGGTCTAGACGAAGTCGCGGGGCTTGGCAAGGTTGGCCACGAGCGCGGGGTGGCTCTAGTTCAGGGCCAGCGCGGCGACGGTGTCCCCGGCGACCTACTGCTCCGCCGGTGAAACTGTTACACGAGCGAGGCAACCAAGTCAACACGACACAAAGGCACCGCTCAATTGAAACAATGGAGCACAGAGCGACGCCCTGGCCGAGCACCCGCCTCGACGGCCATGGTGGACCGCCGCAAGGAGAATGCTGCGCATTATCTCACTGTAGGATCGAAGCTTGCCGGGACGACTCCAATCACTGGCTAACTAACAAGGCTAGCTGGGTGCACAGTTAATTGGAAAGAGGTGGACTACGCCAAGCTAATTCGATGGACGACTCTACTCGGTCTTATGGCGGCCGGCGATGGGAAAAACTCAAATTGACGCCCCGACATCGTACGACCGCAACAGTGGCAGTCTTGGTGCGATGCTAGACTCCAAACCAAACTCTAGACGCGTGCAATTACGAAGATGGGGCCAGCTCTGCGGGTTTGCCTTGGCACGGCTCGGCCGGCGCGACGACATTCGAGGCGACGTGACGAGGAGCTTCGCGTGGCGTAGCCACTAATTGGGGAAGGATGGCAGCGCGACGGTGAAGGCTCCACGTGCGCGTACGAGTCCGGCATGGCGACGTGCGACCGCAGCGCCACGACTCGCAAGGCAACGGCGATCGGTACTGCGCGTAGCAGAGGCTGACGCCGGTCCGAGGAGGCAGTATCGTGGCGACGCACGAACGCGGACGTGATGGCGAAGGCAGGCGGGCAGGCCCACGCTGGACCCCAGCGTGCGCGCGAGGTCATGTGCCAGAGCGCGGTAGCAGGAGGCCGTGTCCAGCCACGTGGAGCCACGCGCATGGGCGTGCGTGCGCATGCGCGTCGGGCGGCCAGCGCGGCAACGCCAAGAGCCGGGCAGGGTGACCGCGCCCAGGCGCTGGCACCGTTCAAAAACGTGACTTGCATGCTTTTTAAAGCTGCTTAAAAATCCAACCCGATGATCCAATAGCTACACCACCCATTTTACGCTCGGGATAGTATGTCAAACTACTAAAATCAACCATGAATTTACACTAATTCTTAATCCAATTTGCCTAAAAAAATTCCCAAATCTAGCTTCGTCGAAGCACTATCCAACTTAGGAATTTCGGCTAAGTCTTAAACGGTTTCACGTTGAATGCGATTTTCAAACTATTAAGTAAGCCATCTAGCGAATCCCATTCTCGACCGCAAGTATTTCACCGCCACCTACGAAGCTTACACTATAAACTTTATTAAAGTGTCAAATATGCGCTCTATAGCATTCTCGTTCAATAAAAAATCATTTAGATCCCTAGGTGACATAACGCGACATGAAATATAACATTCGTTTCGCGTTTTCAAAAAACTTTTCAAGCCACAGAAATTGATTTACACTATATAATTCATACATTTACACATAAGTATGATGCTCATACAGTATTTAAAAAAAAAACTATACAGTGTAATATCGAGCCCGTCACGCTAGCTTGGCATCATCATGAGCTTCACACATCGCACTGCACTCAGTCAAACACCAGGGCATGCAGAGCACAAAGGCAGGAGTATGCTCCGTTTTCTCGCTGCAACCGTGCATGCATGCCTGCGTTTCCCTCCAACACGCAACAGGTAAAGCAAGATCGATCTCTATCGGAACGTATTGCTGAGTCTGAAAAAGCGAAAAGTAACAGCAATCTTCATGGAAGGCTTTTGTTTTGTTTGTTCCATTCCATTGTCTTATTCGCTTAGCTGATAAGCTATGACTAAAAGTGTTATTAACTGATTTATTGTAAAAGAAAAATACTGTCCATTGACTGAAAAAATACGGCTTATAAGCCAAGCAAACGGAGCGTAGATTCTTAACCCACGTTGAACGGGGAGGCGCTGGTTTGAGGAGATAGGCGCGCCACTAGGATGAGCTCGAGTGGAGAAGCGCGATCCACGACGCTTGGTTTACATGGAAGAGCTCGGCCCCTTCGAGAGTCAAATTCTTCGTCTAGCTCCTTAGATTATCTCTAACAAAAACACTTAAAATATAAGACCCATTTAATATTTGGATAGCGCTACAGCTAAAGGGTCTAATACCCATTCGACATCCTCTCCAATAACATGACCCAAAAGAGAATTAATTTTGCAAATGGATTTTTAGGAGAGAGGATACTCATATTTAGGTTGTGCCTCTCAGACAACCCAAAATAGATCTTCCGTATATGTACCCTGTTGAGGACTAATTTTGGGTCTCCTATCCATTTTGTATTTGAATGCGATCACCAATTGAAGACGGTCTTATGCAGGGAAGGATTAAGTGCCACAAAAATCTTTTTGTCAAGCACATCGTAGACTCGCCATCGCTGGCACCGGCCGACCGTTGGTTGGAGCTAGACACCACCTATACACCATCATGGCAAAATTTAAACAGTGTGCACGATGAATCAAAAAAAAAAAAGTAACAGTAATGGCATACAAGGGAACAAAAATTATAAATCAATGATAATAAATGAAACTTATAGATTTAAATGACAATAAAAAAAAATTAGTATAGCTTTTGATGGCCACGAAGTAATTTTCTCTCCATGTATCCGGGGACGGGGACGGCGACTCACGAGTCACGAGTCACGAGTAGACCAGCAGCACCACTGCACCAGGAGGCAGGCAGGCATGGCGACTTGGCGAGAGTGCGTGCAGCAGCAAGTCAAGACATGGATCTCTTGGAGGTGACGTGCCTACAGCCTAGTACTAGCCGGCCTTCGGATAGGCTAGCTCTAGCTGGGGGCGGCACACCTCCACCTCCTGCTGCCGGCCTGCCCCTGGCCTGGCACCATCTTGCGGCCTGTTTACTCGGAGCGTGTTATTTCCTACCCAAAATTCAAAAAGTGCTCCAGTATCTATCACATCAAATCTTGTGATATATGTATAGAGTAGTAAATATAGATGAAAAAAATTAATTGCACAGTTTGGTTTGAAATTACGAGACGAACATTTTGAGCCTAATTAGTTCATGATTGAACACTATTTGCCAAATAAAAACGAAATGCTACAGTAGCCTAAATTCCCAAATTCAGGGAACTAAACACGCGTTTGATTTCATTTGCCTTATAAGTCGTACTTTTTCAACTAATAAATAGTATTTTTCTCTCACGTTAAATCAGTCAATAGTACTTTCAGTCATGACCAGCGGTGGATCCAGAAACAGGCTCCGCCCCGGGCTAACTAATATAAGACTTAAAATTTTATCCCGCCCAAGTGTTCAACCAATAGACTCAAACAATACGTAGAACATTGAAGGTAGAAAAGTACCAAATTACGAGTCTTCCATGACAAAAAAAAGAACCATACATGTCTTCATGAATTAACACAACTTCCACTTGTACCGACATCCTCAATTCTACATAAAAAATTTCAACATCTCAGTTATTTATAAAGCAAGATAACATTATGTATTGAAATAGACTAATACAAGTAAACAACACGCACCTTGAGCCCTCGTTTGACAAATTCATCTTACGGTTTCTTAAGCCTTGAAAGCGCTTTAGAATTTTTTCATCTTCAATCGATGCAAACAAATCCCGCTCAATATAGCACATCATGCTACTATTCAGTCAATCATCATTCATTTTATTTCTTCGCTCAGTCTTGATAATATTCATAGCAGAGAAGGCTCTTTCAACTGTTGCTGTTGCCACCGGCAAAATCAATGCAAGTTCAATGAGACGATACACCAAAGGAAAAGCTGTATCTCTTTCAGTCTGAACCATCTTCTCAGCAAGGTTGCCAAGATCAGTACAATTGTCAAAATTATCATCATTTCTGACTTCATCAATGAATATACGAAGGTCACCCGCAAGCTTTATGCAGTCATAATCACAGAAGTCATCTTTATAAATCTTAGCAAGCTCAACTAACTTCTGTACCTCAAAGTTGGCAAAAGAATCCCTCAGATCAAGACAAGCAACACATCTCAAGAGTTGAGTTGATCTTTCTGGAAATCGATTGTTTAACTCACAATAAACTTGATCAATCACAACATTAAAAATTCCATGATGAAAATGATGGTAGTAACTCACTAATTTAGCACCACGACATCTCGAACGACCTCTAACTAGTATCATATCTTCCATATTAGGAATTTCTATGTTGTTGAGAGGCAAAACTCCTTTACCTCTTCAAAAAGAGCTTCCCAACCATTTCTAAACCCAACTTTGGTGAATATATCATTACTATGAAACCACCTTGTTGTGGCTTAAAGAGATAGCAATAAAAGAAATAAGCTGCATCCTTGGCTACACTGTACTCTAACCAATCAAATTGATCAAACCACGATCCAACAAATCCTCTTGATTGGCCTTTACCATCTTTTTTAGTTTTTAGAAACTTATAACCAGCTGGCCTATATGGACCTATTTGTAGATATGCTCTCCTTGCCTCATCCCTAATGTCATGATGAAAATCATCAATTGGCTTCTTTTTTCCTGGATCGGCAATTATATCTCTCATATCAAGTTCAATCTGTTGTCTTTTTTGCTCAACCCGGCTCTCTATGGTTTCGACAGTACTCTTTGACGTATCTTTTTTGGCATAGTATTTCTCCATTATAAGGTATGAAATGTTGCAATTGAAAAGTAAGACTCAAATATTCAATGACAGTCCTGCTCAATGAAATGAAATATTCATGACTTTTCAATGTAAAAGGTAGCAATCATGGAGCAATTTTCAAAAAGAAATGAAACTAAAGAGTAGAAATCAACATATTTCATATTTTCATGGATCCACCAGACAACAGCCAGCAGCCAGCAGGGGGGTGGGGGTGGGCAGCAGCCAGCAGCCAGCAGGGGCCACGGGGCCAGGCGTCCAGGCCGCCAGGCCAGCTCAACACTCAGCAGCCAGCAGCAGTCTTGGCCAGCAGGCAACAGGGGCTAGGGGCCAGGCCGCCAGGGGGCCAGACGGCTGGCGGGGGCGGCGCCGCGATGGGGGGTGACTGGGTGAGGCCGTGAGGGGCGACGGGCCGGCCGGTGCGGGCGCAGCGCGCGGCCGGCGTCGTCGCGGCGCAGGGAGGTGGACACGGCCAGCGGAGGTGCAGCCGGGAGCCGAGACACGGACGGAGGTCGCGCTAGCGGCGTCGGCTGTCGCGGGGAGCAGTCCTGGCGGCTGGCGTGGAGGCAGTGCGGAAACAGAAGGGGAGGCCGAGGCTCCGAGGCTGGAGGCTGCCCTAGTGCCCTGCCAGGCGAGGCCGCGAGCCCACGAGTGCCCTGCCAGTGCCAGTCAAGGCCGCGAGACGGGAGCCGCTGCTGCGACAGCCTGCTGCGACGGCCTGTTGGCCTTTCTCCTCCTCGCCTCCTCGGGGTGGGCTAATGGGCTGAAAGGCCTTTTTATGCTGTTTTTATAAAGCAATTCCCCACTGCTCATGGGCCTCGCCCCAGGCTGCAGCCCGGGCAGCCCGGGGCCCAAATCCGCCAATGGCCATAACTTATCAGCCAAACACGCCTAAATAAACAGTGCAGGGTTGCCACAACAGGAGCTGATAATTTTCGAGATGAAGAGAAATCTTGTGTTCCTGGTTGCTGGTTTGCTGCAGCCTGCAGTAGCCAACAGGCCAGCAACAGTGGAACATTGTACTACGTACTAGTACAGGTTTTGACCTCTGACTGCAGAGGAGAAGAATGGATGGACCAGATTCAAAAAGGTCCCGGGCCTCCTGCCTGGGCCTCCGTGAAACCCATGATGATGCGCGGTCATCATCACCATTCATCGTGAGATAGAACCACTGAGGCCGGGTTTAGATTGCAATTTTTTTTAATCTGGACACTGTAGCATGTTTCGTTTGTATTTGACAAACTTTGTCCGATCATAGAGTAACTAGGCTCAAAAGATTCGTCTCGTGATTTATAACCAAACTGTGTAATTAGTTATTTTTTTTACTTACATTTAATGCTCCATGCATGCGTCTAAAAATTGATGTGATGGAGAGAGAATGAAAAAACTTGGAATTTTGAACCAATCTAAACAAGGCCTGAGGTTTAGAGTAGCTCCAAGGATTGCTGTGGCCACCATGGCAGGCAGTGAGCTGGGGCAGACCGCAGACAGCACTAGCCTCCGTTGGTATGGCTCGTTTGGCAGGTTTGTGGGACTTCTAGTTCTTTTTTTTTTTGCAACGAAAGAGAGAGAGAAACGAACGCCACAGTGCCGAGGTGCAGGAGCTCATGAAATCCTAAAAAAACGTGACTTCTAGTTTATTTTGCTAGGGGAAAAAAGGATAAAAAGAAAGCTAGAGTATCGAGTAGCCATAACAGGCCAACCCTGACCTGATGATAGCCTTCGACGGTTGTGTGGTGGAATGAGCCGGTAGTGTCCTGGAGTGGCCTAATGCGGTCTACCGGTGGAAATTGCTGATAAAGATCAATTGCGGCCCAGGGCCCAACTGGGCCTGTTCGAAAGCCGTTTTTAGCAGCTGCTATGGTCGCAACTCCCCCCCCCCCCCCCCCCCCCCCCCCCCTCACAAGTTACTGTAGAAAACGCCAGCTGCGATCTTCATATAGGCCCGAGTAGTCAAGTCTAGTACTCGGCGCTACGGCGGCTCGAGTTAGGGTTTCTGGCGACTAGGGTTCTCCTCTTCTTCCTCCTCCTCGTCTGATCGGATCCCTCCACGGTTTCTGATCTAGAGTCCACATCCCATCTCATCGTTGAGTCCACGTCATATTCTCCGATCCGGAGCCCAGTCTTCTGGTTCTAGCCTGGTAGTTTTTTAGTCGCCGGAACCCTATTCCAGGGTGCGTTTCCCTCAGGGGGTCTAGCGTTGATAAGGTGACCGGGTTGATGGAGAAGATGAAGCTAACGGAGTCGGAGAAGAGATGCATCAAGTTCGGAGGAGCGGGAGGGGGTGTCCAGTCTCGCAAGGACCCTCAGGCGGCGGGGAAGGTTCTGACGGAGAAACCTATCCGCGCGGATGCCCTTGAGGCCGCGTTGGGTAGGGTTTGGTGTCATTTGAAGGGGATCGAGTGCAAGGACCAAGGGGAAAACCGCTTCCTGATTACCTTCCTTCAGGGATCGGGAAAGCGAAAAGCTATGGAGGACGGCCCATGGATGTTCGGCAAAGATCTTATCATTCTGGCCGAGTTTG
Organism: Miscanthus floridulus; assembly: GCF_019320115.1. NCBI lineage: Eukaryota > Viridiplantae > Streptophyta > Magnoliopsida > Poales > Poaceae > Miscanthus > Miscanthus floridulus. The sequence goes on along the minus strand of NC_089594.1, from coordinate 80,159,952 downwards.
ATGGGGGAAGACGATCGATGAGATAGCCTTCACGTCGATCCCGATCTAGGTGAGGGTGTCAAAATTGCCTTTGGGGTTGATGAACATGGCTGCAGGCGAAGAAATCGGGGACATGATTGGTGATGTGCTGAAGGTTGACGCCGAGGATGATGGCATGGCCTTTGGTGAGTGCCTGATCGAGAATCAAAATTAGAATGGATATTAGCAGGCCTTTGATGAGGGGTGATACGTTGGATGTGGGAGAGGAAGGAGAAGAAAGGAAGCTGTGGTGCCCCTTGACCTATGATTTTTTACCGGATTTCTGCTACACTTGTGGCTTAATCGGTCATATAGACCGGTTCTGTGAGATCCAGTTGAAGAAAGGAGAAGTGCAACAGTTTTCTAGAGCTCTTCGCTTCATCCTGGAGAGAAGATGGGTGGGAGATGACTCTAGTAGCAGATCCAGCGAGCATAATTCGTAGCTGCCATGGAACGTGAATAGGAGTGGAAGAGGAGCTGGTATGTTTGGGGGGAGTCGGGGATGTGGGAGTGGAAGGGGAAGTGATGCGGTCAGTTGGAAGAAGCCGGTGATTGAGGATAAACTGCCTGTAAATAACGGGGAAGAGGAGTCAGGCATCCAGTCCTATGAAATTGTTGAGCGGCTCGATTCCTTCGGTTCATGCAAAAAGGCTGATGTTTGCTGATGAAAAGGAACATTCTGAGGAGGAAGGGGAGGACTATGATGCGGCGTTGAGGAAGGAGGAGGAGCTGGTCAGGGGAAAGGATGTTTTGGCAGCGAGTGGGAAGGAGGTTGAAAAACACATGAACAGTGCCATGCAGGATGCTGTGGGGGTGCTGGATGACGAGAAGAATAAAGAAGAGAATAAACCCAAGGGGAAACGTGGCTTTAAGCGCCAACCAAGGCCTGCTAGTGCTGCTGAAAAGGCTGCTGGTGCGCTTATGGGTGAAGGGAAGAAAAGAGATAGGCAGCTGGTTGAGGAGATGGATATTGATGACGAGAGGAAATCGAAGTTTGGGAAGACAGTTAGAGATGCTTCTGTTCCTTCATGTGCTAATGTCGAGAAGGCGGGGCCAGTAGACCGGTCCTGCGAGCAGGGGGTTAGGAAACGCCCCGACAATGGTTAGCACATTTGATCAAGGGTGGTTAGTATATTTGATCAAGGGTGGAAAAGTTGGAGTTGAAGAGGCGTTGTTTCTTGTGACTGGACGCAGGACCGGACGCTAGACCTGCGCGTCCGGTCAGTAGTGAAGAGGTGGCGCTGCTCTCGGCCTATGACCGGACGCAGGCGAGGGCAAGCGGTCGGACTCGACGGTGGTGAGTCTAGTCGCTGATGACGTATGCTGACGCATGCAGTTGCGCGAGGGAGAAGTGACCGGACTCGGGGTTGTGTCCGATCGTCAACAAAATAATGCATCTGGTCTAGAAACGTCCAGACTCCGCGGGTACGCACGTCAGGTGTCGCGGAGGCGCGTCAGGTCTTGGCATGCAGGCAGCGCGGGCGCGTGGGAGCAAACGCTGCGGAGGCGCATCCGATCGCTCATGTGCTGCGTCCGGTCGCTACTCAAGTGAGGCGCGAGCGCAGTCGACCGTTGAGATTGCACAGTCATCGTTTGAAGGCGTGGACATGTGGAAGGCATCCGGTGACCGGACGCAGGGGGCCAAGCGTCAAGTCATTTCGACCTACGCGTCCGGTCACCCTGAAAATCCACGCAGTGAAGGGGTTTTGAGCCTAACGGCTATGTGGTCGGTTAGGGCTCTATATAAATGTGTTGGCCGGCTCTAGCTCACCCTCTTGGCCATTTGCATTGACATATCAACCTTGTGAGCTTAGCCAAAGCCCTCACACTCATCTCCATCATTGATTCATTATCTTTGTGAGATTGAGAGTGAATTCAAGTGCATTGCTTGAGTAATTACATTTAGAGGCACTTGGTGATTGTGTTTCGCTGCGGATTTCGCTTGTTTCTCTTGGTAGTTGCCGCCACCTAGATGACTTAGTGCAGCGAGGATTGTCGAGTGGAGGAAGGTGATTGTCTCCGGCTCCGATCGTGGTGATTGTGAGGGATTCTTGACCTTTTCCCGACGGAGAGCTAAAAGGTACTCTAGTGGATTGTTCGTAGCTTGTGGATCCCCATCTTGTGTTGGTTGTGCGACACCCGATTGTGGGTTAGGCATGTGATGCCTATTAGTGCGTGAACCTCCAAGTGGGTGAATCGCTACAACGAGGACATAGCTTACCGGCAAGCAAGTGGACCTCAGGGACAAATCATTGTGCCATCTTGTCCTGAGGATTTCATTGGTTCTTTTGTGATTAATTGATTGATCATCGCTTGCCACGTCGGTATAATCGCACTACCTCACCCTTGTATTTATATTCCTAGTGTTGCTAAGCTCTTTAGGGCTTGTTTGGCACGGCTCCTCCCGAGGGGCTCCTCCGGAGGAGCCGGAGCCGTTTTGGAGGAGCCACAAATTGTGGCTCCTCCAAAACGGCTCTGGCTCCTCTGTTTTTTACTGAAAAACGGCTCCTCCAAGAAAACGTTTGGCAGGGCTCCTCTGGAGGAGCCGGAGCCGGAGCCGAAGAGGAGCCCTGCCAAACAAGCCCTTAGTGTAATTAGTTTTGAGAGCTAGCTTGTGTCGGGTCTAGTGGTTAGTGAGGCTCTTTAGTTAGTCTTTGAGAGCTCACTAACTTAGTGGTAGTGACATAGCCTCTTGTGTGGATTAGAGATCATAGTTACTAGAATTATGGATAGGAGGCTTGTATTTTGAGTAGGCTAGCGCAACACTCGCTTCGCTTTATAATTGTCTAACCATTTTGTTTAGTGTTGTTGTAGAAATTTTGATAGGCTATTCACCCCCCCTCTAGCTAGTCATTAGGACCTTTCAAGTGGTATCGGAGCCGTGGTTACTATGATTTGAGGCTTAACAACCTTTGGTGTCAAAATGACTCAAATTAACAACACCAAGAAGCCACCCTAATTTGATGACTCCAATTATCCTTATTGGAAGGCGAAGATGACAACATACAAGTCAATCAATAGAAAGGTGTGGAAGGTGGTGGAGACCAAGATTGAGGTTGCCAATGTCGAAGCTCCCACCACCGTCGAAGAAGTATTGCTCCAAAACAATGACATTGCTCTTAGTGTCAGTCATGATGCTTTGGATGAGAGAACATTTGAGCAAATCAAGAACATTGAGATGGCTCATGAGGCATGGAAAAAGTTGGAGGAGTCATTTGAGGGCACTCAAGCCGTGAAGGGTGCAAAGGCATACATTCTCAAGGAGAAGTTTGCAAGCTTCAAGATGAAGGAAGATGAGAGTGTACCGGAGATGTTCCGTAGGCTTCAAGTGCTTGTCAATGATCTCAAAGCACTTGGAGAAGAGGTGAATGACAAGGACTTCTCCCACAAGTTCTTGAGATGCTTGTCATCAAGATTTGGCACATTGGTGACAATTCTAGTGAGGAGTGGTTTGGACAGCATGACACCAAACCAAGTATTGGGTGATGTGATGACCGATGATACTTATAGAGATGATGATGAGAAGGAAGAAAAGAAGGAGAAGAAAGATGAGAAAAAGGATGAGAAGAAGAAGAATGGCATTCAAAGCCACATCATCCAAGGGCGAGGCCAAGCAAGACACATCAAGTGAAGATGAAGGTTTATTCTCTTGGGATGATGATGAGAAGATGGCTCTCTTTTTTAAGAGATTTGGCAAGTTCATGGTGAAGAAGGGCTATCGTGCTAGAAGGAAGAAGCCTTCATCCAAGAACAAGGAAGAGTCAAGAAGGTGCTTCAAGTGTGGAAGCAAGGACCATCTTGTTGCTCAATGCTCATACAATAGCGATAATGATGATGATGACAAGAAGAGCAAGAAGAAGGACAAGAAGGAAAAGAAAGAGAAGAAGGACAAGATGAACTTCTAAAAGAAGAAGGCTGGTTCATATGTGGTCACTTAGGATAGTGATGCTTCCTCAAGTGATGATGATGATAGTGATGATGACAAGACCACCAAGAAGAAGGCTCTTGCAAGCATTGCCATACATGAGAAGCCTTCTCTCTTCGACACTCCATTGACATGCTTCATGGCTAAGGACACTAAGGTATAATCTCATGATGAGTGTGATGATGAGGAACATGATAAAAAAATGATAGTGATGATCATGATGAATGTGGCATAACCACCTGAAATAACACGCTTTCAGAGGTGCTCGTCTTCCACTAGACACTAAGCACCCCGAAAGTTAGCTACATCGGATAGTTCCATCGAGCACACCCCACGGGAGAACTCGAATCAATCCACGTTTTACCTCCAGAATCCAATAATGAGTACGAGCTTACAATACTTAGTCCATTTCATACAAGAGTTCTTGGAAATTATTTATTACAATATCAGGGTTTAGAATGCGATAATTAAACACTGGAATGAAAATAAACATCTAGCGGAAATGATATAAGGATCTGTCTGTGCCCACTAGAAGAATTCTCCACACAAGAGCTACTCCTCAAGTTGCACCTGCAACAGGGTAAAATCAACCCTGAGTACATAATGTACTCACAGGACTTACCCGACTAGTGGGAATATTTTTCCGACTCCAAGGGGTATGATATGCAGTATGGGTTTGCTGTTTTCTTTTGTTTGTGAAAAGCATTACTAGAAGTACGTCCTTAAGATCAAGCTTAATTAGCAGTCATGATTACTTCATTAGCTAACCATTTTAGGTAAGCACCTATTCTACTTTTAAGCAAGGGTTTAGCAATCAGAACCAATTTACCATCTTTCATATTTCAGTTCTTACTATGATGCTAGACCATAGCCAAATCATACCGTCTCATAGAAATGATGATTCATGAACCAATGTATCCCAGCTGGGTACCCCAGAATATACACCCCGTTTGTACCCCAGGCACAAACAAGTCTAACCCATTCCACTCCTGTCACGAGGTCCAAGTCCCCATCCAAACTTAGACTCTAAGCCCCCACACTTGAGACCCGGTCTCAATATGGTGCTTAGACCTCCACCTTTCCCCGCCTCCAATCAATTGGTCCAGAAAGAGCCGGAACCCACAACAAGAGTGTAATGAGCCTTTCCACTCCCATAAGCAAGTATGTGCTCAGGATAATAAGTCTGTGACCTGACTACTATCCACAGCAACAGACTATCCTCAATCGACATGGATAGGGAAAATAGTGTAACCAAGCTAAGCCCCATGGCCGTGGGAAATAACTCGTTACACCCACCAATACCCATACCATATTCCTTCCCGGTCTCCATTTTCCTTTCATCATTTTTATCATGAGAGTAGTTATAATAATCACCTATTGTAAGTAACAACAGGTTACTCATGCTACCGAAAACCTAAGCATAGCATCTACTCGAACCTACACTAGTAAGACTCATAAGACAGATATATCTATGCATGTGGTTTCCATAAAATCCCTTTAACGTAAATGCACACCACATATATATATAGTGATTATCAAACATAAGAGTTATGCACCGGGGCTTGCCTTGGGCAGGCGCGGTGTCCGCCGAGTCAGTCGGTGGTGGCTCTAGGACCTCATCCCTCATGAGGATCTTCTCCTCGTATTCCTCAACAAACTCCTCGAACTCACGATCGTCTGTGGTCACTATCTCTACCAACTCATTCTCTACATGCATGCGATGATGATGCAACCATTTAGCATTTAGGCAACAACAACTCTTAAAATTAGAATACGCACACCAAGCTACTAAGCCAGCTCTAATAACTAAGATACTAAGCTAACTATCATCTTCATCAAGCAAAGTGTTGGGTTCAACTAACAAACTCTTAGCTTGGCAAATTAAGGATATATCTTTATTTCTACTAGTGATTTAATGTATATTGAAACAAAGACCATTTAACTACCCTAATGCTTTGTCTATTCTAAGGCTACAAAAATTACAGTGAGCACATAATAATACAATGAAGCTACCATAAAAATTTCTAGGCTAAAGCTATCACCAATTTACCACAAAATTCCTACAATAATTAACTTAATATTATTAAGCATTCTCAAACGATTTAATAACTCCTAATATCAACATATATAAGTATGAACTAAATACACCAACAGATAGATCACAATTTTAGGAACCTAACAAAATTTGTTTCATAATTTTTGGACACCTACATGATTTTATATTAATTACCAAAGATCAGCTCAGAAATTAAATTAGAAAACCATTTCTAATTCCTTAGAAAAAAAGGAAAAGTCAATCTCCCACGCGGCCCACGCGACCCAGCATGCGCGCGCTCGCATGGCAGCCTGTAGATACGGCCCACGCGGACACCGGCCCACGTGGAGATGGCCTGCGCCGGGGAAAGCCCGCGCGCGCTGGCGATTTTGCAAAAGAGAACTCGAACCCCTACCAATTTACAACTAAGTACTAACACTATTTTCTCCTATCTCAGACCTTCTCACTTAACCCCCCGGCTTCCCTGGAATTCCCCCACGCACACCCCCGGCTAACCCGTGCCTGGCGGCGCGGTGTGTGGTGGCATGGGGGGGGGGGCACGCCGTCCACCAGAGACCCACACTGGCTCATCGGTCAGGCCAACGTTCAACTATGGTCCCACCACGGACGCCGACCCATGCATAGACGGCCTGCACCGAGGAAAGCCCGCGCGTGCTGGCGATTTTGCAAAAGAGAACTCGAACTCCTCCTAATTTACAACTAAGTATTAATACTATTTTCTCCTCTCACAGGCCTTCTCACTTAACCCCCCTGCTTCCCTAGAATTCCCCCGCGCGCACCCCCGGCTAACCCGTGCCCGGCGACGTGATGAGCGGTGGCATAGGGTGGCCACGCCGGTCACTAGAGACCCGCACTGGCTCATCGGTCAGGCCGACATTCAACTATGGTCCCACCGCCTATGTCGAGTAGCAACGCGGGGCGGTAGGACGTGCTGGAGTTGGTTGCGGTGGCGCGCGGCCATCCACGATGGTGGCACGACTATCCTAGTGAACCAGAGCACCTAAGGACCTAACTGACTAGCGAGTGAGCATCAGGAGACTACCATGGACCTAGCCGAGGTGGTGGGCGGAGAAGAGGGTGACGGAGAAGGGCTGGCCACATGCGGTCGAGCCATACGGTGGCATGGTCGCATCAGCGATGATAGGGAGGCGGTAGCGATTCGGCTAAGACACGTAGGGTGAAGATAGAGTCAAGGCGAAGCTAGTGGTATAGGTGAATTAGTTCAGGATGGGCGGTAGGAGGGCTGCCCTCGACCATGGCCTAGCGTGGCCTTAATGGCACAGCGACAGGGAAAAGTTCCAAATTAGAGCTTGGCAGTGCCTTCTTCATGGCTGGGTGGGTCGGGCAGCGAGAGGACGTGATGGTGAAGCCATGGATGCAATGAATTGAATGGAGGTGATCGATCGCTGGGTAATTTGGTGGCGTGGCTCGATAGCGGTCAGCAGAGAGAGAGAGAGACAGAGATGGGGCTGGCAGGTGGGCTCAGCACGGCCTCGCCTTAGCGGGATGTGATCATCGTGATCAGGGCGTCACACGCGCAGACGCAATTGGACAAGCATGTGCATCCATTGACCGACATGGCCCATGCGGTCATAGTGCCATAAATGGCAAGGCAACGGTGAGCTCCACCACGTGCGCGCGGCAGTGGCGAGCACCAAACCGGGCCAGCAATGGGGTAGGGGTGCAGAGGGAGGCAGAGACATGATGGTGAGGCGATAGCACCTACAGCGGTAGCGTCGCGGCATGAGGCGGTTCGGTAGGGCGGCAGCGTGGTGAGGCAGATAGCCGCGCCACTCAGCCGTGCGAGCAGCAGCGGTGGCTCCACACGTTAGAGCCAGTGGTTGCTAGGATAGGGTAGTCGCAGTCGGCCACGCACGGCAGCACATGTGCGAGCGTAGAGCGAGCCGGTGTGGAGACGTCGTGCCCCCGAGACATGCTGACGGCGCTCACCCAGTGAACTAGCCCGAAATCATGTCTTGCACAAATTTTAAAGCGCATATAACAACTAAACGGTTGCTTCTGGACCTAAACCATCTTCAGCGTGCTCCAGATGGCATGTGAGGCTATCAACCCAAGCTAAAACACGACACCATCCCTTAACTCAATTTCACAAAATAAATTGCCAAACATGGCAATGTCTTGCTGCATATAAACTTGAAAATATTCTAAGTCTTTGAGCTGAACTTGATTCCAAGTTGTATTTCTAGGCCATTAGAAGCATTAGCTAGCGAAGTTATTTTTCAAAAGCAAGGATTTCATTGTCATCTACAAAGTCCATACTCCAAACTTTATTTAAGTGCTACATATATGTTATATAGTGTTTTTGTTCAATAAAAATTGGTTTTCAACCCTACTTGATCTACATGAATTATGGAGTACCTTTTCATTAACATTTTTATTGATCATCTTAAGTTACAAAAAAAATCATCCACACCTTCTACCACCTGCGTTATCACATAAACATGATGTTCATGACATGTTTTAGTAATTTGTTTAGGGCGTAACACCGAGGCTGTTACAATGAACCAACTAAGGATGAACTACTTGACATGTTAGATGATGCTAAGGAACATGTTGATATTAAGAGAAGGGAATGTAAAAGCTTGCATAAGGAACTAAAAGCCCTTAAGCAAGCCTTTGATGAGCTCAATGCATTTCATGAGAGGCTAGAGGAAGCCCATGAGAAGCTTGACAAGGCTCACAAGAAGCTTGAAAAAGCTCATTCCTCTCTACTTGATGAGCACAATGTGAAGGAGAATGTTGTAACATGTGATGTGGGCTTAACTTGTGATATAATTGATGAATTATTCTATAAGCCTATCATTGTTGCTCCTACTAACCCTTCTTGTAGCACTTCCACTTCTAGCTCATTTTGTAGTGATGGTTTCACTTGTGATGCCTCACTAATGGTTGAGAATGAGACACTCAAGAAGGAGGTAAATGAGCTCACTCTTGCCTTAGGCAAAGTCTATGGTTAAGAGGACCGCTTGCTTATGTGCTTGGGAAGCCAAAGAGCTTCTCTCTACAAAGAGGAATTGGGTTATATCCCCAAGAAAGGCAAGGCAGCCTTTGCTCCTCACAAGACTAGTTTTGTGAAGAACAATGGTCGGTTTTGCACTAGTCGCAAGCAAGTTGGTAACATAGAGAAAAAGTGCATGATCAAGAAATCACAAGCTAAAGTATCCTCAATTAAGCTTGATTCTTTCTATGTGCTTACCAAGGGTACTAATGGTGCGAAGGCTAAGTTCATTGATGCACCATGGATGGGCTCAAAGAAGAAAGCCATTTGGGTGCCAAAGAGCTTAGTAACTAACATTCAAGGACCCAAATAAGTTTGGGTACCTAAAAAGAATTGATCTTCTTTTGTAGGTCAATTATAAAGCAAGAGGAAGGTATTGGGTTCTTGATAGTGGGTGCACTCAACACATAACCGGTGATGCTAGAATGTTCTACTCAATCAACATGAGCATTTGGTGAGGATGGTTATGATAGTATCACATTTGGTGATAATGGTAAAGGCAAGGTCAAAGGGCTTCGTAAGATTGCAATATCCAATGACATGAGCATTTCTAACGTGTCGGTGCAGAAAGTGATCAACACGTAAATATTTGTAGTTTTGCCGTACGTTGTGATCGGATATGGCCTAGTACTCAATGACATAGGGTTTATACTGGTTCAGGCAACGTGCCCTACGTCTAATTTGAGTCGGTTGGTGACTTTATTCCTGAGCCTAGGTGCTTGAAGTTTGCAGTGGGTTTACAAACGAGAAGGAGAAAGATGGGGGTGCAAGAGGTCCGGTCAGACTCCGGTCTAAAGGGCCGAGAGCGACGAGAGCTCCTATGTGCCCTAAGTGTTCGAGCGTGTGCTCTGTGGTTTGAACCTGGTGGTTCTGTTGTTGTGTGTTGAATTGTTGGAGAGTTGATTGATTTTTTGTTGGGAGGGAGCGCATCCCCTTTTATAGATGAAGGGGACGGCCTTACAAGCGAGAGAGAGAGAGAGAGAGAGTACATATGCTAAGTCTTGTTGCCCACACCATCGGGTACAAGATGAATGTAGGCACCAACATTATTGTTAATGTCAGACGCATGTGGGAGGTTTCGTCGTCTTCTTCTCGTATTGCAGATGTCGATGTCTACCATACTGTTGATGCCCAGAGGCATGTGGGGGGTTTTACCATGTTTGCCTGATATGGGAATTGATGGCGCCCACAACACTGTAGGGCAAAACATTAGCGCCCATAACACTGCTTGGGTTCTGATATGCCTGGAAGGTTGCAGGGCACCCTTCTGACATGCCCTATCGGTACTATCCTGCTAGTGTGCAGGATATGGTCCTCGGTATTGTGGTTGACTTGACCGTCCTATTTTACTTGCTCCACCCATTTCCTGGTCCTCACCGTGTGGGCGTCCCCGATCGGTTGGTCCTAGTTGGCTCCGACTGCATCGGTCGGAGAAGAGCTGTAAGCAGAGGTTCGATGCATCCCCGGTCGGAGACATGGGTCAGAGTCGGAAGCGGTGTTTGGCCAGGCCTTCCGGTCGAAGAGACAGGCTGGAGTCGGAAGCGAGCACTGTTCCTCTTTGGCCAGGCCTTCCAGTCAGAGAGGCAGGCTAGAGTTGGACGTGAGCGCCATTCCTCCTTAGCGAGGCCTTTCGGTCAGAGATGCGGGCTAGAGTCGGAAGCGAGCGCTGTTCTTCCTTGGCCAAGCCTTCCGGTCGGAGAGGCGGGCTGGAGTCGGAAGCGAGTGTCGTTCCTCCTTAGCGAGGCCTTTCGGTCGGAGAGGTGGGCCAGAGTCAGAAGCGGGTGCCGTTCCTCCTCGGCTAGGTCTTCCGGTCGGAGATTGGATCACCCTTCTGACATGTCGTTTAGGTATTTGGGCCAGCCCAGAAGTTGCGCGTTGTTCGCAACGTCGTCTGCTGGGTCGAGCCTTTGTCGGAAAGCCGGTCCATGAGGGACCCCGGGTTTATGAACCCGACACAATGTGTTGCTAGTTGAGAGCTTGGACTTCAATTTGCTATCCGTGGCTCAATTGTGTGATCTTAGATTCAAATGTATATTTGGGATAAATGATGTAGAGATCATAAGTGTAGATGGCTCTAATTTAATGTTCAAAGGCTTTAGATATGAGAATCTATACTTGTATGATTTCAATGCTAGTGAAGCTCAATTATCAACATGCTTGTTCACTAAGTCTAGTATGGGTTGGTTATGGCATAGAAGGCTTTGTCATGTTAGAATGAAACAATTGAATAGATTGGTTAAGCATAACTTGGTTAGAGGCTTGAAAGATGTTGTGTTTGAGAAGGATAAGCTTTGTAGCTCTTGTCAAGTCGGCAAACAAGTTAGAAACACCTATCCTAAGAAGAGCATAATGAGCACTAGCAAAACATTTGAGTTGTTGCAAATGGACTTGTTTAGGCCAACACAATACACTAGCATCGGTGGAAACAAATATGGCTTTGTAATAGTGGATGACTATACTAGATACACTTGGGCATTCTTTCTTGTGGATAAGAGTGATGTGTTTGCAATATTCAAATCATTTGTTAAAGGCATACACAATGAATTTGAAACAACCATTAAGAGGGTTAGAAGCGACAATGGTAGTGAATTCAAAAACACTAGAATTGATGAGTTGTGTGATAATTTTAGAATTAGACATCAATTCTCGGTCAAGTACACTCCACAATCAAATGGTCTTATTGAGAGAAAGAATAGAACACTTATTGACATGGTAAGATCTATGCTTAATGGTTACAATGTGAGTCAATCCTTTTGAGACGAAGCAATCAACACGGCTTGCTATTATAGCAACCGCCTCTATTGTCATCCATTGACGGAGAAGACACCTTATGTGCTCTAGAGAAGTGCGAGCTTGATGATTAGGGTTTTATAGGAGATATATTTATGTGGAGAAATAAAAATGTCACACCCCAAAATTTTTGATTTTGGGTTGTGCAAAGAAAACACTAAATAAAATGAATTATTTTAATATTTGGATAAAATTTACCAAGTTTAGTTTGAGCTAGCGCAAATTTAGTTATAGGAAAAATGTGAATTTTCAAAGTTTTCTAATTTTGAGGGGCGTTTGGATGATGTGATGTTTGCTTGTTGCTTCTTTGTGTGTTGAGAGTAAGCAAAGTCTTTAAAATACGTTAGTAGGTCGATTTTCCTTCTCCGGCACGCCTTTATCTTTTTCTACAATCAAATTCTTTGTTTCTTGGCCAAGTTTTTGTTGGGGGCTTCCTAAAATCTTTTCTTTGTAATACAAATCACTCATTTTAGTTCTCCATCCGTTAATCAATCTCTACAAACTTCTTGGGAATTTTCCAGCTTTTTCAAGAACTTGTTCCTACTTGTCTGTGATCATAATTTAATTTTTAGATGCTCCAAATGATCTTATCATGGCTCCGAATACTTTATTTGGGTTCCTCATAATCCATAATATCTCTGGGAATTTCCTCCGAATTTTCAGAGCTTTCAGAGTATTTTTCGCAGCTTAAATAATAATTCTAGACTTTTCTGGAATTATTTTATCCATGAAATTAATTAATTTCGAAAAATAATAAATCTCTCATTTTTTTTCAATGGTCAAAGCCCATGTGCAATAATCCTAATAAATCCTAAAAGCTCATGCATTTATTTACTAATGGCCTTTAATGATTATTTAGGCCCATTAGTAAATGTGTAGGGTGCAACATCAATTAGTATTATATTACTAGTTGATGTCGATGTGGGAAGTTTTTCTCCCAATAAATATGTACCAACCCCTTGGGCAAAGCATACCAAAATTACCGTAAGAGAAGCCCCTAGTTTGCGAAATCCCTCGTGTAGTAAATTAGATTTTTCTCCTTCTCTCGTCGTCGCCGCCGCGCTACCCAGCCCAACCATCCTCTCCTTCGTGCAACAAGTCGAGCCCACCTCTGCGCAGCTGCTGTTGCCATGGCCATGTGGTGGCTGTACGGGAGGCCACAGGATGAAGACGAGGTAATTACGAAATTACCATCAATTCATAATATCGTCGTTGTATATTCGTTTTAAGTCTGTTTCGAGTCGTTCCAATTGCGTTAGATTCGTATCGATGTGATCTACATGCTAGTGTCGTCGTTTTTCATGTCAAGCGACTTTTATATATATGCTTAAATATTAATTTGATTAATATGCATGCAACTAGTTTTTATAAATGAAAGCAATATATTTATTTACAATGTTTTTTTGCAAATAAGTTTTAACATGACTAGTTGCTAACATAAATATGTTTCTAAATTATAATATGTTTAGTCTAAACACACGTATCAAATTTGATTAGATGTTCTCACATGTCAGTTTGTATTTGCAAGTTAAAGTTGAATTGGCATAAATGATATCAAAATATTTATAAATAAAATATGATTAGCTTCAACTTAATTTTTAAGTATAAATATGATTTGTTTAATCTAAATTAATGCTCCTCACATAGTTTTTCCTAATTAACATAAATCAAGCTTATAGTCTTCTCTTTTCTTTTATAATATAAAACCATGTAGTCGTTTTTTTACAACCGTAGTTCCGATTAGCGTGCTTTTCGTGTCTGTGTGTTCGTAGCGACGTGTAGAACATCTTTAAAACCTTTTTACTTGTTGTTTCATATGTTTGGTGTATTATTCTAATTTAGTTCTATTGTTTGCTTCGTGTATAATTGCATGGATGCTTGTGTAGTGCTTTATGATCATGTCCAGTCAGTGAGCTATACGTGGTAAATCAAGAAGCAGATCTTTGAAGGTTTAGACTAGAAAAAGGATCAGAGTTTTAAGGCAAGTATAGCATGGGATCTTTCTTATTGTCCTATACATCTTTAATAATTTAATTCATACTACATATGTCTACCTTGACTACCACTAAGGATTTTCTAGTGCATTGTTATCTTATGCCTTATTATCTATGGGGTATTGCATTAGGTAGTACGATGCTAGTGCTCAATTAAAGATCATGATCTTGTAACTTGACTAATGAAATATACAATAAACACTAAAAGATGCTTTTTAGCAACATAGAATTAGGGGGCTAGAGCATTGGACTATTTTTATGGTGCTCTATATTCCTTTCCCTAAGGACTTATCTGTAAGTGATCATTCGAGACTTACAGTACAACTGTGAGGGCTATATGGCTCTGGCTTTAGCTCAGTATGAGAATATTTTCTAGCTTGTTAGTGGTTACCTTTATTGGCGTAAGAATGGCTTGATGGATCGGGTATAGTGCGGCCTCTGTTTCCTTGTGTATAGGCTGCACGTCATTGTGCCATCGGAAATGGGGGTTCTACATCTGTTTGCCGAGTGAATCTAATGGCCCTAACTTGTTAGATGAATCTTTGAAAGACTTCATAGTGAACCCTGCCGACCTTCTTTGGAAGTGGGTCAAGAGATTAGCTACCTCGGACGAAAGGGTAAATCATGACTCACTGTGAAAGTGTACAACCTCTGCAGAGTGTAAAACTGGTATATTAGCCGTGCTCACGGTCACGAGTGACCTTGGAACCCTTACGGAATAGATGATGAACACTGATGATACTGATGATAAAGATGATCACTAATGATTACCATTTATGCTATTCATTATTCATGTTTATCTGATCATGTGTTTATACGGACTTGTGATAAACTTGTTGATACTCAATTGCTAAAATCATGACTCATTACAAGCTAATCGCAGTAAACCAGTGTCAGCCTTTTGAGCCTCATGAATCCCATGTTATATTTGTTGAGTACGACATGTATTTACGCTTGCTTTATTTTTTAATTATTTGGATAAAAATTGCGGATGGGTACCAGATTGCTAGAGTTTTGAGAAATTAGGCTTGTGATCAATCAGTCAGTTATCCCTATGAAAGTGGAGTCTTCACCTGAAGATCGGAGTTGTCTTTCCGCTGTCTATACTCTGAGGTTGTATTCTTTATACTAATACGCTATATAATAAGCATTGTCTTATGATATTACTCTTATTTGTAGCTATATGTGAGATTTGACTTTCTAGGCTCACATATGGTGTGTATCTGGTTTTATTTTTAAAACCGGGTGCTAAAAAAACAAAAGGAGCCTCCCATATTAGGGAAAGATTAGATCGGGCGGTGGCAAATGGGGGATGGAGGATGATGTTTCCCTTGATGACTGTAAAGAACGCCGACCCATATCATTTGGATCATAGACCCGTTGTGGTGGTGACTGAAGCTTTTAAACATGGGAGTGGAGGAGGGAGTAATTTCAAATTTGAAGCCATGTGGATGCAGGAGGAGGGGTGTAGAAAGGTGATAGAAGATGCTTGGGGGCTAGGTGGTAGTGGCGAGAGCTGTTTGAGGGAGAACCTTAGTGAGGTAGCGGCTAGTTTAAAGGAGTGGAGCGTGAATGTTTTAGGAGATTTGGAGAAACGGTTGAAGTTAGCAAAAAAGGAGTTAGAGAAGTGGAGGAGAGAACCCAGGCCCGGCCCTGGGGCAGGGCGAGCGGGGCGGCCGCTCCAGGCCTTTGATGCCAAAGGGCCCCAGCAGCCATGTGTCGTAGTAGAGCATTGAGCAGCACCTAACCAGCTAGTAGAATGCTGATGCTTTACTCAAAAAAAAGTAGAACGCGTGCTTGTGCAGTCTCGGAATCTTGCACGCCCGCACATCCTCCTCTCCAGATTTCTGGATCCAATGGCCATCTTGAATCGCTAATTCCTCCTGTTGTGCCAAATGGATGATCAACTTTGCATAAATAATGAATGTTAAAGTTCAAGTGTTTATTATTAGATCGATGATAATTTTGCATAAATAAATATTAAAAGGAATTTTAAGGTGATTTAATATGTACTTCCTCAGTTGCAATGTAAACTATACTTCTTCCGTCCCAAATTAAAAAAAACTCGACCCGTGGAGGTAAGACAGCCTCCAGGCATCGTACTTTAGAAAAAGACCTGGCATCATGCTTTAGAAAAAGACCTTCTCACGTAGGTCGAGAAAACCCCCCTAACCTCTGCCCTACCCATACACGACGGCACCGCAGCTCCCGTGAGACTGAACTGGCCTTAGATCTGTGCTTTGACGTGGGACAGACGAGGGGATTTTTTTTTTCCAACGCGCAAATAAATTGCGTCTCCTTCGGCCAACAAATCCGTTCCCGAGGGGGTTCGAACTCTGACCGGCAGGGTGCAAAGCGCACCGCCAGATCAACTCGTCTAGCGTTCGCTTGCCTCCGTCTCAAATTATAAGATGTTTTCTAAACATACCATATATCTAGGTGCGTAGCAAATACTATGAATCTAAAACAAAAATTTCTTATAATTTGAAATAGAATCAGTAAATCGTTTTTCTTTTGTCCTAAATTAAACATGTCTATTTATATGCAACATCAAACAAGATTTCGAATGATCCTGAGTACAAATAAATTATTTCATAAAATATTGCTTATATATTTCAAGTGTTTATTTGTAACATTTAATATATAATTATATAGTATTATTTATTATTAAGATGAATGTATTATGGGGCCCTGATGATTACGTGCGCCGCTCCAGGCCCTATAAAACACAGGACCGGCACTGAGAGAACCTATTAGTGACCTATCGGTGAGTAGGGAGGCTGTTTGGAGCTTTAAAGTGGATAGGTTGGAGGAGCAAATTGATCTTTATTGGAGGCAGCGAGCACGTGCAAATTGGCTGCGTTTTGGTGGTCGGAATACAACCTATTTCCACAATGCTTGTACAAGTAGAAAGAGGAGGAATAGAATAGAAAAACTACAAAAGGAGAATGGGGAATGGGCGGTTGAAGGAGAGAAGAAGGAGCTTATTACTAACTATTTTTTGCAGCTTTTCAGCTCTAGCGTGGCACTGGGCAGGGAGCGATTACAGCAGCTCCTCGATGCTGTGCAGCCCAGTGTCACGCCGGAGATGAATGACCTTCTAGTTGATGATTTTACCCCCGAAGAAGTGAAAAGCGCTCTGGACGCTATTGGTGATCTGAAAGCACCAGGAGACCGGATGGCATGCCCGGATGTTTTCTTTAAGAAGTATTGGGATGTTGTCGGTGAGCAACTAACTAAGGAGGCGCTCCATGTTCTGAGAGGCGGCCAAATGCCAGAGGGCTGGAATGACACAATAATCTCGCTGATTCCAAAAGTGGATAGACCTGAGAAGGTGACTGATCTCCGACCAATAAGTTTATGTAATGTGATATACAAAGTGGTTTCCAAAGTGCTCTCTAATAGACTAAGGAAAATGTTGCCTGACATTATAACTCCAAACCAGAGTGCCTTTGTGCCAGGAAGGTTAATATCAGATAACATCCTCACTGCTTATGAGCTTACTAATTTTTTGATTAATAAGAGAGAAGGGAATTTGGGTTATGCTGCTATCAAACTAGATATGAGTAAGGCTTATGATAGGGTTGAGTGGTGCTTCCTAAGAGAAATGATGAGAAAATTGGGTTTCGCTGAACAATGGGTAAATTTGATCATGAAATGTGTATCTACAATGAGATATCAAGTGAAGGTGAATGGGGATCTATCAGAGCAATTTGTTCCTCAGCGGGGGTTGCGACAAGAGGACCCTCTATCTCCCTACCTTTTTCTTTTGTGTGCTGAAGCATTCTCTGCACTTCTTAAGAAAGGGGAAAGAGATGGCCTCATGGCGGGTGTTAAAGTTTGCCAAAGTGTACCAAGCATTTCTCACCTTTTGTTTGCCGATGACTCTCTAATCTTGATTCGTGCAACAGAAGGGGATTGCAGGCACTTGCAGACTATTCTTCAGCTGTATGAGGACTGCTCGGGACAAGCAATAAACAAAGCTAAGTCAGACATTCTTTTTAGCCGGAACACCAAGGTGCAGCAAAAGAAGATTGTCGGTGATGTGCTCCATCCAAGTCACAAAGGAGACGATGAATGAGAGGTATCTTGGGTTGCCGGTGCATGTTGGGCTTTCCAAAACCGACACCTTTGCTTATCCGAAAGAGCGTATTTAGAAAAGAATTCAGGGATGGAATGAAAAGTTTCTGTCATGGGCTGGTAAAGAGATCCTGATAAAGGCCAGGCACAAGCTATACCAACTTTTGCGATGGGTTGCTTTGATCTATCTAAAACCCTATGTGACCAAATAGGCGCTATGATCTGTAGGTTCTGGTGGAACCATCAGGAAGGCAAACACAAGATTCATTGGATGAACAAAGAGCAGATGCTAAAGCCCAAAGACGAAGGGGGGATTAGGCTTCAGAGATATCCATCTATTTAATCTGGCAATGCTTGCGAAGCAAGGATGGCGTCTGTGGCAGCAACCAGATTCTTTATGTGCTCAAGTACTGAAGGCTAAATATTATGCAACTTCCTCAGTCTTGGAAGCAAGACCGAAGGCCGGGATGTCCTATACCTGGCGAAGCATTCTTCGGGGCATTGAGCTAGTGAAGAAGGGCATGATTTGGAGAGTCGGTGATGGGGTGGGTCTCAATATTTAGACCGATCCTTGGTTGCCGAGGGACACGTGCAGGTTCCCGGTCACGCCGAGAGGGACAACTCTGTTAACCAATGTTGCAGATTTGATAAACCCTATGACGGGTTCTTGGGATGACCAGCTGGTAAGAGAGATTTTCTGGGAGGAAGATGCAGAAGTAATCCTTGCTTTGCCAGTTCCTGAAGGACGCGATAATACCCTGGCTTGGCTTTTTGACAAGCATGGCATTTTTAGTGTGAAAAGCGCCTAGAAGGTCGGCCGTGCTGATGCTCAAAGAACACGATGTTTAGCTGGTGCACAAGGAGGGAGTTCGTGTGTTACCACGGGAGTTTGGAAGGGTCTGTGGAAACTTAGGTGCCCTAGCAAAATAAAACACTTCATGTGGCAGCTCATTCATAACAGTCATCCTCTCAGGTGCAATTTGATCCGTCGTGGAATGAAAATTGATACAAGATGCCCGGTTTGCAATCAGATGAGCGAAGATGGTGGCCATCTCTTTTTTAAGTGTAAGCTGGCGAAGGAGATTTGGAGTGCTCTGAATCTGGAAACCGAAAGGAAAGAGCTTGCAGCGATTCCTGATGCTTATGGGGCAGTGGAGTGGATTTGGAGCCAACGAGAACCGAAGAGAGAATCGATGGTTGGTTCATTTGGTCAGAACGAAACTGCATCAGAGAGGAGGGACGACGCAGGCCTGCTGAGGCAATTGTCCGAAGCATTGAGCTGTATGCAAATGAAAATCTGCTACAACACACGAGCAAGCCAACGCAGGGAGGTCAACGAAAACAGGTGTGGAGGAGACCTCCAAATGGCGTCCTGAAACTCAATTGTGATGGCTCCTTCCTTCCAAGTGAAAAATCAGGTAGTTGGGGCTGTTTGATCAGGGATTCTGATGGAGATGTGGTGCAGGCAGGAAGAGGGAAAATCAGGGTATACAAGCTGAGCTGATTGCGTGCCTTCAGGGTATACAAATGGCAGCAAGCCTGGGAATTGGCCGGCTCATTCTGGAGACTGATGCTATGGAAGTCGTGGGCGCCGTTAATTCAGAGGTGTATGATGCTTCAGCTGCCGTTTTGAGTGTGTTTTTGGGAGTAGAAGTTGTAATGAAGCCGCGCATATGCTGGCTAAGCTGCGTCATATGTGCACTGAGGGTGAGGAGATCATTTCAGACTCCATACCTGAATGCATATCTGTAATTGTTGCTAACGATTTGTTAGCCAATGAGTAATGAAATACCCGGATTCAAAAAAAAAAAAAAAAAAAACGGCAGCTGCAGCGAACATGCCCCAAGCGTACACATGAACATGACGGGTACCTCTTGGCCTCTGCTCACGTCCCAGCTCACTGCAGTTATAGCAGCAATTTCAATCCTGTTTGATGCAGAAACAATACTCACCCTGTACTAACAGCAGCTCATGTAGCCAGATTACCAGCTCGAAGGCAGTCATTTCAAAAGGATTATAAGTCGAGTCGAGTGCACGGGCAGACTCATAATACACATAGTAGAAACGTCACGTCGCATAAGCAGTAGCAAATTTGGTACATCAGATAACCCAGCAAACAAAATTTCGATGATTTTGCAGGAGGTTCATGCTAGCAAAATTGGCACACTGCAATAATCATAATCCCGCTGTACCACGTAGCACCTTCCTTCCGTAGCCTCACTTCTTCGTACCAGAAATGATCAGGTAATAATGGCTATATAAATTGGTGAACTGCTAATGTTGTGGCTTCCATCTTTAGGAGAAGCTCAGGTTCAGCAATCACTCGTCATCTGAATTCTCGAACTTGATCGAATGGGTCTGTAAGTCAATTTGCCCGCCCCTGTAGGTTCCACGCTTCTTCTTGGTTTTCTCGTGCCTAAACCCCCTGTAGCATGGAAGTGTTGTGACCTGGTGTTAGGTTTGTGCAGGATCATAAACTGCTGACATAATTGACCACTCTGTTGGTATAATTGTTCATTAGACGTCCTCAGCCCCTTATTGTTCTTGATGAAAGAAATCAAAGATAATAACAGGAACAAGTACTGACCTTCCCCTGACTTGGCCAAGGATCTCCTGTGCCTTTGCGCCGTAACCAGTGTCTGCGCCGCCCTGAAAGAGAGGTAACACAGATAGGCCATAAAAAGGTTAAGCTTGATAAATGATAAAATCTTTCACCATATGCATCCATGATCAACAAAGCAGTAAAGCACCTTAGCCCAGTATGAGTTATCCTGAAGCCTTTCATCTGCAAATGTGACACTATCCACCTGAATCCGTTGAAAAGGAGTCACACTCTTAGGCTGCAGTAGATGAACAAAAAGAAAATTTATCACAATTTTGATGACATTGGTCAGACAAATGATACCTATTTCAACTGCTCAGAACAGAAAAGACTGCTGCTGCTGTTTGTCACAAGATTAATCACGAAATATCTACATCCATGAGCCAATGGGCCTAATAAGATCATTATCATGAGCACTACCAAACATAAGATCAGCAACAGCATCAATGGTCGGATACTCGGATTACCTGCATAATCCCTATTATACAAAGTATTGACATGCAAATTAGAATGATTAGTGGATCTAATGTATCAGGTATAGCAAATGTAATGAATTTCTAAACATTCACGCTAGTGGACATCATACCAGACTGGTAATCAGTTATTATGTAGGCATTTCTGAACCTCAGTTATTATGGAGGCATTTCTTAACCATAATGCAAAAGCAAGCTGCTAAGGAAGCTAGTAGTAAATGAAGCATCATGTATATAAACAAGATCTAAGAATTATGGATAACACCTCCTAAGGTGACTGAACTACAGGAAACGAAGTGCAAACAAAAAAGCCAAATGGACAAATGGTTAGAGAGAAAGAAAGCTGCATACTTCAGATGATTTTTTCTGCCTTTTACTTGGTTTTATGTTGCTATCTTCATTTGTTTTATCCTCAGCAAAGCCATTGCTTAGACTTTGGTTAGCTGTGCTACTATCTTCTTTCAGAGTCACAGGGACAATGCTTCCTTCAACTTCTTCTAGCTTCCGTTTTTTGCCAGCAACTGCATTTTCATTTGATGACTTTCCTTGATGATCTTCATCAACATCCATTCCACTCTTGTTCGCATCATCTGGTTTCGGGACTGGATGTTTCCCTGCAGCCTCTTTAACATCCACCTGAACATTTTCTTCAGGGTTAGACTTCTTTCGCTTCTTTTTCGCCTTTTTCTCATTATCATCCTTCACTGTTTCTACAACACCATTCTTTCCCTTGGCACCATCAGCCTCAGCAGGTGCACTTCCTGCATCTGTCTTCTCTGAAGTCTCGACAGCTGATTTCTCTTTCTTCTTCTTCTTTTTCTTTTCCACAGCACCACTGCTCTCGTCAGCACCATCATTCTGACTTTTTGGTTTTTCCTCTCTTGATTCGTTGCCATCTCCATTAACTTTTTCTGCTGCCTCAAACTTGTTAATTATTGTTGATTCTGCCTTTTCCAGCTTAGCTTCAACATCATCATCCTTCCCCTGCTTCTTACTTTTCTTCTTCTTGCCATCAACCTTCTGATCATCGTTCTTCACTGTTTCAGTTGCTTCATCACTAACAGCATCCGCAGCTGAAGGGTCACTCTTGTCCTTCTTCTTTTTCTTCTGTTTCTTCTCTTTGGCCTCACTGTCCACATCAAGCTTCTGGTCATCGTTCTTCACTGTTTCAGTTGCTTCACCGGTAACAGCATCCGCAGCTGAAGGGTCACTCTTGTCCTTCTTCTTCTGTTTCTTCTCTTTGGCCTCACCGTCCACATCAAGCTTCTGGTCATCGTTCTTCACTGTTTCAGTTGCTTCACTGCTTGCAGCATTCGCAGCTGAAGGGTCACCCTTGTCTTTCTTCTTCTTTTGCTTCTTCTCTTTAGCCTCATCGCCTATATTTTCACTAGGCTTTTCGTGAGCTGAAGGCTCGCTCGCCTTAATCTCGGGCTCACCAGCTTCTGCGCCACTTCTCTTCTTTTTCTTGCTAACTTCTCCTGCTGTATCGCCATTTTCCTTGTCTGCGCCAGCGAATTCAGGTCAGCACGAATCCAAAGTAAATAAAGGTATCAATCAAAGGCAAACAACACCAATTTGAACAAACAAAGATGCTACCTTGCTCATTGCTTCCCAGGACGGCAGCCACCGGAGTTGAATTGCTGGGCGACAACCAAATTTGCATCAGCAACCGATCATACTGTGCTAACAGCACACACCATTCACCAATTGAAGAAATGTGACAAAGGTAAATGTTAATTGGAATTAGTACCTCGACTCTAAGAATTTGGCAACCAGCTCCTCCAAGTTCACCTGCGACGACCCCCACGTAGCGGCCTGGAACCAGAAATTCCACAATCGGGCGCCTCAGCAACAGCGCACCAAAACGGCAACACCACAAACGCACAGTACAGGAGAGGAGAGGAAAACGACCGAAGGTTACCTCAAGGCCGGCCTCGGACTGGAGGGCGGCGAGCGTGCGCGGGAGCCCGGCGGACTCGAGGAAGGCGGCGACGGAGGCGACCACCGCGGCCCTCGCGCTGATGGCGGCGGCGGCTCCATTGGCCGCCGCGGCCGCCTTTCTCTTGCTCTTCTTCTCCTTCTTGGGCTCCTCCTTGGCCATAGCGTAAGCGGCGGCGCGGTGCTGTGAGGAGGCGGCGAGTGCGACTTGGCGCGGGACGAAGAGCATCTGGCGGCTAGGGTTTGCGGCCGCGGGGTTTATACTTGGAGGCTTGGAAGACGGAACGGTGGAGTGGTGCGTGCGGTGACGGCGCGTGCTGGGGAGCACGGGGGTTGGTCCGGTGAGTCTCTATGACGTGCGGGCCCGGTCTGGGCGGGTCCGCAAGGTCAGTGAGAAGATCGATGGTCCGGTCGCGCTGGAGTGTTGGAGACTTTGACATTTCATCCGTCCTCAAAAACTGGTTTCATACTTTTTACCGTTCCTCAAAGTGGTTTCGCTTGTTTGCCATTATGAAATTGATGTAACCCGCTGAAATATATTTTGGATAATTTTAATTCGTGGAAAAAAAGAAGATACACCCTTCCCCCTCTACCCCTGCTACTTTCTCATTATACGATAGTCACCTGTTCATTACTGTTACAACGTTACTGCTGACGGCCGGTAGCTGTGACCTCGTCAGCCGTCAGCGAATGGTCGTACAGCTAATAACGCACTGGCCGACGGCATGGAGCTCCGCCGCGCCGCCGGGAATGGCCGACCGTGCTCTCGTCCGATCCGTCCGTCTCTACTCTAGTCTTAGCTCTGAGAACGAGGAAAGCAAGAACAGAGGTGCATGGTAGGTGAGCAGCAATGGCCAGTGGCGCCATCGATGATGGATGGCGCGATAATGTTCGACAGGTTACTGAGCAAGTAAGCAGTGATTAGCGAGAGAGGACACAAAGACATGGATGATCCCGAGCTCAAGTTCTAGAGGAAGATGAAGCACTCCATGGCCACCGAGGGGTTGTGGCCCAGCGGCGCGCCCTCCTCGCCCTCCGCCAGCTTCTTCTGCTCCCCTCCTACTCCTCCGCCCAACAACGCCGCCGCTTGCCCCGCGAGGGGCGGTACGAGCGGCGGGGGCGTGTCCGGGTATGGCCGCATCAACGACGAGATCCTCCGGTGGCAGGAGGCCGTCGGGGAGCGGCGGAAGCGGTGGGGCCGGTTGGGGAACTCCGCGGAGCTGGAGCGCGTGGCGGCCGAGGCGTGGGCGCTCGGGCCGCTGCGTGGGAGGAGGACTCCGCGTTCGTCGGTGACGTCGACTCCATCGCCTCCCGCGAAGACGGGGAGGGCGCGGCCAAGTGCCCCGGCTTGCTCGCGCTCGGCGCCGAGGTGACCGCAGCGTTCCTGCCGTGCGGGCTAGGCGGCCGTGTCCGCGGTGATGGTGGTGGGGATGGCACGCGCGGCGCGGCCTGAGTACGTCGAGGCGCTGGAGCAGAGCGGCGCGGGCAACGGGACGGTGCTGGTGGTGCAGTTCGCGGTGGAGCTGCGCGGCCTGCACGTCGCCGACGGCGAGGAGCCGCCTAGGATACTCCAGCTCAGGAGGGGCCGCTTGGACGACGACGGCAGCGCAGGGGTAGAAGGGGAAGGGTGTGTCGTCTTTTTTTTCCACCAATTAAAACTACCCAAAAATGTATTACAGCGGTTACACCAGTTTCATAATGGCAAACGAGCGAAACCACTTTGCGGGATGGTAAAAGTGCGAAACCAGGTTTTGGTGATGGGTGAAATGCCAAAGTCTCGGAGTGTTGCTGTGTTGAGCACTTGGGCAGGCCGGGAAGCTTCTGGAAGGGGCTCGAAGGTATTTACCATGATTCCATGAACATGCATGTGTCATGTCATCATCATGTGTGTGGCATAAAGCTTCAAACTGAAGCTCCACACAGGTTGAACTACTCACAAGTGCGTCTACTCAACCATGGACGACAGACTGATGAATGATACAGTATTGAAAGAAGGCTAACAAAAGCTTAAAGGGCAAATAGACTCCATGCCCACTCGGAATGTGTTAGGTTGTTAGACATCGCTATAATTTTTCCTCGCTGCAGTAGCCTAAAAGAGAGCTTCAACTGTTTGTTGGTTGCTTCAACTAGTCTCCTGACTGTCTCTGGATGTATAACTAGTACATAAAACATTTTTAGAGACGGTAAAAAATAATCTTCAAAGATGGTTTTAAAATAGCTACTATGCCTACGATCATAAAAATAAGTAATTTTTATAGGCGGTTTTACTTAAAACCGCTACTATGCCAGTGATCGTAAAAATAAGTGATTTTCAGAGACGGTTAAAACCGCCTCTAAAAATCAATTTTTAAGGGTGGTCGTCTTCAGATGCAGTTGACTAAAAAATTGATTTTCAAACGTCTCTAAAAATAATTTTCAACATTTTTTAAAAATCATTTAGAGTCTAATAAAAATAAGAAAAAAAATATTTCTAATGTAGCCTGAAGGGACGAGGACCAGCCACAGCTCATAGATTTATTTTTCACTTGTTTTGAATAAGTGACGACACCTGGGATTCGAACCCACAACCTTTCCATCGCGCAATCACTCCCCTACCACCGCACCACACAGTCACTTATGTCTAGATCTACGATGTTGTCTATTTGTAATAATATGTATGAATTTTATAATCAATATTTTAACTCATAAACAATCTTAGATGAGAAAACTTTCAACTACAAAGTTTTAGATCTCGTCGAGCATTACAACTTTAATACAGAACATTTCTCCATCCAAGGTTATTTGAAAAATTCAAAAATTTGAAATTCAAAATTTGAGACTTAATTTATATATTTGGAACCCTAAATGATCTCAAACAAAAATTTTATCAACTACAAAGTTTTAGATCTCGTTGAGCTCTACAATTTTAATATAAATTTTGTCTTTATTCGACTTCATTTAAAAAACATACGAATTTATTTGTGCTACAACTATTTTTAAGGACGGTTGACTTAGTCAACCGCCCTTGAAAATCGATTTTCGGAGGTGGTTGACTTAATAAAACCGCCTCTAAAAATCACTCATTTCCAGGAGACGATCGGCATAATCAACCGTTCTTGAAAATAGCATTTTCAGAGGCGGTTCTCTTAACGAAACCGTCTCTAGGTGGATTTCTTAATGAAACCGCCTCTAATAATTGATTTCTAGGAACGGTTACATAGCTATAGTGTCTCCCGTGAAGGTTAGTGACCGCGTGCTAAGACATCCGCTTCCGTTAGAAAAGAAGGACGCCTCTAAACATCATTTGTGTACTAATGTATGACTTTCTTTATTCCGCTTAGGGGGAGGCGTGCGTGCCCCTACCTCCTAATTAATTCATAAAATCAAAAAACAAATCAATGACTCACATTTATTTAAGATATTATTACATCCTAGTAAGTGAACTGAGTCCCGTAGCATTGTCCCTCATACATAGTTATATACATAGAAAGATATATGATAATGCTTGGCCACAGGTGTCCGTCCCATCTGGATGCGGCTCATCCTCAACCACTCATCCGTTGTCTCTCAAAAAAATATATATCCACTGCACTTATCCGCTCATCTGCCCGTCTCGGCGTGAGCCCGTAGACGCACATGCGTGCGCCCCACTCCGCCCTGCCGCGCCCCTTCCCCCATAGCGTGCTCGTCAGCTGCCACGCCATGCCCTTCCCCCCACCACCCCGCACCCCATCGCCGACCGCGCCGCGCTCCGTCCTAGTCACCTGCGCCGCTCGCTCGCTCCCACGCCGTCCGTCCATCCCCCATAGTAGTCGCGCGTGCTGGTGACCCCGACATGGCCGTTGGGGCTCACATGTCGTGGCGTGTCAGGTCTTCCCTGGCCAAGCCATGGGCACCCACGAGCGTGCCCGGTGCTGGTCGTGCTCGTGCACCGCGGCTCGCCGTCGGCTCCCATCGCGATGGCCAAAATCGACCGGCCATGGCCTTCCCTCCTCTATGATGCATATGTATGTTTCAAGTATTTTAGACGTCTCAGATGTATGTTGCAATTTGTTTCATCTTGATGTTGCAAAAGTATATCGGAAGATGTTGCACATGTTGCAAGTATTTCAGAGGCATGTTGCAAGCGTTTGTACAAAATGTTTGATCTGTTTCTAGACGTATGTTGCAATCGTTTTTTATCTGGATGTTGCATATGTTTCACATATGTTGCAACAATATATTTCAAATGTTTAAGTTGTTTTAGTCTTATGTTGCAAGTGTTTTATTTGGATGTTTCATGTGTTTCACACACATGTTACAAGTGCATGTTCTAAATGCTTCATCTATTTTCGGACGTATGTTGCATTCAAATGTTTTTTCATGTTGCTAAGTGTTTTATGTTGTTGGGCAGAGGGCCGACGGACGGGGCACGCGTCGCGCCGGGGGGCTTGCGGAAGGGGGCGCTAGGGGCTGGCGGACAGGGAGGTGTGGTCGGGGAGCGCTGCGGGTGGCCTCGTCCTCAACCGCTCATTCCAACTTCCGAGTGCCGCCCGCGTGGAGAGAGAGGGGGGTTAGGGGAAGGACCAGTAGACGTAGAGACGGAAGCGGAGTGCGTGCATGGGGCAGAGCGAAGGCGGACAGGAGCAGGGCGAAGATGGACGTCCGGGCGCTATAGCCACGCCGATAGATATATACAACCATCGCCTGAAGGCATATGGAAAATACGTAGAAACCAAAGAAGACAACCAGTAGCAGTGAAATCGTTGGTAACTAAGTGTAGTAATAGCACATTACCACATTTACCAGGTTGATAAAATGAAATAATAAGAATCACCCCATGACAGACAATTCGGGGGCACGGGCACAAATAAATGGTACTATTGGATGCAAAATAAGAAGCCGTCATGCAAAGAATATATGCGGCCATATCAGTGCACTACTACAGGATGAACTTGTTGTCTCGAGCGGTAACGGTCTTTAGTCCCGATTACCGCGTCGGGACAACGATCCCAGGACTAAAGGTAGAACCTTCAGTCCCGAGTCATCGAGCCGGGACTAAAAAGGGACCTTTAGTCCCGGTTGGTGTTACCAACCGGGATTAAAGACCCTCTAGCCGAGCAAACGTGGCCGCACCCTTTAGTCCCGGTTGGTAACCTCAACCGGAACTAAATGTTCCTTTTCTTTTTCTTTTTTTTTGTTTAATTTGTTTTCAGTTCAGTTACACATATTTGTTTAATATATAATATGTTTTTATGTACGTATTCTACGCTGCTAATATAAATACACGCACGCATATAATTACATCTAATTCTCATCTCGAGCATTATTATATTCGAATAAAGTATGAAACTATATATATTATAGATATATATGTATATATACAACACTTTCATAATCTTGTTCTCGAAAATAACGATATCAATAAACATTTAATTTACATCATTAGTTCCTTAGAATCAAAGTAGAACTCGCCGTTGGGATTTAGCACTTTTTCTAGAAGATATCCTGCTATTGACTCTTGAACTGCTTTCAGATTTTACTATTGTAAATCATCATGTGATTTTAAGCTAAAAATGACATAGAAATCACATAGCTCAAAAACACTGTTTCAATAAATAACCATCCGTACTAGTTGACCTTGCTTACGTGATCATCTCGACGAGCATTTCTCCACTGGACGGCACCGTACTTGGCCAAGGAAGAGCTCCGATTATATGAGGAAGGCAACACGGTCTTCCACGACCGTTGCCGCTCTCCCTCGTAGAATCAAAACTCCTCCTTGACGTCCGTTACCGCTCGGCAGAGAACATGCTCGTCGAAATGAACACGGCCCACAAGTTCAACTAGTACGTATTTTCTATAATTTTCTAACTATTTTTTAAGTTTTTCATTTCATGAAAAATTTAATTCTAAAAAATAAAAGGCATGATTTTTAAGTATTTTATTTCATGAAAAAAATAATTCTAAGTGACCTGCTCGATATCGGCGAGCTCGCGGACGTTTAGGTTGCCGAGGATAGTAACATTTGTAGATGACATTTGTAGGTCTGAAGTTATCAAATATCCATCAAATTATAGCTCAAAAACATGTTTCAATAAATAACCATCCGTACTAGTTGACCTTGCTTACGTGATCATCTCGGCGAGCATTTCTCCACCGGACGACACCGTACTTGGCCAAGGAAGAGCTCCGATTCTACGAGAAAGGGAACACGGTCTTCCACGACCGTTGCCGCTCTCCCTCGTAGAATCAAAGCTCCTCCTTGACGTCCGTTACCACTCGGCAGAGAACATGCTCGCCGAGCTGAACACGGTCCGCAAGTTCAATTAGTACGGATTTTCTACAATTTTCTAACAATTTTTTAAGTTTTTCATTTCATGGAAAAATTAATTCTAAGATCACGTAAGCCGCCGGGGACGAGGATGGCGCGTGCTCCAGCGAGGACGAGCGAGGCGTGATTTTAATGAACTAATTTAACTTTTGTTTATCCAAACATATATGCAAATCATCATGTGATTTTGAGCTAAAAATGACATATAAAATCATAATAAAGTCCAACATATAAAGTTACATATGCATCTACA
Source organism: Miscanthus floridulus (assembly GCF_019320115.1). Lineage (NCBI taxonomy): Eukaryota > Viridiplantae > Streptophyta > Magnoliopsida > Poales > Poaceae > Miscanthus > Miscanthus floridulus. Next base: position 80,130,512 of record NC_089594.1, on the reverse strand, counting down.
TCGCAAAATGAGATAAGCTACTGATAAAACATAAGAGGATTAAGTTTGTTACCTCCAAAATCGAAGAGCAACACCAATAGAGGGGGAGAGAGCAAGAACTAACAGCAAGCTAAAGAACAGAGGCAGTGAGTTTGGATGGAATGGCTCGGGCTCGCGGAGGAAGAAATGAACTGGTGTATAGACCGGGATAATTAGTTCCGATTAGGGGGCTAAACCGGGACTAAAGATTAACCTTTAGTCCCGGTTGGTAATACCAGCCGGGACTAAAGATCCCTGCTCCGCGGACGACCGTTGGGCAGGGACCTTTAATCCTGATTGGTATTACCAACCGGGACTAAAGGGTCCTTTAGTCTTAGGGATAAAAAATACCGAGGCTAATGTTAAATCGAAACATTCGTTCTAAAATGTGTTCTCTGGTAGCGGTGAAACCAAACCGACGCATATATAGGCAGGAGCCACACAGCGTCTTGTTCTTCAGCGTGCTGCAGGGTCGAGCTCAGGAGGGCCGGGATTGTGCATCTTGTCGGATGAGGCCAGTCTCCATCCCCATGATGGACCACATGCGCCAGGCTCTTGGCATGCTCCACCCACACGCCTTGGATCAGGATCACCTCCCACCTCTCCTCTTCGTCGAGTCCGTCGATGAGCGTCTGCGCGAGTGTGCGTGCACTGGAACAAACAGCTCCTCTCGTAAGCTCGCCACCAGCTTGCTGCTCCACATCCGCTACGCCGGCAGCGCAGCCCATAAGAATCCTCTGAGCGATGCTCTGCGGCGGCGGCGACGGCGACGACGACGATGCCATGTCCTGGATCACGCGCTCGATGTCACCGCTAGCGTGCATGAACAGATCCTTGGTGAAGGCAGAGGTCCGTGGCAATGTGCCAGAGAAGGACACAAATGGCAAGCTAATGCTCCACCCTAGTTGTGTTTGTTAAAGCAGCTTGTGCTCCCTCAGATTGTGGTCGCCTCTGAAATTGTTGAATCTTTTGTACGTGGCTGCATCACGAATGTACTCCTTCCACACATATTCTGCATGCTGACGAACCAGCGCCGAGATCTGTTGGGCTGCAGGAAGTGAAGCCGAACGGAGTTTAGTTTGAACGTTTGTGCTCCGTTGTCATTGCGGGAACATATCCTAAGAGCATATTTTGTATATATCTCTATATATCTTTCTGCAGAAACAAAATAATTTTTAAACCATAATTTCTGTAGAGTATCATTTACCTACAAAAGTTTTACGATGCATCAATGGTGTCAGTTGGCTACATATACTTGAACAGTCTGCCTTGCAAATCAGAGAAGACTTGACAAATTGGGGCACGGGCACAAATGATTTAAGCATACAAGAAACAATAATCTCCAACATGACTCATGGGTGCTTGTGCTTCACACCTCGCTCGACTGGAGCAGTTTATTATTGAATAGCAACAAAATACATACTCGCTCATCACCTCGAAATAAGGAAAGGAAATCAACAGAAATCACGCGCCTGACGGCTGCATGTAGAAAACACACAAACCAATGCAAATATATAAGCAATCAGCATATAATGGTATCAAACCGAAGCAGCAGCTGTTAGTTCTTCAGGAGGTCCATCATGTCCGGTAAGGTCTGCATGCCCATACTCCACCAAAGGAGCCAAACATTGTTGAGGTCAGTGAGCGCTCATCGCCGTCTTGTCACATGCAGAGAACACGCTGAGCGATGCTCCTTTCATCCAGTGAAGGCAGTGGCTGGTCATTGATGATGTGCTCGATATCATCACACGCAAGGATGAATAGATCTTGTCTTGCCCCAGGAATTAGCATCTCAGGACAGATGAAAAGCAGGTAGATCCTGTCTTGCCCCAGGAATTAACTCTTTGTCAGATGATGACATGCAGGCCAGCATAAGATGTATTGTGTCCACCCTGCCAGGATGGCCAGTGAAACTCATTTTGAGTGTATCTACGGGGGCCAGCATAAGGGCGTATTTTTGCATTAGCTCATGCAGGCTGCATGTACTCAGCAGACAACCAAACATGCTCCTTTGTTAGATTATACGCACATCCACCCAGCCAAGGACGAAGGAAATGCAGGCAACCAAACACACCCGAGGTGGATGGAGGGGTGCGGATTATGTTGGTGGCAAGTAAAGAGGCGTCGGTTCAGCTAGACCTGCCCCCTTCTCTTTGGTGTTGTTGAGCGAGTAGGAGGTGATGAAACGACCAAGCAGGGTGGGGAACGAGTCAGGAGGACTTAAGGCCTAGCGCAGAGTGGATGTTTGTGTGACAATAGGTTTATCGGGGGGGGGGGGGGGAGGATCGTCGATGGAACAGGGTGGCGGTGGCCACTGCAACTGCAGCGCAGGGTGGGCGCTGAAAAGTAGGTGCAGTCCTACCTTACGAACGGGAGAAGGGTAGGAGGGGGATTTGGAGGCTCATAGGAGGGGTGTTGGAGTTGTTTTTTTTTCCTAGGGGGGGGGGGGGGGGAGGATCGTCGATGGAACAGGGTGGCGGTGGCCACTGCAACTGCAGCGCAGGGTGGGCGCTGAAAAGTAGGTGCAGTCCTACCTTACGAACGGGAGAAGGGTAGGAGGGGGATTTGGAGGCTCATAGGAGGGGTGTTGGAGTTGTTTTTTTTTCCTACACTCCTCAGAAGTCGAGTAGTTACGGGCCTTGGTGAGGATGCTCTTAAATCCAATGTTGCCTCGTCCGCGCAGCCTACACATGCAGACGATGGCGCAGCATCGTCGCCGCGGACGGCAGTGCCGTCCTCCATCTGCCCCCCTCGCTGCACCCGCCCTTCGTCGTCGGCCACTACTAAAGATGTCAAGGAGGCCCCGTTCCCCGATTCCACGCGGGGAATTCACCCATTAAGGGACAGGGATGGTATAAATCTTCTCCCCATGGGAACTTAAATGGGGAAAAAATCATCCCCATAGGGTATGACGGGGGCGGGGATGGTATACATGCCCCCGTCCCCATTATCCCGCGGGGACCCGAAATGTTTAAGGCCCATCTAAGAAGGCACAATTCATGTGTACGTATATAAGGCAATTGTAACCCTAACCTTATCCTTTCCATTCTTTCACAGATTCCCAATCCCCTCCCCCCGTCCCCCCCCCCCCAGCCGCCGCTGCCTCTTGCCGCTCCCTAATCCCTAATTCCCTATCGCGACTCGCAGTCTCGCAGACCCGGCGTCCGCCGCCGCGGCCACTCCACTAGTCCACCTCCAGCAGCCACTCCACTCCACTCCACCGACCACTTGCAGTCACCGGAGGAGCTCACCGTCGGATCCACACCACCTAGGGTCCGCGCCGCCTTGCAGAGCATCACAGGGAGACGCATCCGCACATCCTTCACCGCCGGCCACCATGGCTTCGCCCTCCCCGCCTCCAAGTTCGGACGGTGATGAAGTAAGGTGAGAAACTAAGACTCCATGTCCAGTGTAGCCTGCACTCCTGCACTTTGCACAAGCGTGTCTTAGTCCTCCCTCGAGATTTTGCCTATCGGGCATGGGCGGGGTATGGGCTATGGCTGCGTGCCTGCGTCGTTCTCGTTCACTCACTAACCCACGTCCGGCGGTCCTCGTGAAGGGACGCCATGGATTTGGATCGGCCACCAAATGCTATGCCGGCTACTAGATCCGTACGTGTTGGCGCCTGCTGCAGCCATTGTCGCTTCTGCAACTGCAAAGGGATGACCTCCAAAGCCTCAAATGAAAAAGTCCACGACCAAGACGACAAGCCGTCTTGCAATTGAAGGAGCTCCTGCTCCGACCACTCCAGAAGCATCAATCGACGGTGGCCACCGGCTACTAAAATCCATGGGGTCGGTTTTAATCTCGCTAACCTTCTACTCTTATTAGCTTGTTTATATTAACATTTTTGCATGTGTAAACTGTATTCCATGGTTATGATTTATGAATGAATGCAACTAAAATCCATGGTTCTGAATCATTTAGTTAAAACTTCAGATTATTATTGAATGTATGTGTGTGTAACGATTTACATAGTATGCTACAATGTTCATATTTATATTCTATGCTCTGAGGTTCAGATTATTGCAGCATGTTTTGGTGCATTTTATTTATGTTTGCATATTTCATATATAGTCGCAGATTTCATTCATATTTATTTGTTAATTGTCAGATTCACTATGAACGCAACTCAAGGCAGCGGGAGTAGCAGCCAACAAGATTCACAATCACTTCCACCCCAAACTGAATCTGTTAATGATTCTGAGCCGATACAAATTGAAGACGATGAGCCCGAAGACATGGACTTTGGCACTAAGAGAAAGTTGACTTCTGTTGTTTGGAATGATTTCAAGAAGGTCAAAGTCTGTGGTACTGTGAAGGCTCAATGCCTTCATTGCCACAAGCAGCTTGGAGGGAAAAGCACAAATGGCACAAGGCATCTACATGATCATTTGAAAATCTGCACACTTAAAAAGATCAAGCTGAAGGGTCAGCAGAAGACACTTGAACAATCAGCCTGAGGTTTGGTTCCAAAGAAGGAGGGAAAATATCAGTGGAGAATTACACATTTGATCCAGAAGTTGCTAGGAAGGAGCTTGCTACCATGATTGTGCTGCATGAGTATCCTTTATGTATTGTTGACCATGCTGGCTTTCGAAGGTTTGTGAGTGCACTACAACCATTATTCAAGATGATGACTAGAAACACTATTAGGTAATATTTGGCACTACCTAGCTGTCATTGTTGTGTGTGTTTGCACTAAAGTTTTATTCTAAATTTTTTACCTTTTCTTGCTGTAATTTTTAGGAAGGATATTTTGAATACATATGTGGAAGAAAAGAAAAAGGCACTATCCTACATGGCTGGAACTAAGTCAAGAGTCGCTATTACTACTGACTTGTGGACCTCGGATAACCAAAGAAGAGGGTACATGGCTATTACGGCTCATTTCATTGATGATTCATGGGCACTTAGAGACATTATCATGAGGTATTTCATCAAAAATTGATTTTATTTCTTGCTGCCATCATATTCAGTTTATTGCCTTGATAAAATATTGTTGTTGTCATGTATTTCCAGGTTTATCTATGTCCTAGCTCCACACACAGCTGAAGTTATCAGTGAAGTGCTCTATGAAGCATTGGTGGAGTGGAACTTAGATGAAAAGATCTCAACTTTGACTCTTGATAACTGTAGCACTAATGATAAGGTAATCCCTGAACTTGTCAAGAAGATAGGCAAATCAAAGCTAATGTTGGATGGAAAACTTGTTGCATATGCATTGTGCTGTCCCATATTCTAAACTTGATTGTGAGGGATGGTTTAGAGGTGATAAAGGATTCAATTGCAAAAATTCGTGAGAGTGTTGCCTATTGGACAGCCACACCTAAAAGAATAGAGAAATTTGAAGAAATTGCTAAACATGTCAAAGTAAAATTGGAACACAAGTTAGGCCTTGATTGCAAGACTAGGTGGAACTCTACCTTCAAGATGCTTAGCATTGCAATGCCTTACAAAGATTGTTTTTAGTCGTGCATCAATTGTTGACAAGTTGTATGATTGTGCACCGAGTGAGGAAGAATGGGATTTTTGTAGAGAGGTAGTTGGTAGACTCAAGTTGTTTAATGATATTACAGCAGTATTTTCTAGGACAAATTATGTGACAGCCAATATTCATCTTCTTAAAATCTAGTGAGGCTAAAGAGCAAATCAGAAAATGGAGTTTTTGTGGCAATACCATTATAGAGAAAATAGTCGTTTGAAATGAATGAGAAGTATAATAAGTATTGGAAGGAGATTCAAGGAGCAATGGGATTGGCCACCATTTTAGATCCCCGGTTTAAGACTGACTTCCTCCTTGGGTTCATTGAAACCCTCACTGGTCACTCACATGAAGAGTGTACAGAGGAAGTTACTGAGATTAGAAACTGTCTGTATGATTTGATGAAGGAGTATGAAGTGAAAGAGGATGAAGATAATATAGAATCCTCAGCTCCTCCACTTTCCAGTTCGGGTGTATTGTCTATAATCAGTGCACGTGTTGCTAGTAGAAGGCCAACAACATTTAGATTCAAATCAGAGCTAGAAAGGTACTTGAAAGATGAGTTGGTTCCAATTGAGACAGAAAACTTCAAGATTCTTGATTGGTGGAAGGTAGCTGGGACACGTTATCCCATTTTGAGGAAGGTAGCACGAGATATATTTGCCAAACCAGTTAGTACAGTTGCATCTGAATCTGCATTTAGCACTAGTGGACGTGTTCTTAGTGAGCACCGCAGTAGGCTTAATTCAGATATCCTGGAGGCTTTAATGTGTTCATAGAACTGGCTGCGAAACAAATACCAAGGTACTTGTGCTGTCCCATTTGTGGTATACTCCATACATTCTACAAGTGTCATGGTTCTAAATTAATTCTTCTAATGCTTTTCTGTAGGTGAAGACAATGTAGAAACTGCTAGCTTTTGGAGTTGTCTTCAAGAGATCCAAGATGGGATTGAGGTAAAGTGTAAAACTAAAATTGATAAATACTTTAGTCTCTTTGTTGACTCATACTTGACTAATTGTATTTATTTTGCTGGTTGTTGGATATAGGGACTGGCACTTGTTTGAACTTTGAAGACAAGAGCTGGGTCAGTTGGCTGCTGCTGGGCTGTTGTATCACTCCTTAGTGTTTGCTTCCAAGATTGTAATGAACTTGTCATTTTGTGTTGTAATGCCTCTTTGTGATGAGCCCATGAACTTGTAAACTTATGGTGCTACTTTTGTGCTGTTGTGCAGCCAGTTGGTGATGAACTTGTCATTTTGTGTTGTAATGCTGGATTCCTAGTTGGTGATGCACTGTTGTATTACCGAAGCACCAAGTTCTTAATTGCCCCTTAGACAGATTGCTGCTACTAAATTGATTCTTCTGTTTTCACTGTAGTGACCGTGATTGAGCAATTAGTTATGCAGATGGTGACTGCTATGGTGACAAGGGATTCAGACAGCAGTTGAGATGATATTGGCAAATGATGGTGACAAGGGAAACTAAAAGGTCCTAATATGGCTAGAGGGGGGGTGAATAGCCTATTTAAAAATCTACAAATCAACTAGAGCAATTTGATTAGTATGACAAATAGCATAATGCAAACTTGCTCTAGCTCTACAAGGGTTGCAAGCCACCTATCCAACAATTCTAGTTGCAATGATTACTTAGGCACCCAAACTTGCTATGTAGCTACTCACTAAGAGCTCTACTAGATGAATGTAAATAATAAAGCAAGCTCTCAATTCTAATTACACTAAAGAGCTTGTATCAACTAGTTTGCAAGAATGTAAATAGGTGAGTAGGGTGATTATACCGCCGTGTAGGGGATGAACCAATCACAAGATGAGATTAAGCCAATCACCGGGAGAATGCAAATGATAAGAGACAACCGATTTTTCTCCCGAGGTTCACGTGCTTGCCAACACGCTAGTCCCCGTTGTGTCGACCAACACTTGGTGGTTTGGCAGCTAAGAGGTGTTTCACAAACCTCATCCACACGATACGACACCGCAAGAACCGACCCACAAGTGAGGTAACTCAATGACACGAGCAATTTACTAGAGTTACCTTTCGGCGCTCCGCCGGGGAATGAAACAACCTCGATTTCCATGATGGGAAATCCACAGAGTTGAAGTGTAATAAGACCGTGGTAGATCATATTACCCAAATTCCAGTCGAATATCACATCCATACAACGATAATATCAGAGTACAAATAGTGCGGAATTATATAAATTATTACATCGCCGCATTGGCGGAATCAAAAGTAGCATTCATTCAGAACAGCTTGGAGATAAGATCGCCAAACTCGAGCGTAGGCACGAATCCCTCAATCGTCACACTCCTCGGAGCTATACTCCTCAGCAGAACCTGTATGCCAAAATTTATCAGTACGATTTGTACTGGCCACTCCCAACCCTATGAGCATTGCTTTGTGGAAATTGGATGCAAGTTGGATATAGTCAAAAGGAACCTATAAGGCTGGGGTTTCCTATGTATTCTTAGTATATCAAGTATATAACAGTGTGGTCAAGTTTTTAACACCATTCCCACACACATTCCACCCCATTCCCATTCTAGAGCCAGGTTTCGATCCTGGGATCGACATACCACCATCTCCATCATCACCATACCATACCATCACTCAGTCGACAGGCCAACTCCCTCTCGGCACTGTCTCAAGGCCCGTAGCCCCTGGCTACGACCGACACTCACCTCTAGGGGGAGAAAAGAATGACTCATCTCTCTATCTAGTTTAAGCGAAACCCAGGAAAGGTCCATAACCGACAAGTCGGCATATGTATCGATCGATCAACCAAACACTCTGCAGAGGTTTTTCATACCCACAAGATAGCCATCCTCGACGGTGCCCCGTCTAGGTAGATTCCGGCCGCTTGCTAGCCTAGAACGATGCCACCCTACCTCTCAGCCCTGGAACATCCCAAGTCTAGTCTGGGATGGCTGATACTGTGAGTCATAGACAGAGCCGGGGCCCTCCGGATGTCAGGAGCCTGGGTCCACAAGGCCTCCTAAAGTCTCGGTAGGGTGTGGGGGGGGGGAAACCGCGCACCCCGTACCTCCTTGCACACATTCGCCTAGCAGTAGTGGCATCGCTCTACCAAGTAGTCCGACCGTCCCGCACCATATAGGGCGAGTGGGATGTAAAGGATTCCTGGTGAATCTGAGTACTAGTAAGTCCTTAGGGATGACCAAGCCAGAATGTCTCCATCAGGGTTTCCAATTACCGTGCCACCACAGCACCTCCACCCTGGGCTCCACCTCCCCGAGGTTCACACCCAAGGCCACCTCCAATTACCATTTTTACCCGCCATAGGTATCCATATCCAAGTGCCCAGGTAGCACCATAAGGCAAGACTCGCCCCTAGGCTCATCGTTATTCCAGCTCGGTCGACACAACCCTTACCCTCCACGCACCCAAGTCACACACGCAGCACTCTTCCCATAGTCCAGGTAACACCAGTTTCCACCACGCATCAATGTAGTATAAGCGTAGTAGAAGTAATAAGCAACTGAAATATATCAGCAAGCGTGTGTCTAGCCTAACAGCAGGGTGAGCAGGGGTAAGGTTGCGTCAAGGTAAAGGTCATCAAGTAAGCATACTACCATGCAGGTCCTATTATAGTGTGATTATGACAGTAAAGTAAAGCAATAGCAGCTCTAGGTTAGCCATGCGTAATAGGTGCTACGAGATTGGGTGGGATGTGGCACCTTCAGTGAAGTCGTCTCCGTGCTCCTCATGGTACTCTCGGTCCTTGTCCATCTGATTCTCCTCTGAGTCTGCATACGATCGAATTATAGTCGCGTTAGCGACGTCTATAGAATAGCACAAAGAAGCAATGAAAATTCAAAAAGGGCCAAATGCACTCAAACATGGGTTCATTGCGTAGGACTCGATTCTAGATGAATTTTGGTCCATTTACTACTTTCCAAGGTTCGGTTCACGTGTACCATGTGCTTGGACATGTGCTCGGCGAGGAAAAATTTCCCTCTCTTCCCCGACGGGGCTTCTGCCGGCGGTGAGGTCACCGGCAAGTCCTCCGACCACTTCACCGATCTCTCCGATCACTTTACCTACTTCTCCGACCACTCCACAGGCCTCGGCAAAACTCTCTGTTCACTTCGCCGGCCTCAGCAAATCTCTCTGACCACTTCACTAGTCTCGGCAAACTGCTCCGACCACTTCACCGGCCTCGGCAAATATCTCCGATCACTTCGCCGGCCTCGGCAACTCTTCCGACCACTTCACTAGTCTCGGCAAACTGCTCCGACCACTTCACCGGCCTTGGCAAAGTTCTCCTCCATTGGTCGAGGCTGAGCCTAACCCTAGGGGTCGGGCGAGGCAGAGTCGAATCCTTTTCGCCCTCGGGCGAAGCAGAGCCGCTGGTCGCTCTCGGGCGTCGGGCGAGGCGGAACAAAGATCCCTGTTGCTTGGGTGAGGAACACAGCCGGGCTCTTGTCCATTCGGGAGCTTTTGACGTTGTGCGGCAATGCAGGCTCTGGTGGGCTTCTTGCTTGGCTAAGGTGTGCGCGGTGTGTCTCTTGTCATGGCGGAGCCAGACGAGGTGTCAACTTCGCCATTACCGCGACGTAGAAGACATGGTGGTCTCACCATGGTTGTGCTCTCAGCCATGGTGAGCGTGCCCGTGCATGTGCGCTCCTGCTCTGATGTACATCGTCATGGCTAGGGGTCCTCCTTTTGGCTGATGGCAGCGCGCACGGCGCGTCCAGAGTCCCGGCAAGCGTGGTTTTGGCGGTCTCCCTAACTAACCAGTTGGGCTAGGCCGGTGCTCAAAGCTCCTAGCAAGGTCTCGATCGTGGCGGTATACGTTCCATTTGGCTAGGGAGGTGGTCTCAGCGAAGATGGCTCACCGTAGGGTTTGTGGCGGTAGGATGGCGGTGCGGTGGCGAGGCGAGGCCGTGATGAGGTGTTGTAGTGCCATGCCGAGCAGCTACGTCGCTGTAGCTGATCAGGGCGGGGCTCCTGGCTCCGGCGAGGTCCTCTCCGCAGTGGCTTCCTTCTCCGCGCCACTCCTTCTCCTCTCGTCCCTTGGCTTAGTGTACTAGTGCGAACCGCACGGCGGCGGCGGGGTGTGGTGAGGTGCTAGGGTTCGGGGCTCCTCCTTTTATAGGCGAAACTCTAGGCTCCAATGGCGGATGGCTAGTGATGCGTGCGGCGCATCTGACGGCTATCGAGCGGTAGCATAGGCGCTGGCGCAAGGGGAGACAGGGCCATGCTCCTTGCGTGACCCCCTGGCCCACACCTGCCACGCTGGTCGGCTCCCGGTCGCGTAGGCGGTTGAGGCATGGGTGAGGAAGACGACACTGTAGGTGGGGTGGCTGACAGATAGGGTCCAGCGGGCTAGTGGCTGCGAGCGAGGCGGACGGGGGCGCGGGCGTGGGCGACGCGCTGGGCTGCTCGTGGGCCGGTCGCACGGTCGCGTGAGTTGGCCTGCGCGCGTTGCAGGGCTGGCTTGCGGGCTGAGCAGGCCGTGTCGGCCTGCGAGGCCTTCTTCTTTCTTTTTAATCATTTATCCTTAGGTTTGAATAATAATTTCTTTATGGAGTGTTTCTTTAAAGGAGTTTTCAAGCATTACATTAAAGCAACTGAAAATCCAAATCACCATGTGAGTTGACAATATATGCCATGTTTCATTTGTTAATAATTAAATACACATGATAACAAATGACATGCCATGCTCATGAAATTGTCTAGTTGGGTTACTTCTAATGCAACACCTAGGGTTGGCTCCTACAGTGTCACTCATCATCATCATATGGGAGTTTTGAGAAAAATTTTGTAGTTGGTATTTTTGGTGTATGGATTTTTGGGTTGTTACAGTCCTACCCCCTTAACAGAATCTCGTCCCCGAGATTAAAGCATAACGTACTCTTTGAAAAGATAGGGATAGTGTAGCTGGAGGTCAGACTCTTTCTCCCATGTTGCCTCTCTCTCTGTGTGATTGCTCCATTGAATCTTGCACATTGGAATAGTTTTGCTTCGGGTCTCTTTGGTATCTCTGTCCAGAATTCTGATAGGATGTTCTTTATACTCAAGTGTATCTTGAATGTCAAGTGTATCAGTTGGAACTACTTCATCGGGTACTCTCAAACACTTGCGTAGCTGTGAGACATGGAATACGGGATGTATACCCATCAATTCCTCGGGTAGCTCAAGTTCGTAGGCGAGCTTTCCAATCCTCTTGCAAATCTTGTATGGGCCAACAAATCTTGGGGCAAGCTTTCCTTTCACATGGAATCTGACAGTTCCACGTAGCGGGGATACCTTGAGATAAACGAAGTCTCCCACATTGAACTCAAGTTCTCTTCTTCTTTTGTCAGCATAGCTCTTGTATCGACTTTGAGCAATTCTCAAATTCTCCTTCACTTGAGCAACTCCTTCTTCTGCATCTTGAATCTTAGCGGAGTCAAAGAACGATCTTTCTCCCGGTTGAGACCACATCAAAGGTGTCTTACAAGGTCTGCCATACAGAGCTTCAAATGGCGACATCTTGATACTAGCTTGGTAGCTGTTGTTGTAAGAGAACTCTGCATAGGGTAGGCATTTCTCCCAATCAGAGCCATAATTCAGTACACTAGCGCGAAGCATGTCTTCTAAGATCTGATTTACTCAGTTCTGTCTGTCCATCTGTCTGTGGGTGATAAGCGGTGCTGAAATCAAGTTTGGTTCCAATGGACTTGTGCAGAGCTTCCCAAAATCGGGACACAAACTGAGAACCACGATCAGATACAATACTAGAGGGAGCTCCATGCAGTCTGAGAATATGCTCAATATATAGATCTGCTAATTTTTTAGCATTGGTCTTGGCCTTAACTGGTACAAAGTGAGCAATCTTGGTCAAATGATCAACAATCACCTAGATAGAATCGTTGCCTTTCTGTGAACGGGGCAATCCAACTATGAAGTCCATGGATATGCTCTCCCATTTCCACTCGGGAATGTCAAGAGGCTTTAGCAATCCTGCAGGCCTTTGATGTTCAGCCTTGACTCTATTACAGGTGTCACATCGTGCCACATGTCCTGCAATGTCTGTCTTCATGCCTTTCCACCAAAAGTGTTTCTTCAAGTCTTGATACATCTTTGAATTTCCAGGGTGAATACAGTACTTGGAATCATGGGCTTCTGACAGAATTTCCTCTCGTAGTACTGAGTCAGATGGAACACAGATTCTGTCCTTGAACCAAATGGTTCCTTGTTCATCTTCATGGTGGTTGGTCTTGTAGCCTAGTTTCATCAGACCACGGAGATACTCAATCTCTTCACAGCTTCTCTGAGCTTGACGGATGCGATCTGTGAGATCATACTGTATGCGGAGCTCATTCAGCAAGCCATGCGGTAGTATCTCTAGTTGGAGATCATCAATCTCTTCTTTGAGCTCAGGTGGTACGGATTCAGTGATCAAGGCGTGATAGTAACTCTTGCGACTGAGAGCATCTGCGACTACGTTAGCTTTTCCCGGATGATAATGAATTTCTAGGTCGTAGTCCTTGATTAACTCTAGCCAACGGCGTTGCCTCATATTCAAATCTTCTTGAGTGAAAAAGTACTTCAAGCTCTTATGATCCATGTAGATACCACACTTGTTGCCTATCAAGTAGTGCCTCCAGATCTTCAAGGCATGCACAACTGCTGCTAACTCAAGATCATGAGTTGGATAACGGTTCTCGTGGTCTTTCAACTGTCGAGAAGCATAAGCTATCACTCTTCCATCTTGCATCAATACACAACCAAGTCCTTGACGGGATGCATCACAATAGACCACAAAATCTTTGCTGATATCAGGCAATGCTAGCATAGGAGTTGTGGTAAGCTTCTGTTTCAATTCCTAGAAGCTATGTTCGCACTCGGGCGTCCATTCAAACTCCTTGGTCTTCTTCAGAAGATTGGTCATTGGACGGGCTATCTTGGAGAAGTTTTCGATGAATCGGCGATAATATCCAGCCAATCCCAAGAAACTTCTGACTTCTATCACATTACGGGGTTGATCCCACTCTTTTACAGCTTCAATCTTGGCTGGGTCAACTGTGACACCTTCAGCTGATAGTACATGGCCTAGGAAGGCAACTTCCTGTAGCCAAAACTCACATTTGCTGAACTTTGCGTAGAGCTGATGTTGGGCTAGTTTCTCGAGCACAGTTCTCATATGATGTTCATGTTCTTCAGCAGTGGGTGAATAGACAAGGATGTCGTCGATGAATACCACCACGAACTTATCCAGTTCTTCCATGAAAACCTTATTCATCATGTTCATGAAGTATGCGGGAGCATTCGTGAGTCCAAAGGATACCACAGTGAACTCAAACTGTCCATACCTAGTCACGAAGGCTGTTTTCGAGATGTCACTCTCTCGAATCTTCATCTGATGATAGCCAGATCTGAGATCAATCTTGGAGAAATACTTGGCACCCCAAAGCTGATCAAGCAGATCATCAATTCTTGGCAGGGGGTACTTGTTCTTGATGGTGACTGCGTTCAAGTTCCGGTAGTCAATGCACATTCTCATCGAGCCATCCTTCTTCCTAACAAACAGAATAGGAGATCCCTAGGGTGAAGCACTGGGTCTGATATATCCCTTCGAGATGAGCTCATCAAGCTATTTCTTGAGCTCAGCCAGTTCATCAACTGACATGCGATAAGGTCTCTTGGCAATGGGTCCTGTCCCCAGTAACAGATCAATGATGAACTCTACATCACGGTCTGGTGGCATACCCGGTAATTCTTTCAGGGAATACATCGGGATAGTCTCTGACCACAGGCACATCATGAACTGTCTTTTCCTCTCCTTGTGATTCTAAACTTGCTTTAAGGGCACATAGGATAGAGGTGGACTTTCCAGACTGGGGTTCACATCTAACGACTTGGCCTGATGGGTGGGTCACTTGGACGTATCTAGGTGAACATGATATGATACCTTGGTGAATGGTTAACCAATCCATACCTAGGATGACATCTAGGTTAGTGGAAGGTAAAAGGGTTAGGTCGGCTTTAAAGACAAGACCCTCAATGGTGAGACTCACTCCCTTACAGATGTGGGTGCATTTTAGGTCTCCTAAGGGTGAACTGGTGATGATAGGCTTTTCACGTGGGATTACAGGCAGGTCATGCTCTCGTGCAAACTTGGATGATATGTATGAACAAGTTGCTCCAGAGTCAAATAGAACTGATGCAGTATTGCCACTAACTAAAAACATACCGTACACTACGTCAGGGGCAGTCTGTGCTTCCTTGGCGTCCAGATGGTTGAGACGTCCACTGAGTAGCAGATCCCTTGGACTGAGACTTCTGAGCGGCTGAGTTCTGAGGGCACTCAGCGGCTCTATGACCTGGTTGGCCACAAGCAAAGCAGGTGAAAGGCGTACCGCCTGTAGGGGTTGGCGTGGGTGCCTTCCTAGTTTCCAGTACTTGGTGCAGAGCGGTTCTGTGCTGGGCGTTCATTCGCTGAGTGAGAATGGTTGAAACGATCCTGAGTGTTGCGGTCCTGAGTATAACGGTCCCTGGTGTAACGATCCTGAGCAGGGCAGGGAGTATTTGGTGGTGTAGCCTCCACTTCCCCTACTCGATCTAGGGTTGTCATCCCTGTTGTGGCGAGAGCGTTCCCCGGATGGTGCATCTCTGCGGAACCTCTTGCGATCACGCCACGGAAGGACTCCTTAGGCTTGCATCTCCTCTCCCTGTACTCTTCTCCAGCTTCAGCACGTCCTTCTCAATCTGGATGCAGCGATCCACCAGAGCACGCAATGTGTTACTCTCAATACCGCCAAACTTCAGCTTGATGTGCGGGTTAAGTCCCTTGCGGTAATAGTACAGCTTCTCCTTCTCAGAGTTCACAACATAGGAAGGTGCATAGCGAAGAAGGTTGGTGAAACGAGTAGTGTACTCAGTCACCCTTTCCTTTCCCATCTTGATGTTGCGGAACTCCTCGGCTTTGGCCTCCATGATACCCTTGGGTATGTGATACTCAGTGAATGCTTCGGCGAACTCATCCCACGAGATGTTGGCAGGGTCCTCATGGGAATCACTGAAACTGTCCCACCAGGCGCGTGCTGCACCTGTGAGCTGGTGTGTGGCTGCTCCAACACACTCATCATCGGTGAAAGTAGTGAGGTCAAGCTTCTTCTCCATTTCCTTGAGCCAGTCATCGGCTACAAGTGGGTCAGGGTCGGTGCCATCATAGGTAGGTGGCCTTAGCTTCAGAAATCCTTCCAGCTTCCTTTGGAAGTCATTCTGCTGACCTCCCTGGCGATGGTTTGCTCCTTCAACAAGAGCTACGAGAAGCTGGGTCTGTTGTGCCATCACTTCTGCCAGGTTTCGGTAGTGGTGGTGGAGGAATGTTCTCCTCAGGTGGCGGGGTATTCTCTAGGTGGAAGGGTATCCCTCCACGTCCACGGCCACGGCCACGGTTGTTGCCACCACGTCCCCTATTTGGTTCAGCTGGTTCGGGGGTGGGTGCACGTCCACGGTTCATTAGGCGATTGGATCGGCGGTTCGACATCTGCAGCACGGATCATAGTGAATTTAGTGTTTGTGCCATAAGTGCTTATAATTCAATATGATTACATGATTTTTGTGATTTAAAGAAAAACATTTATACTATCCAACACTCATTACAAAGAAGCAATAAGATCCATAAAGATGCAATAAGATCCGAACATTCATTACATGGTTTTTATTACATAGCATCATCTCCAGTAGCTACACTTGAAGACTGTGCGAGAATCGTTCTACTGCATAGTGTCTCATAATACATCTCATAAGGGGTACATCATGGGGTACAACTTACTGGAAGCTACTGACATGACTCATGACCACGCAGGGTCATCTACTCTAACTCATACACCGCAGCTGGGATACGACTGTTCTCGATCTCGATCTCCTCGTCAGACTTGTGAAGTCGGGACACGTACTTCAAGGCCTCGGCGAGCTCCTCAGTAGGCTTGGCTCTAGGTAGGGTAGGGCAGGCGTCTAGGTTGAGGCGAGTCAGGGGCTAACTCAAACTCCTCTATCCTAGGCTTCGTCTTGCTGCGAATCTCCTTGGGTAGCTGATCCCACATACCCTTCATCTCCCTGAGGCGCTTCCTTGTCAGACTTCTGCCAAGCCTGCCATGTCCTCTCACACTTGTCCTGTAGGTACTCGATCTGCCTGAGTGCCTCGATCAGGTGACCCTGGTTGCGAACGGCCTTCTTCCTGGACTCCTCTAGCTCCTGAGTCAGGGTCTTGTTCCGAGATTGGATCTTTAGCATATCAATCCCCTTGGTTCTCTCTCTGTCTCCTCTATGGTTGAACTCGGCCTTCTTGTCATCCAACTCTCTCTGCAACTCCAAGACCTTGCTATCGAGGTAGCAGTTCCTGTTGCCTAGGTCGGACTGCTTTGTCCTGTAAGTCAGTGACCTTGGCTCTGTGGTCCTCCTCACGATGGTTGAGCTCGTCCTGTAGCTTGGCAACTGTCTCCAGTAGACTAGCTCGCTCCTGTGCTCCCTGCGAATCTCGTTCCTGGTACTCCCACCGAAGGGCCTAGGTCCTGACGTCTCCTCTGCTCTAACTAGGTCACGTACCTGTCCTGCTCCAGTAGGTGAATAGCTGAGACACGAAGGCATCTATCCTCCTCGGCAAGGATAACTCTGCCTGCTGCGAAACTCTGCTCACTGGGGGTAAGGCTGAGGTCGAGGGCCTAGGGGAGCAGACGGAACTCTATCGTCTTCAGGTGCTCGTAGTGGTCCCTCATCACTCTGCGAAGTGCCTTGTGTGAGATAGCTCACAGTCCCTCCTCGACTGTGTCCTCTATAGTCAACTCGGTGAAAGCTGGGACAGAAGGTAAAGTAGTGCTAGCTGGGAACTCGACTGAGGTGACTGATCGGTCCTTCGATTCCTCCTTCCTGGGCTGGCTTCCCGGTGCAGGTGATCTTGACAAGCTCGTCGGGGACTCCTAACATGACGAGAACTCGGTAGAGGGTCTGTGCAAAACCCCCGAGCTCACGTAGGTCAAAGGTAAGCTTGGTGTGGTCCAGAGGTAGCGGTCCTAGAGGCGGCCAGTCAACGTTCGCTGCCATCTGCATGTTTTAAGGAACAGGTGTTAGCAGGTCAATATTAGATAAGCCTTGCATAAAAGTAAATGCAGGGTCGGTATATAACCGAAAGAAGGGCTGTTCATGTCCTATTCTATCGTCCATTGCTAAGGGTTTCGTCCTAAGGTCAAGTATGGCTCTGATACCAACTGAAACAACCTCGATTTCCACGATGGGAAATCCACAGAGTTGAAGTGTAATAAGACCGTGGTAGATCATATTACCCAAATTCCAGTCGAATATCACATCCATACAACGATAATATCAGAGTACAAATAGTGCGGAATTATATAAATTATTACATCACCGCATTGGCGGAATCAAAAGTAGCATTCATTCAGAACAGCTTGGAGATAAGATCGCCAAACTCGAGCATAGGCACGAATCCCTCAATCGTCACACTCCTCGGAGCTATACTCCTCAGCAGAACCTGTATGCCAAAATTTATCAGTACGATTTGTACTGGCCACTCCCAACCCTATGAGCATTGCTTTGTGGAAATTGGATGCAAGTTGGATATAGTCAAAAGGAACCTATAAGGCTGGGGTTTCCTATGTATTCTTAGTATATCAAGTATATAACAGTGTGGTCAAGTTTTTAACACCATTCCCACACACATTCCACCCCATTCCCATTCCAGAGCCAGGTTTCGATCCTGGGATCGACATACCACCATCTCCATCATCACCATACCATACCATCACTCAGTCGACAGGCCAACTCCCTCTTGGCACTGTCTCAAGGCCCGTAGCCCCTGGCTACGACCGAACACTCACCTCTAGGGGGAGAAAAGAATGACTCATCTCTCTATCTAGTTTAAGCGAAACCCAGGAAAGGTCCATAACCGACAAGTCGGCATATGTATCGATCGATCAACCAAACACTCTGCAGAGGCTTTTTCATACCCACAAGATAGCCATCCTCGATGGTGCCCCATCTAGGCAGATTCCGGCCGCTTGCTAGCCTAGAACGATGCCACCCTACCTCTCAGCCCTGGAACATCCCAAGTCTAGTCTGGGATGGCTGATACTGTGAGTCGTAGACAGAGCCGGGGCCCTCCTGATGTCAGGAGCCTAGGTCCACAAGGCCTCCTAAAGTCTCGGTAGGGTGTGGGGGGGAAAACCGTGCACCCCGTACCTCCTTGCACACATTCGCCTAGCAGTAGTGGCATCGCTCTACCAAGTAGTCCGACCGTCCCGCACCATATAGGGCGAGTGGGATGTAAAGGATTCCTGGTGAATCTGAGTACTAGTAAGTCCTTAGGGATGACCAAGCCAGAATGTCTCCATTCAGGGTTTCCAATTACCGTGCCACCACAGCACCTCCACCCTAGGGCTCCACCTCCCCGAGGTTCACACCCAAGGCCACCTCCAATTACCATTTTTACCCGCCACAGGTATCCATATCCAAGTGCCCAGGTAGCACCATAAGGCAAGACTCGCCCCAGGCTCGTCGTTATTCCAGCTCGGTCGACACAACCCTTACCCTCCACGCACCCAAGTCACACACGCAGCACTCTTCCCATAGTCCAGGTAACACCAGTTTCCACCATGCATCAATGTAGTATAAGCGTAGTAGAAGTAATAAGCAATGAAATATATCAGCAAGCGTGTGTCTAGCCTAACAGCAGGGTGAGCAGGGGTAAGGTTGCGTCAAGGTAAAGGTCATCAAGTAAGCATACTACCATGCAGGTCCTATTATAGTGTGATTATGACAGTAAAGTAAAGCAATAGCAGCTCTAGGTTAGCCATGCGTAATAGGTGCTACGAGATTGGGTGGGATGTGGCACCTTCAGTGAAGTCGTCTGCCGTGCTCCTCATGGTACTCTCGGTCCTCGTCCGTCTGATTCTCCTCCGAGTCTGCATACGATCGAATTATAGTCACGTTAGCGAACGTCTATAGAATAGCACAAAGAAGCAATGAAAATTCAAAAAGGGCCAAATGCACTCAAACATGGGTTCATTGCGTAGGACTCGATTCTAGATGAATTTTGGTCCATTTACTACTTTCCAGGGTTCGGTTCACGTGTACCATGTGCTTGGACATGTGCTCGGCGAGGAAAAATTTCCCTCTCTTCCCCGATGGGGCTTCTGCCGGCGGTGAGGTCACCGATGAGTCCTCCGACCACTTCACCGATCTCTCCGATCACTTTACCTACTTCTCCGACCACTCCATAGGCCTCAGCAAAACTCTCCGTTCACTTCGCCGGCCTCGGCAAATCTCTCCGACCACTTCACTGGTCTCGGCAAACTGCTCCGACCACTTCACCAACCTCGGCAAATATCTCTGATCACTTCGCCGGCCTCGGCAACCTTCCGACCACCTTTGCCGCCTCGACAGGATCTCTCGACCACTTCACTGGTCTCAGGCAAACTACTCCGACCACTTCACCGGCCTCGCAAAGTTCTCCTCCATCGTCGAGGCTCGAGTCTAACCCTAGGGGTCGGGCGAGGCGGAGTCGAATCCTTTTCGCCTCAGGGCGAAGCAGGAGGCCGCTGGTCGCTCTCGGGCGTGGAGGCGGAACAAAGATCCCTGTTGCTTGGGTTGAGGAACACAGCTGGGCTCTTGTCCGTTCGGAGCTTTTGACGTTGTGCGGCAACGCAGCTCCGGTGGCTTCTTGCTTGGCTAGGGTGTGCGCGGTGCTCTCTTGTCACGGCGGAGCCAGACGAGGTGTCAACTTTCGCCATTACCGCGACGTAGAAGACGGCGGTGGTCTCCCCATGGTTGTGCTCTCGGCCATGGTGAGCGTGCCCGTGCATGTGCGCTCCTGCTCTGATGTACATCGTCATGGCTGGGGGTCCTCCTTTTGGCTGATGGCAGCAGCGCACGGCGCGTCCAGGGTCTCGGCAAGCGTGGTTATGGCGGTCTCCCTAACTAACCAGTTGGGCTAGGCCGGTGCTCAAAGCTCCAGCAAGGTCTCGATCAGTGGCGGTATACGTTCCATTTGGCTAGGGAGGTGGTCTCAGCGAAGATGGCTCACCGTAGGGTTTGTGGCGGTAGGATGGCGGTGCGGTGGCGAGGCGAGGCCGTGATGAGGTGATTGCAGTGCCGTGCCGAGCAGCTACGTCGCTGTAGCTGATCGGGGCGGGGCTCCTGGCTCTGGCGAGGTCCTCTCCGCAGTGGCTTCCTTCTCCGCGCCACTCCTTCTCCTCTCGTCCCTCGGCTTAGTGTACTAGGTGCGAACCGCACGGCGGCAGGCGGGGTGTGGTGAGGTGCTAGGGTTCGGGGCTCCTCCTTTTATAGGCGAAACTCCAGGCTCCAATGGCGGATGGCTAGTGATGCGTGCGGCGCATCCGACGGCTATCGAGCGGTAGCGTAGGCGCGGCAGCAAGGGGAGACTAGGGCCATGCTCCTTGCGTGACCCCCTGGCCCACACCTGCCACGCTGGTCGGCTCCTGGTCGCGTAGGCGGTTGAGGCGTGGGTGAGGAAGACAACACTGTAGGCGGGGTGGCTGACAGACGGGGTCCAGCGGGCAGTGGCTGCGAGCGAGGCGGACGGGGGCGCGGGCATGGGCGACGTGCTGGGCTGCTCGTGGGCCGGTCGCATGGTCGCGTGAGTTGGCCTGCGCGTGTTGCAGGGCTGGCTTGCGGGCTGAGCAGGCCGTGTCGGCCTGCGAGGCCTTCTTCTTTCTTTTTAATCATTTATCCTTAGGTTTGAATAATAATTTCTTTATGGAGTGTTTCTTTAAAGGAGTTTTCAAGCATTACATTAAAGCAACTGAAAATCCAAATCACCATGTGAGTTGACAATATATGCCATGTTTCATTTGTTAATAATTAAATACACATGATAACAAATGACATGCCATGCTCATGAAATTGTCTAGTTGGGTTACTTCTAATGCAACACCTAGGGTTGGCTCCTACAGTGTCACTCATCATCATCATTTGGGAGTTTTGAGAAAAATTTTGTAGTTGGTATTTTTGGTGTATGGATTTTTGGGTTGTTACAGGGAAGGTACAACTCCCCTCACAATCACCGGAGACGGCCACGAACAATCACCAACTCATGCCGATCCCCGCTGCACCGAGCCATCTAGGTGGTGGCAACCACCAAGAGTAACAAGCGAAATCCGCAGCGCAGCACAAATATCAAGTGCCTCTAGATGCAATCACTCAAGCAATGCACTTGGATTCTCTCTCAATCTCACAAAGATGATGAATCAATGATGGAGATGAGTGGGAGGACTTTGGCTAGGCTCACAAGGTTGCTATGTCAATGAAAATATACAAGAGAGAGAGGTTGAGCCGGCCATGGGGCTTAAATAGAAGCCCCCACGAAATAGAGCTGTTGTACCCCTTCACTAGGCACACTGCGGGCTGACCGGACGCTCCGGTCAGACTGACCAGACTCTAGACCCAGCGTCCGGTCAACCGATGTAAGCCACGTGTCATTGTCCATTCAATAGGAACCACCCGATCGCAACGGCTAAGTAGCGACCGGACGCTCCAGCACAAGTGATCGGACGCTGGACCCCTAGCGTCCGGTCGTTTATAGTAAGGTTCCAAACCTGGTTTTCTTCGACCGGACGCGTCCGGTCCACCTCGACCGGACACACCTCAGCGTCCGGTGCAAAACCCTGGATACTGTGCTGACCCGTAAGTTCGATCGGACCCAGACTTCCAGCGTCCGGTCAATTTAGACCCAGCGTCCGGTCAATAGACCAATGCGCGCACCCTCTGCTGCCACTGACCGAACGCACTAGTCCAACCGAGACCACCGTCCGGTCACTTACAGTGACCTCCAACTTTTCTATCTAGGGCGCCGGTGGCATCGTCGGACTATCCGCACTCTACGGGTGGACACTCCGCCGGTGAGGTATCTTACCCTTGCTCAAATGTGCCAACCACCAAGTGTATCACCTTGTGCACATGTGTTAGCGTATTTTTGACAAATGTTTTCAAGGGTGTTAGCACTCCACTAGATCCTAAATGCATATGCAATGAGTTAGAGCATCTAGTGGCACTTTGATAACCGTATTTCGATACGAGTTTCACTCCTCTTAATAGTACGGCTATCTATCCTAAATATGATCACACTCACTAAGTGTCTTGATCACTAAAACAAAATGGCTCCTACATTTTATACCTTTGCCTTGAGCCTTTTGTTTTTCTCTTTCTTCTTTTCCAAGTTTAAGCATTTGACCATCACCATGCCATCACCATTGTCATGATCTTCGCCATTGCTTCATCACTTGGAGTAGTGCTACCTATCTCATAATCATCTTGATAAACTAGGTTAGCACTTAGGGTTTCATCAATTAACCAAAACCAAACTAGAGCTTTCAGAAACCACCTGAGGGAAGCACCTGAAGTTCCACTAAAGGTACACTGTATGCCTTTTTCATGTTTACAAATTGACGCGAGTAAATGCAAGCATTAGAAGCTAAGCAAGTAAATGGAAATATGGAAGCAATTGCAGTTTTGCATGTTCCATACATATGTGTTAACTTGTTTTCCCTTCTCGACCATGTCCTGTACATGTATTAACTCGTTTTTCCTTAACCCACTGTCAAGTAAGTTCTGAGAAAGGGCATATAGAAGCAGTTGATAGTAAAGGTGTTTAACGCGGAAGCATCATCGAGCTTGGACATTGTGTGAGGTCATGAAGCTGGTTGATGGTGTGCTGCGGTTTGGAGCTGGCAAGTGGTCTGAGATTAGAAAACTGTCCTTTGCCTCATATTCTTACCGCACTTCAGTGGATCTCAAGGTGTGTTTGCTTGTACAGCTGAAACTTACTGTGATTTCATTTTCCAATCATACATTGAAACCTGTTGTTTATTCAGGACAAATGGCGTAACCTGATCAGAGCAACCAAGACACAGCTTCTGGCACAAAAAGACGTAATCACTTGTCCCTCTTCAAGGCACATGAGCACCGTTATTTATTTTGTTATTTATCTATTCCTATCGTTTATTTATTCTGCATTTATTTGCTTCCTGATGTTTGATTGTTCCTTCAACTCCTCTTAGCAGGGTGCCTGTCTGCGGAAGATTAACCCTTCTATCATACCAATACCACCATCCATTTTGTTGCGAGTGAAGGAGCTAAATGAGCTGCAGTTGCAAGAGGGTGGCTTCACAGCCCCAGTCAAGTTCTCTGGGCAGGACAGCAACGTTCTACAGGGAAAAGGGTCAGGTTTTTTGTGATCCATGTCATGCTGATATAGTGGGTAAAGGAAAGCACTAATTAGTTAGGTATACACTTCTAGACGATGTGGCATGTATTATATGAGTAAATATTATACAAAGTTGGTGAATTGAACTACCGTGTGCATTGAGTACTCAACACATGTGCATTGAACTACCAGGTCTTTTCTATGTGCAGTTGATGGCTTGATGCGGTGATGGGGATCCCCGTGGGGATTAAATCCCCGAGCGGAGACGGGGATGGGGAAGAAGTGCTCCCCGTGAGCCTTCATGGGGACGGAGACGGGGACGGGGGAAATTTTCCCCCGCGGAGACGGGGATGGGGCAGTAACCCCGACGGGGAATTCCTCGTTGACATTTCGAGCCACTACCACCACCGAGAGGAAGTGGCCCCATAACCTTCGTCCCCTCGTCACCGTCGGCGCCCATCAAGGCATCGACTGCCGGCGCTTCTCCCTCGACTTCCTCCCGTTAGGCGCCTCGAGCTGGGACGTGGTCGACTGCCATGGCGGTCTCGTCCTTCTCCTGGAGCGTGGCTGCCCGCTGCCAAAGCTGCTCGTCTGCAACTCGTCATATCGTTTTTATTTATTTATAAATCTTATAATTTCTTAGTCATGTCGGTTCTCTTAGGAGTTACTATTATAAGATGATAGATACTCACTCTAATCTTAAACATAGGTGTTACCTATGTATTTATGTACTTTCTCTATTCCAAATTATAAGTCGTTTTAACTTTTTTTTATTTCGTCCATTTTACTATGTATCTAGATATATTATTATATCTAGATAAAAAGTTAAAGCGACTTATAATTTAGAACGGAGGGAGTAAAAATTAACCTTTTTAGTTTATTCCCTAAATAGCTAACATATATAGATGGGCAAAACAACAGATAGCATTTTCTAACTGATGATACATTTTATAAGGACATCCATGTTCTAAATTCTAATAGAATTAGATCTATTATTGGCGGACAAAGGTAATAAATGGTTTGGGAATAAAAAGTAGTATTGTCTCCTACACATGCATGCACAAATGCATTTTGGCTGGTTCAAGTAAATTTAACCCTAGGAGTTCCGGCAATGCCATAGCTAGTAGCCTAGTAGCTACTATGCGAGCATTATCTTGAATTCCGGCAGTGTGTAGGTTGATGTTGCCCTGGTCCCCCGGTACAAATGGTATGTTGATTCCGGGATGAACTGCACCTCCATAGTGTCCACATCGACGGTGAATAGCCATTTCCTCTTACTGAAGTCCAGCACCGACAGGACGGCAAACCCCACACCATCGGCGATCACCTTCACGGCCCAGTGGAAGGGCCTCTCGGCCAGGTAGCTCGGCAGCCCGCGGGCGACCTCCGACAGCCGGGGGATGCTGTGCTCCAGCACCCACTCGGCGGTGCCATGGACCCAGCGAAACACCTCGATCTCCTCACCGTTGGCGTGGACGATCCGCGCCGTCGGCGGCGAGGACGAGTCGGGGCAGACGCCATGGACGATGCGAAAGCTCGCGTGGTAATCTTTCTTGGACGGATCAACTCGACTGGGCAGATCAACTTGGGAGAAATCCAAGGTGGCCTTGTCAAGAACTATCATGCTGCCAGTCGTCAACCCCAAGTAGAGGCATCCGTCGACCCGGCCAGCGACCTGCCCCCGGCAGTCCGCGTCTAGATCGTTCGCCGATGCACATACGAAGCGCACGCCGTGGCCGCCGCTGGACGTGGCGAACACGCAGGCCCCGGGACCTGAGTTCTTCAATCTGTAGACCACCGTGAAATTCAACATGGAGATGTTGCCGCCGCCGTCGTTGTCGAGGAGAAACGCGTCGGCGACGGCGCATCCAGCGTGCTCTGTCGGCGGCTTGTATCTCATCCCTCGGTGACGACGTGTCAGCGGGTTGCAGACGAGCAGCTTCGGCAGCGGGCAGCCACGCTCCAGGAGAAGGACGAGACCGCCATGGCAGTCGATCACGTCCCAGCTCGAGGCGCCTAACGGGAGGAAGTCGAGGGAGAAGCGCCGGCAGTCGATGGGCGCCGGCGGTGACGAGGGGACGAACGTTATGGGGCCACTTCCTCGGTGGTGGTAGTGGCCGACGACGAAGGGCGGGTGCAGCGAGCGGGCCAGACGGAGGACGGCACCGCCGTCCGCGGCGACGATGCTGCGCCATCGTCTGCATGTGTAGGCTGCGCGGACGAGGCATAGCGGGGACTGGAGGCGGAGGAGGATCAGCCTGAGCACGTCGTCAGGGACGTCGTGGACACTCGTGGCCGGCGTCTCCGTGCCTCCGACCTTCTTGCACTTGCGCCGCTGCTGCCGCCGTTCCATGGGCTGAATGAAATGACGCGACAATGTTACGGAATATGTCAGTGTAAATCCACCACGTGCACAAATGATGAATGAAGCAACAACAATGCAGCAAATTTATAGAGGCAAATGGTAGTACATAATAACATTTCAGGAGTGTGCTGATTACTGAATCTAATGTCCTACTATAATGTCCGAAAGCGTGTAGTGGCCAGCAAGTTCCAATGGCAACCAATAGCACCGGTCAATCAAACTTTAAGCTAGCCAGCTAGGCATTGAATTAAGAATTTATACTGAGCATACATAACATCACTCAGGAAGCCACATTATACAATAAGAACACATATATCATCATAATTTTCAGTGTTAATAAAGCATGCGCTGAACACTAGTACTAAACAAAGACAGATACGTACTGTTCTATTGAATGAAAAACAATAAAGGCACGAACAAGTCTCAAGAAAATAGCATATAAGGCCACAAAATAGTAGAGAAGAAGATGATCTTACAGTTACAGCACAAATGGCTCAGAATGCCACTGAAAAAAATTCAAATCAGCGTGACATGACATCATACATAAACGATTCTACCCATGGGGTATAGAGCTGGGGCAATATGGAAGAATAGAAACAAGACTTTTCGAGAAAAAGTTCATTAAAAATCCTTTAGAGATTATTTTCTACGCTTGTGCTTTTATGCAATATTGGATAGGTCTGTATGCATAGATGGATCAGGAACAGCTATAGCTGGTCGAAGGGGTCAATACTATGCATCAAGTGGCAAAGGAGATTCTGGCATCTCAGAAGTTGTAAGGCGACAACCGAAAGATGGTGACAAACCGGAAGATGAAGACAACTCTTCATGAAGTGTCTCCCTTCGCTCGTCGCCTGATGTGTGTGATTATGGCTGTTGTAGTCGTCTTGTTGCAAACTTTTTATGTAAATTAGGCCTTAGTCTGTTCTTTAGTTCGGGTCACTTCCCTGCTTGGTAATCCCTGGATTACCTGGAATGGTTGTAACCGTTGCAACTCTACTTCTACTTAATGAACACGTGTCACAAGGACACGTTCGCGGAAAAAAAAAAACTCTTCCTGAAGTGTTGGAGTAATGCTGCTATGAGCTGGTGGCGTAGTCAGTTTAGTAGTGCCAGACTTTGCATGGTTTCTTCAATGTAGTTTCTTAGCTGCTGGGAAGTTGGTGTTGGTTGTTTTGGTTCTGAACAGGTCAGGTTTGGTTGTTCTGCTGGTCTGCTAGGTTGGTTCTGAGACAGAACTATAGCTCCTGTTGGTTAGTATCATAACCGCAGGTTACTTTCTGAATCTGTCTAATCTGTGTAATTTTCTGGATACGCTTGTATTTCCGTTAATGCTATAATGAAAATGGGGGTTCCTTGTGTGGAAAAAACATATAAGCGATTCAACTTGCCTATATTGTTACCTGAACACATTAACTTGGAGCTTCGGTTAACGTAAGTTCATCAGTTCAATTCAGTCTGAAACAAATTCAGATTACTGCGCTGGGATGAGAAACGGACAGAACTAACATGAATTTTGGGCAAACCATCTAGTCTATCAACTGACAAACTTGAAAGGAATGATTAAATCAACCTTGGCATAGATGAACCACGAAGCAAGTCACACATGCCCGCCCATACTAGATTGGTGTTAAAATAAATAAATAAATAAAGGCTCCTACTTGTTTGAGAGATGATGGTAGAACTAGCATGAATCGAGTCTATCAACTGACCAACTTGAAAGGAATGATTAAATCAACCTTGGCATAGATGAACCACGAAGCAAGTCACACATGCCCGCCCATACTAGATTGGTGCTGAAATAAATAAATAAATAAATAAAGGCTCCTACTTGTTTGAGAGATGATGGTAGAACTAGCATGAATCGAGTCTATCAACTGACCAACTTGAAAGGAATGAATCAAATCAACCTTGGCGTAGATGAACCACGAAGCAAGTCACACAAGCCCGCCTATACTAGATTGATGCTGAAATAAATAAATAAAGGTGCCTACTTGTTTGAGAGATGATGGTAGAAGCTAGCATGAATCTAACTGGGGGAAAGAGAATTAGCTATCTAGATTTCGCCTAATAAATGAACAAATAAAATGATGAACGGATCAATATATCAACTATGTTCGTTCAGATCGAAACACAGGTGAAATCACGAAGGAAACGCCAAACAAAAAAGTGCAACAGCTTCGTTTGATTCCCCTAGCTAGCTCCCTCCTCAGGGATCGATAGATAAACAACCACGGGCACGGGATGTTTCTACCGCTGAGATGAGAGGAGCACCCAACTCTCACTATGATTTATGCCATATTAATCGTTGCGGAGAAGTTACAGGGAAACGAATTGAACACACGTACATACCGATCGGTGAATGAAGTCGTGCTCGCGCCTCGATCGACGCAGGAGATGTTCTGGATCTGGCGGCGGGCGGCTGCCCCCGACGGCGAGCAGAGGTGACGGAGGCCTCAGGCAGTCAGGCTCAGGCCTCGGTGGATCACTCGATCAGGGAGGGAGGGGTCCAGGCGGCAATCCGAGCTTCTTGGCGAGAAAAAGTGGACAAAAAACAAATGGAAACGGCGGCGGCTGCAGGGTGCAGCTCCCCCTCCCCGCGGCGCTATCTGCAACTGCAATCGAATCGCACCTCGATCCCAACAGGAGGGCCGTGGACTGCCAAAGCTGCAATTTTTTTTTCTTTTTTTCTTTTTTGATGATGGGCCGGTCGGGGTACTCGGTCGATCAGGCGACAGGGAGTGCACCACGAGACAGGGGGTCAGGGAGAAGGTCGCGTCGCGTACATGAAAGCATATTACAAAACCATTTTCAGCAACCGTCAAAACTCAAAAATGATGTTTAGCCGCGGCGTCATGACTGTTGTCTTTACTTTTCTCAAAAAAATTTAAGTAAAACAATCCGTAGAGGCAATCAACATGACCCGGCTCTAAAACAATATTTTCAGAAATTGAAAATTAATTTTAAAAAGGTGAGATTAGTGGATCGGCTTATCAAATCATACTTCTTATATTAGAAACTGGAACACAATCTACTCCCTCTATCTAGAACAGATTAAAGGCTCATATCTGTTGGATCTCGATAGGTGGAGACACTATAATTAAAAACAAAGTAAAGACGGTGACGAAGTCTCGAAGAGTGGTTTGAAGTGGCAAGAGGGCTTGCATAAACCCTCATTGTTTTTTGCTACCTTGAGAAACTAATTCCACCCTCGACAGGATTTTATTAGAGAGACTACTAAGACATGATCCACTATTTTAAGATTGTACGGCTCAAGAAAATTGCATGCAATCAAGATGGAGTGATAGATAAGTGGGGAGGAGCGGATGAGGTTGTTGATGCTTGTGTTGAGGATGATATAGATGAGTTGATTAGGTTGTTGTATCTAGTGTGAGATGGGGGACATGTACTAGCTAGTGATTATTTTAAGACAAGAAAAAAAATTACAAATGGCATGATGGTACAAGAGTGATATTTTTCAAAACAGAAGAATATACAAATGTCATGGATCTAATCGACTCTCACTAAATGGATATGTGGCCTTGTGGTGGTGGTGTGTGTAGGGTGTCAGTTGGGCTTTCTGGACCTCGCCACTCGGCACCCCAACTGGGCCAGCCCAAGTGTACCATACCCCGCTTTACCTCTTCCCCGCCTTCGCCAAACATCGTCTTCCCCAAAGCTCCAAGACGCAATGGCCACCTGCGCCTACATATGCTCCAATATTAGTGTCGCGTCCGTGATCTCGAAACAGAAATATGGAGAAGTTATTCGCCGTCAGCGTCCTACCTGGCAGTATGGCTATCTCACCCCTATTGGTAAGTATTATAGCTATCCCTCTGTCAACCTCTCTCATCCACTTGCCACATCACCGTCTCCGCCACCATTGCCAGGTTTGCTTCCGTCCCCGGTTTACATTTGAACCACCGAGCTCTACCTATGGAAAGATCATATGTCTATTTCGAAGTGTAAACACGTTGGATACGAGCCAAGGTTTGCATGCCGCGTCTCTTCCACGTCTAGATCGATAGCCTGCTGGCCTGATTCCAGGCGTCGAGCCCCCACCGATGGAGCTTCCCCGTCGAATCGGCCCATGCACCACTGGATCGGTCACCTAGCTGCGTCAATGGAGCTCATCCTTTGGAATCAACATCTTGCCCTCTATACAATCCTACTTCACGCGGGGTGGATCGAGTTTTTCTTCTTCTTTTTTTAACTGTCACCGGGGGGTTTAAACCCCCCACGTGAATTTTATTCATTGTAGTATTGATGGTTCCTTTACATATGAACTGCTCATAAACATGGAGCAGAGGGGGAGGAGTTGATGCACACTTGGGTGCTAAATTAAGAAGGACATTACACCATTGGTCAACTACATGCCTCGAGGCTACTGGCATTCTCAACCGCCAAAGTTGAGCCTCGTTTCTGCATGCAGTGGCGAATTGCCTTAATGATTGGGCTTCATTTCTGAAAATGATTTCATTTCCACGCTTCCACAGCTGCCAACAACACAGGGCCAAAGCGTTCCTGAGGAATGGAACCTGGCAGCGAAGAACGGTGTAGGTCCCTAGCAGTTTGGTTAGCTGGCCATTGAATCCTAATAGCAGCCCATAAAGCAACTGCAAAATCACAGCGGAAGATGATGTGGTCCTTGTTGTTGCATACTTCACAACTACAGCATTGCTGTTTATACAAGGCGTTTACAAATGCCTCCAAAAGTGGTCAAATCGCCTTCTAAGACCTTTTAAGGCATTTTTTAGAATGCTGCCTATAACATGGAAGTAAAAGGTCT
This sequence comes from Miscanthus floridulus, assembly GCF_019320115.1. Classification (NCBI taxonomy): domain Eukaryota; kingdom Viridiplantae; phylum Streptophyta; class Magnoliopsida; order Poales; family Poaceae; genus Miscanthus; species Miscanthus floridulus. Next base: position 80,099,650 of record NC_089594.1, on the reverse strand, counting down.
TTTGAGGCGTTTTTCCAGAATGCCTTTCAATATCAACATTTAAAGGCATTTTCTAGATGCCTAGAATACTTTTTAGAGGCACTCTGTACTAGGCCTTCAAATATCGATGGAGGCTGATATTAGAAATGCCTCCAAAACCAAGATATCCATGCAAGACTTTCTACCAATATCAAATTAGCACATTAACATTTGATGCATCCAAACTTTATAGACATAAGTTTTCATCTCCAAACATCGTACAGCAAGTGTCCAGCAAGTGCAGCTCACCACCGCGCCGCGCCACTGCACCATGCCGCCGCGCCGCCGATTATCTCCAGGCCGCTGCGCCGCCGAGTCTCCACGCCGCCGCCACGCCACGCTGCCACGCTGGTGCTTGTGATGGATCGCCAGGACGACGATGATGATGTGCAGTACGTGCGTGGTTTGAACCTGCAACAGAATGCAACAAACAACATGTTGTTCAATCTGCACAGTTAACTGAAGCCTGAAGACTACCAACAGACAATCCAGGCTGAATAATAGAATGCACAGTTAACTGAAGCATGAAGACTACCAACATTTCACAGAAACCTGAAGACCACCAACAGTTCACAGTTAACTGAAACCTGAAGACTACCAAGTTCACAGAAACCTGAATGCTACCTGACAATACACTGAAATCTGAAACCTGAAGCCATGCAATGGACAGAACTGAAACTGGATTCTAGCTAACATATGCTTACTATTGATCGTCCGACAATGGATTGAACTGTCTACTCTGAACCTAAACAGAGGCATATGTGGAATGAAACCAACCTCCATCTGTTGCTGCACCTTGCAGGCCATCGCAGCATGTGCTTGCACTCCTTCTGTTCCTCCATCTATATCACCCATGACATGGAACAAAAAACAAAAGATCATTCACAGTAGGAGGATTAATACAGGAAACTGGAAATCACCATTTGAAAGACCCTCTGCTTGCGCCATCTGCTGCAGCAGCATCTTCATCTCCATCTGCTCCTTGGTCTTGAAAACGAACAACACAGGAAAACATGAAAAAACAAAAAAAACTGAGAAAAATCAGAACATATACAGAAGAAAGACATGGCAAAACAAAAAATCTGAGAAAAAGAGCACCTATGAGAGGATTATGCACCCACTGTCACTGCATTTTAAAAATCCCAAATAGTTCAATATGAGGCCAAGATATTTCTCAAAAGCATAAAGAACTATCCAATTTAAATACCCAGGAGATCTGGTTATCACAAGATAATCATAAGCTTGTGGATCTCGTAAGCTCAGGCACATGTTAGACAGACTTGTCAAAAGCTATACATTCTATATGGCACAGAATCGATAATATATTGGTGTATCGCTTCCACTAAAAACAGGTCAAAACTCATTTAAGCAATTTCTGTTTGCAACGTCAAATATTAGTAAAACCATCACTTCCAGAAAAATCAAGTATGAATCCTCATCTCCTATTTGCAATTACATTTTTTTCATTTTAGCTTTCAGGCTCCCCCTGATTCCAATTGACTCAACAGCAAGCTTGTACCATAAAAACAGGTCAAAACTCCAAACAAATCATGCTCTTCTAAATTTGTGGGGGTAATTATCCGCACAAATTTTTTGAGTTGATTTTCAGAAATGACTTCAAAAACAAGAAAGTGAAACCAAACTGAATTTCAAGATGTAGCTTACAGATCTGTTGCAGATGAGCATGATTCTTCACTGCAGAGAACAATTTTGAAATGATCAGCAGTAAATTCCTAATAATTTTACATGACGGAAGAACAAGGAAGCAGGAGCCTAGAACCCATTCAGATACAGTTACATGTAGATCCTCCCAGACCTTATTGGGTTCCTTTTCTCTGAATCATCGACCATGTCAAAAGACCAAGCACAAGGACCAGAAGTGTTTTTTGAGTTGGATATTTTCTTACTTGGTGGGTGCCTGACAAGAATGACAGAAATATCAGAAGTATTGTCTTACCATAATATGCATTAGGCTTCATTACGCTTACCTTCCCACTTCAAAAGTTAAGTGCCCTCGTCATCCATCACTGAATGATCAGAAAAGAGATCATGTGAAGAAGGAATCCCTTTAATGAACATTGAAACACAAAGATTTCAAAGCAGAAAAAGGGTAGTCATATTTTAATAAGAGTAAGGCACATGCTGACATTTCAGATTTCCAGAAGGCTGAGCTTTGAGTCCTTAAAGAAGAAAGATTGACCAGGATTTGTTGCCTAGAAAACCAGAGAAAAAACAGCAGGTTTGTAAGTGTTAGAATCTATTAAGTGAAAACAGCATGTTTGTAAGCTGCTTTAGCTGAGCACAAGCACAAGCTGGCCATCACATGTCCAAGAAAGTAATCATATATGATTAATTAAAATGTAGCAGCAGCAATGGCAACTGATCTGTTAATAAATGTCAACTAGTTTATGAAACTAATTCATCTAAAGTTATACACAATTCCTGATCTACTGTATCAGTAGGCAATGCAAGTCATTTGCATCTCAAACATATATGCTGGCATGCAGAACACTCCTACAACTGATTGTGAGCACAAGCACATGCTGCTGCTTTAGGTGAACAACACACAGCATGGTTCAGTTCATATTTCAAAGCCCGGCCATGCAGAGTACTCCTACATAAAGCACACATCTGTTGAATGGCAACACACCTAACCTCTGATGCTATACTAATCAAGCAGCATTTATAAAAACCTGTGCTCAGTCATGTGGTTTTCAGTTTTCATCAGTAGACAGTTCCGTGGTTCATGTGGCAGAGCTTTCGGTTTTAATTTTCTGTTACCCTATGAGCATAGTACATACAACAACAACAACAAAGTCTTTAAGTCCCAAACAAGTTGGGGAATCTTCGGGTTTCATCTCCATTAGAATGGCTAGATTTAACGATGGCTCGCCATGTTTATCATAACCCTCCTCCTTTACTAGAGATTGGGACCTGCTATGTTGAGACAACATAGGCGGAGTTTATGAGCATAGTACATAAACCTGCTCAATTTTAGATGTGTTATTTACTCTGTCCGCAGTTTGCTTTTGCTAAGAGGATTGGTCTTCATGTGATCCAAAGCCATACCTAAAATCACAGAGGCATTCTGTTGTTTTTTGGAACTAGGCACAGTCGTGGGGCGTCTTTGGTGTCCCAGTATAGCAGGTCTCAAGTCTCGGTAAAGGAGGAGGGTTATGTTAGGCTCGGCGAGCCAATGTAAAAACTTAGCCACTTTAACGGAGATGAAACCCAAAAGAAAGGCTATGTTGTTGTTGGGCACAGTCGTGGGGAACAAAAGCAGAAGGGAGCAGCTACCACTAATATGCCAAAAAGCATGTTAAAAAAACAAGTTATGATAGAACTGGGCGGTGGCGGCGATGGATAATGGGTTGCGGCATTGGTACTGATGATGGAGATGCAGTGGAGCACCTCCTCATCGGTGAGCTCACGAACCTAACAATCTCGCCGCCGTGTCGCCTCCTCGTAGCCGCAACGCCCGATGCAGCCACGCCGCGCAGCCGCATCGTCCTCCCCTCGACGCCCGACGCAGTCGCGCCACCTCCCCACGGTCCCGCCTGTTAGGATCGATGATTACCTCTCTGTGTGTAACTGTAGATCCGGTAAGCCTCCTCGCCTTTCTCTGTTGCGTCGCGTAGACGCCGGTGCCGCGGCGTAGTAGGCGTCCAGTGTAGAGACAGCTCCGGCTCGGTGTAGTCCTCGCAGACGCCAGGTGCTCAGCGCGGCCAGTGAGGAGACGAGGTAGCGATCCAGTGGTGTTCCCATGACCTGCAGAGGCGACGGCGGTCGTCGGTGGGCACATCCCGTCGCTGACAGCACTACTTTAGGATCGGATTAGAGTTTTCTGTAGGTGGGATGACGGCTCCGTTCAACCTCATCACCCGAGCCCAGTTTCCCACTCCTCTATATATATGTGCTGTGCGACAGGGAGCCCACTAACCAATTAGGGTTGGGCTCCCCCGATCAGGGAGCAGAGGCAAGGGCCCAATAGGCCGTTGGGCCTATTGGTGGTGATCAACTAACATTCTCCCCCTTGATCTCATTCCATCTTTCACTTTCATATCATTTACTTTTGTTCATTCCATTACAGATTAGCGCATAGAGCATGTCTCATCATCACGGTCCATTGCCGATAGACTTAACAGCTACAATACACTACTCTGTTCTGAAATAGATACTTATCTTTGGGCTTTCTTTTGTCCAGGAATTTTAGGCTTTCCTCTTAAACTCATGCTAGCTACATGTTCTCTGAACACCATGTTCTCTGAACATGTTGAGTGGTAAGCCTTTTGTAAACGGATCCGCGAGCATCTTTTCTGTACTTATATGCTCAAGATTTATGACTTAATCCCGGACTTTATCTTTCACAACATAATACTCTATGTCAATGTGTTTGGCAGCACCACTTGACTTATGTTGTGAGTATACTATACTGCCTAATTATTATCGTAGTATCACTTAAGTGGTCTATAGATGTCGTCAACCACCTTCAAACCGGGTATGAACTTCTTTAGTCAGTTCACCTGCCCGTTGCCTCATAACACACTACAAACCGTCATACATTATGGACGATGTAGTGACAGTTTGCTTTGAGCTTTTCCATGAAATAGCTCACTTTTTGCGAGATGATAGAAAATCCACGTCTGGATATGTATTCACTCTCGCATATTCAGAATCTGAATATCCTACTATGTGGAGTAAATCAGATCTTCTATATGTCATCATGAGGCCTTTCGTTCCTTGCAAATAATGCAAGACTTTCTTTACTAATTTCAGTGTTCTATTCCAGAATTGCTCTGGAATCGGCCAAGTAAAAACCCGGTAACAAATGCCAAGTCAGGGCGCGTACATACTTGAGCATGTTGCAAGCTTCCAACAGCTGAAGCATATGGAACCCCTTTCACTTTATCGATTTCATATTGGTTCCTGGGGCATTGAAAATTCCCATATCTGTCGCCCTTAGGAGCAGGTGAGGGACTATATTTGTGCATACTGAATTTCTTTAAGATCTTTTCTATGTATGCCTTTTGTGACAGTCCTAATACCCCTTTTCTTCTATCTCGATGAATCTCGATCCCTAGAACGAACGAGCTTTACCAAGATCTTTCATATCAAGTTTTGAGAACAAAACTTCTTTGTCGCCAGTTGTAGACTGACATCACTACTAGCAAGTAAGACATCATCCACATATAGGACCAGGAAGATAAACTTCCCATTCTTAAACTTTGTATAGACACAATTGTCCTCTACATTCTCTTTAAAACCCAAAATTCTTTATTGACTGATCAAACTTCAAATACCACTGTCTTGAAGCTTGCTTTAATCCATAAATGGATTTCTTTAGGCGGCATCCCATTTATTCTTTTTCTTCCATGACAAAACCTTTCGGTTGTGCCATGTAAACATTTTCCTCTAAGTCTCCGTTGAGAAATGTCGTCTTTACATCCATCTGATGTAATTCTCAATCGTAATGTGCCACTAATACCATTATGATTTTAAAGGAAACTTTACATGAGACTGGAGAAAATGTCTCAATGTAATCAATCCATTCTCTTTGCATAAAGCCTTTTGCCATAAGTCATACTTTATATCTCTATATTCCCTTAAGAGTCAAGTTTTGTTCTGTAGACCCATTTACAGTCTACTGTTTTGACTCCTTTAGGAATTATTTTCAAATCCTAAACTTTATTTGCATTCATTGATTTCATTTCATCTTCTATGGCCTCAAGCCACTTTGATGAATGATCACTTCTCATGGCTTCTTCAAATGAGGTGGGATCATCCTCCATTTAAAATTTCTTAGTGTTGTACACTTCATAATCAGCAGAAATAACTGATTTACTAACTCTTTGAGACCTTCTAGGGGCCTCCACATTTGGCACATCTTCTGTTTGAGGCTGTTGTTGCTCCCCCTCATGTGTGGCAATATGTTCTATAGGATCCTAAAGAACAGGTTCCTCATTTTCATTCATTGTTGCCACAGATGGAATAACAACATGTGCTGGACACCATAGTATCTTGCACTGTCTGTGCAGCGACAGCATGTAGTGAGAAAATTAGGCTCATGAATCATTGGAGTGGGCGCATACACCCACTTTACTTCAAGGACAATTTCTTGAGCTACCATGCTCCCCCTCATCTTTTCATCCTCTAGGAAAACAGCGTGTCTCGTTTCCACAAACTTTGTATGTCACTCTGGACAGTAGAAACAAAAACCTTTTAACTTTTCTTTATAGCCAATGAAATGGCAACTTACTATTTTGGGATCTAGTTTCCCAATGTTTAGGTTAAATACTTTAGCCTCAGCAGGGCTCCCCCCACACACGCAAGTGGTTTAGTGAGGGTACTCTTTCTGTCCACAACTCATACTATTGTTTTGAGCACCGACTTACTTGGTACTCTTTTGAGAATATGAATGGGGTTTTTAACGCCTCCATCCACAAGCTCAACTGTAAGGTGGAGTAACTTATCATACTACCCACCATATCCATCAGGGTGCGATTGATTCTTTTAGCTACTCTATTCTGCTGAGGTTCGCCCGGTGTAGAATACTGGGCTACTATGCCATTCTTTTAGGGTATGCCGACCGTAGTACTCCCCCACGGTCAGACCTGACTATCTTAATCTTTAATATCTTAAATTTATCCAATACATCTTTTCTTTCTTTGATTAGATAAATATAGCCATAATGGGAGTAATCATCTGTGAATGTTATGAACGGAACATAACCATCCACACTCTTTACAGGAAAGTTGACCACAGATGTCTGTGTGAATAATTTGTAAAATTTCTGCGCTTCGTTTGTCATCTTTCTTAATCTTCTTTACATACTTTCCTTTTATGCATTCCCTGCATTGTTCTTAATCTGAGAGCTCTAATGGAGGAAGAATATCATTCTTAACTTGTCTTTCTATTCTCCCCTTCTAAATATGGCCTAAACGACAGTACCATAATTTCGACAACGTATCGTGAGCTCTCTTATGCCACCTTTTCTAGAGTAACACTCTATCAACAGCTGCTTCATCAGCTGAGTGGCATATATCTTTGAAGAGCCAGTGAACTGACTCTTTATATGTCTTTGAAGAGCCAGTGAACTGACTCTTTATTCTATCAAGGTACTCGATAACCGTGTCATATTCTGGGATTGAGCCCACAATTACAGGTTCAATCATGTTCTTTATCGCAGCCAAATATTTCTTATTGGCAGTGACCCACTTCCTATGCTCAAAAGTCATAGGACATCTTTTGAAATTCAAAATCCCTTTCTTTAGTTGCCTAATCGGCATTATTCTCTTTTGTCTCCTTCACCGATACCACAGACTCAGTGGGACACGGTGAGGTGACTACCCAGTCCATCTTAGTCAAGATGAAAACCAGGTCAAAACTTTTCTTAACATAAAATAACACCATTTGCATGCCTTGATTCCAACGTTGGTCAAAATCAAAACATACAATTATTCTTATACACTAATTCTATATCACCGTTGGGCAGAAATAGAATTAATGCATAAATCTTTAACTTTCACAACTGTTCTTACACACTAATTCTACATCACCATTGGACAGAAGCAGAATTAATGCATAAATCATTAAAATTTACAACTCTTCTTATACATTAATTCTACATCACCGTTAGCCAGAAGTAGAATTAATGCATAAATCATTAAAATTACGATATTGTTATTAACAACGTTGGTCAGAAAATAACAACATCATAATCATGTCAAATCTCTTTTTCTCCAATTAAATACCACATTGGTTCAAAATTAACCGGGAAATCAACATTTTCTTTAGCAGTGAAAAAACTTTCTTTTTCTTCAATTAAATATCACGTTGGTACAAATTAACTGGAGAATAAATAATTTCTTTGGCTATGGAAAATTTCTCTTTTCCTTGAATTTTACCCACAGGGAAAATTGCTTTTCCTATTTTCTTTAATCTATTAATCAATTTCCACGAAATAAACATTTACTGGAAAAACTTTATTTTTCTCCAGTTAAATAACACGTCGGTTCAAAATCACTAGAGAATATACTTTTTCTTTAGCAGCGGAAAACCTCTTACTCAATTTCTTGAATTTTACCCACAGGGAAAAATTACTTTTTCTATTTTTCTTTTGAGCCATTTTGCATTTTCAATTTTCCAGGAAAAAGAAAAAAGAAAATACGGGCTCATTCTGCCTCTCTCGGCCCAAAACCAGCAAAAGCCGGCCCGACCCACCTCACCACGCGCAGGCTGCACCCAGGCTGCAACCTGGGCCTGGGCCAGCAAAGCTCCACGCGCCGCCGCTCGCCTGGGCCACGATGCGGCCCGTGCTTCTATTGCCATCAGATCTCATCCGATGACCATCCATTCATTTCGGCCGAATAAAAACCTTCTCGGCCGCGGTCCTCAAACCCTAGAGGCCATTCGGTTCTTTCCTTTCTCTCTCTTCGCTCTCTCTCTTCTCTCCTCACACAGCAGCGAGGCGAGCACAACCAAGAGCGACTCAAAGGCGGTGGAGCGGGCGATCCATGGCACCGTCGCCGGCCCCCTCGCCGGTGCGTGTGCTCCTCGACGGGTGAGCACGCCACCGTCGAGCGGCCTGGCCTGCGGCGACCCCTTGGCCGAGCCCGGCGAAAAATCTTCCCTGGCTTGGTCTTCTTTTCCCGCGCGACGGCGATGTCGACAGCGCGGTGCACGGCGAGTTCGTTCTCTTCCCCTTTTCCCCCTCTTTGATTTGGATCTATTTTCCTCTTATCCGAACCATTGAGTGTTGGGGATTAGAGTTTAGATCTAGGGTTAGGGTTCGGTATCCGACCCTCCCCTTTTCCCCTTTCTCTGATTTGCTTTTGTGATCTTGCTTTTCTTTTCATAGTTCATCCGAATGGATCTAGGGTTAGGGTTTCATTTTCTTTTGATTTCTTTTTCTTTTCAGAGTTCATCCGAATCGGTTCCCTTCCCTTTTTCTTTTCTTTTCCTCTTCCCTAATTGGATCTTGATCTTGTTTGCTTTTCTTTGTTTGATCGATTGGGGTTAGGGTTCATGTGCCGACCCCTTTTCTTTGTTCTTTTTCTTTTCGCTTGTTCACCCGAAAAAGGGGATCTAGGGTTAGGTCTTAGGGTTCGGCCAAATCCGAACCCACTCTTCTCTTTCTCACGCTGAGTTAGGGTTAGAGTTGGGAAAACCCCTCTTTCTTGTCAGATCTGAACTGGATTTGATCTTTTCTGTTCTTTGTCGTGCGCCGTCGAACGGTGCGGCTTCTTTCCCCACGCGGTGGCGGTGGTGACTGGGGGTTCCAGTGACATCCGCCACCCCCGGTCCTTTCCCTTTTCTTTTACCCGGTTAGGGTTAGGGTTACACAGAGGTAACCTAGCTCTGATACCATTGTTAGGATCGATGATTACCTCTCTGTGTGTAACTGTAGATCCGGTAAGCCTCCTCGCCTTTCTCTGTTGCGATGCATAGACTGCCGATGCCACGGCGTAGTAGGCAGTCCAGTGTAGAGACAGCTCCGGCTCGATGTAGTCCTTGCGGACGCCAGGTGCTCGGCGCTGGCCAGTGAGGAGACGAGGTGGTGATCCAGTGGTGTTCCTGTGGCCTGCAGAGGCGACGGCGGTCGTCGGTGGGCACATCCCGTCACTGGCAGCACTACTTTAGGATCAGATTAGAGTTTTCTGTAGGTGGGATGGCAGCTCCGTTCAACCTCATCACCCGAGCCCAGTTCCCCACTCCTCTATATATATATGCTGTGCGACAGGGGCCCACCAACAGTTAGGGTTGGGCTCCTCCGATTAGGAAGCAGAGGCAAGGGCCCAATAGGCCGTTGGGCCTATTGGTGGAGATCAACTAACACCGCCGTCGTCCCTACGCTGGATTGGAGTTGGGAGAGAGAAGGGAAAAGCTCACCGGAACCCTAGATCCAGGAGGAGGAGGAGGGCCTACATCGTTGGGGCCGCCACGCCACTGGATTCACGCTGGGGTTGCCTGCACCAGGGCCCATCCGTGCCAACGTCGCCGCGCCTAGGGGTCGCTTTGTTGGGCCACCGCGCTGAGGGTCTCACGCTGCCGTCCATGGCGCGGTGAGCACGGTGGGGCGCAGGGAGGATGTGGTGGAGCGTGGTGGGGTGTGGTGAGGCGCGGTGAGCTTGCCAGGGAGGATGTCGAGCGTCGGGGAGGGAGAGAGAGAGGAAGCATCGGGGAGGGAGCGAGATATAGGAGGTGACGGTAACGGACTAGTAGGAGAGTCATCGTTTTCTTTTTTTCTTTTTCTTTTTTCTTTTTTGAAACTGAGTCCTCGTTTTCTATATGTGTATAGGCGCTCAGCAAAGGCATTCATAAAAAACGCCTCAAATGGTCGGAAGAAATTAAAGCGTTTGTGGTAAAACACCTCAAAAGATTAAAATTATTTAAGACGTTTTTTAGTTTTGCCTTTAAAACAATACTTTTAGAGGCCTTTTGACAGAAATGCCTTTATATAACAATAAATTAAGGCATTTTAAAAAATGCCTTTGACAAAATACCTTCTATTACAGGACATGCTGTAGTGAGGTGAGTCTACAATGTGCTTGACAAAAAGATTTTTGTGGCACTGAATCCTTCCCTGCACAAGGAGCTAGACGAAGAATTTGACTCTTGGAGGGGCTGAGCTCTTCCATGTAAACCAAACGTTGTGGATCGAGCTTCTCCACTCGAGCTCATCGTAGTGGTGCGCCTGTCTCCCCAAACCATCGCCCCCCGTTCAGTGTGGGTCGAGAATCCGAGATTCTCCTGCTGCTGCCACCATCAGGGATGAGCCTGGTTGCAAACCTAGCTCTCCCAGAATTGTTGTCTACTTCTAGAGTTTGCTAGGGATTGAACTAGGCAAAATGGATTCCCTGGGTCATGAAGAATTGGTTGCTGGTAGTGTTGCTGCGCGTTAGGCATGGAAGCAGTTTACCAGGTGACGACATTGAGTGGTAGCGGCAACAGCAGTTGTCGGCTCAAAGCAGTAGGGTAAGTGCGGAAAACTGGAAAAGAGAAATTATGATAAGAACTTGTCGACTTCCAGAGTTTTGTTGGCGATGCAACTAGGAAAAATGGATTCCCTAGGTTGCGAAGAATTGGTTGCTGCGAGTGTTGCTTAGCGCTAGTCTCGGTAGTAGTGTTACCAGTGACGACATTGAGTAGCGGCAGCAAAAATAGTTGTCGGTTCAAAGCAGTAGGGTAAGGGGGGAAAAGAGAGATTATGGTAAGAACAGTTACATTTCTTTTCCTAACAGGCGAGCCTTGCATTGCTTATCCTTGCATGATGAGCCAAGCTAAGAAAAGCAAGTTTTGCTCAGGGAAGTATCCAAGCAGCCTAACGCCGAAGTCTTGCGATGAAGCAAATAGGGGTCTAAGCCTTCTATAGCATCACTCGCATAACTAAATTGCGGTGTGGCGAGTTCTGGCTCCCTATCGAATGCCCCCATTTGTCTCCCAATCCTAAGAGGCTCCACCCCACAAGAAGTTTTTGTATTTTTGCGCATTAATTCACTTCATGTGTACACGTTCTTTCCACGCTCGGGCGAGCTAGAGCTTCGACGACTCGAGTGCACTATACACTCAAGAGATGTCTTTCTAGAGACCGACAACAATTGTGGCTGGTGCATATGTTTAAACCTCGGCGGTGCACAAGAGGTGAAACTGAGTTACTATTGCCTATTACCTAAAATTTTGTTTTGACCCTGGTGTCAGGGCATTCGGGTGGCTTGACATATCTTCGCCCATGTAGGTGGTTTCATCAAACGGTGTGGATCGAGTTTTTTTTTCTAATTAACCAAACAGACTGGGTCGAGCTTCTCCGCAATGACTCTACTAGTAACAGAACAGCCCAGGTTTTGCTTAGATTAGAAGCTTGGCAGCGGCCGTCACTCTCACGGTCTCACCAACCGCGACAATGGTAGCGTGATGTCGACAACCTCCGCAACAGCGCTTGAGGTCCCTATCCTCCCAGATGAGATCCTGGAGGACATCTTCCTCTGATTCGACACCACGTTCGATGTCGTCCGGGTGTTCGCTGCCTACAAATCGCATCGCCGAGTTGTCTGCAACCACTGGTTCCTCCATAGGTATTCGGTTCCTCCATCCTCCGCCTGTCCTCGGATTCCTAGAATCCATGGGGAAGGGAAAATTCCACCACGCTAAGTTGCCACACAAGTCTACTCCTCCCGCTAGCTCCCTCAGGCAGGTGGTAGACATCACCTTCTCCTTCCTTCCCATGAAACTAAAGATGGCAATGGGGACCCACGACCCGATACCCGATGGGTATTTACTCCATTAGGGTCTAAATATGGACTAAACACACTACCTACAGGTACGTAAATGGACCAAACCCTTCACCCATTAGGTACGTGGGTATGGGTATGTTCCAGCAATCCCCATACCCATTTACCCATGGGTGAAAAATACCTCGCCAAAAACTAAATAAGCCCACCAGCCCATGTAAAACCCTAGGTTCACCCGCCAGTCCCGCTTGGCGACTTGGCTGCTGGAGCCCTCAACCGCTCAAGGGAGGCTCGACACCTAGCCTCTCACCGCCGAAAAAATAGGCGCGTGAGTAAAGCATGTCGTTACCTCATCTCGGCGCTGGTAGCATGGCACCACAATCACCACTCACCAAAAAAACGTTGTCGCCGCCAAAAAAAAAACTACACCACCCGCCCGCCCCTCGTGACCTTGTCTCGGCGTCTCACGTATTCACATCGCATCGAAGCGCTAGGAACTCACCACGCCATGCCGGTGACGTAGCAACTCGAGCAAGAACGGTGATTGCCCTATTCCCCTTCCCCTAATCCCCTTCATATCATATTCTTTGCACTTGCAAGCGCAGCACTATAGAGGCGCTTGGCCCTCCGCGCTCCGCGTCGTGCTCCTTTCCATCTTTCCCCCCGCACTAACCAACTCCTTCACTCCAGCATCAAAGGATTTCGTGGAGGTCCTGGAGGATGGTGACCACCTAAAGCCACTGGATCTCGAGCTCGTCGACGCCGTGAACACTCTGAAGCTGCAAGATCTGGAGGTCCAAGTTGAAGTTGTCGCCGACGCTCCTGTAGCGGATCCAAAGAACGGCGCCGGTGCCGCCAGTACTCTTGCATCCAAGCCCAAGAACGGGAACTGACGCCGCTCATACATCCAAGTCCAAGAACACCACCACCAAGGAGAAGAAAAGGATCGGGGTTACTGCAGCCGTGGAGAAGACGAAGCAAAAGGACAGCCTGACCCCCTCTTTCTCTGGCTTCATCTCGGGAAGGTGCTGCTGCTCCTTCCGGCCGCCGCTCCTCTTCTGCAAGCCACATCTTCGGGTGGAGGTGGTGTAGTAACTAATACTCGGCCTCCTAGTACTAGCCACAAGTTGCTGCAGCCACTGATGTAAGTAAACCCAAGAACAATAGTGCTAGTGCCAGATTGTATTTATTCTGACTATATGCTTCTTCTAGTTTAAATGAACCAAAGCATACCTGCCATGTCTGTCAAACCCACCATATCACCATGTCTTTACTTTCAGGTTTTGTTTATTGGCATGCCTAAATTTTTTATTTCATCTTGACATATAGAAACATTTTACTATGGACATCATGATGATGCATGCATATAGGCAATATAGCATTGCATTCAGTTAGTATACCGCTAAAATAACTTTATTTTTCCTATTTTCAGTGACATAGCTATCCTAGCTCCTCAGTTGTACTGTCGTGTTGTGCAATTACCAATTCCCCTATTGCCATATGTAAGCAGTTCAAATAGAACAAATTGACAGATTTTGCTTGTTTCCCATGTCCTGCCATACCTGTTATGTTTGATATTTTTTATAGCATATCTTTTTTTATTAACATTCATTCTTATTATGTCATTCAGATTGAAAAAATGAGTACTAGTCGTGATAGCTAGGGTGGATCGGTCGGCTGTTGAATTGTTGATTTTCATGTGCGTGAATAAATTATTGGCGGGTACGAGCGACCCGCCGGGTATGATTTACCCGGCTAGGTATGGGTCTAGGGAAAATTCCCCACCCATGGCTGGGTATGGGTATTCTGATGGTACTAAATTTTTATGGCAGGGATGGGTCTAGGGTGGCCATACCCGATGGGGATTTACCCATTGTCATCCTTACATGAAACCAAACAAGAAGAGGTGAAACTAGCATGACTAAATTGCAGTGTGGCGAATTTTGGCTCCCTATCGAGTGCCCCAATTTGTCTCCCAGACCAAGAGGCTGGGATTTTGATTCACACCCCACAACAAGTTATTGGATTTTTGCGCATTAATTCGCTTCCTGTGTACACTGTTCTTCCCGCGCTTGGGCAAAGCTAGAGCTTGGACTACTCGAGTGTACTGCACACTCAAGAGATGTCTTTCTAGAGACTGGCAACAACTATGGCTGGTCCACGTGTTTAAACCTAGGCGGTGCACAAGAGGTGAAACCAAGTTACTATGGCCTATTACGTGAAATTTTGTTTTGACCCTAGTGTCAGTGCATTCAGGTGGCTTGACATATCTTCGTCATTGTAGGTGGGTTTCATCAAACGGTGTCGATTGAGTTTTTCTTTTTCTAATTAACCAAACAGAGTGGATTGAGCTTCTCTACAATGGCTCTAGTAGTAATAGTCGGACAGAGAGCAGCCCAGGTTTTGCTTAGATTAGAAGCTTGGCAGCGACTGTCACTCTCATAGTCTCACCAACCGCACCGACATCAGTGTGATGTTGATGACCTCCGCAACCGCACATGAGGTCCCTGTCCTCCCAGATGAGATCCTAGAGGACATCTTCCTCTGCCTCGACGCCGTGACCGACATCGTCCGTGCATCCACTGCCTGCAAATCGCATTGTCGAGTCATCTGCAAACATCGGTTCCTCCACTAGGTACCGGTTCCTCCACCCTCCGCCCATCCTAGGATTCCTAGAATCCAAGGGGAAGAGAGAATTCCACAATGCCGAGATGCTACACAAGTCTGCTCCTGCCGCTATCTCGCTGGCGCGGACAACAAACTTCACCTTCTCCTTCCTTCCCATGAAACCCAACAAGAAGAGGTGAAACTGGCATGAATAAATTGCAGTGTGGCGAGTTTTGGCTCCCTACGGAGCGCCCCAATATGTCTCCCAACCCAAGAGGTTGGGATTTGATTCCCACCCCACAACAAGTTATTGGATTTTTGCGCATTAATTCGCTTCCTGTGTACACGTTCTTCCCACGCTTGGGCGAAGCTAGAGCTTGGACGACTCGAGTGCACTGCACACTCGGCGAAGCTAGAGCTTGGACGACTCGAGTGCACTGCACACTCGGCGAAGCTAGAGCTTGGATGACTCGAGTGCACTGCACACTCAAGAGATGTCTTTCTAGAGACTGGCAACAATTGTGGCTGGTGCACATGTTTAAACCTGGGCAGTGCACAAGAGGTGAAACCGAGTTACTATGGCCTATTACCTGAAATTTTGTTTTGACCCTGGTGTCAGTGCATTCGGGTGGCCTGACATAGCTTCATCCTTGTACATGGTTTTCATCGAACGGGGTGGATTGAGTTTTTATTTTTCTAATTAATGAAACAGGAGTGGATCGAGCTGTTCCGCAATGGCTCTAGTAGTTACGGTCGGACAGAGAGCAACCCAAGTTTTTCTTAGATTGGAAGCTTGGCAGCGACCATCACTCTCATGGTCTCATCAACCGCACCGACAACAGCGTGATGTCGATGACCTCCGCAATGGTGCATGAGGTCCCCATCTTCCCAGATGAGATCTTGGAGGACATCTTCCTCCGCCTCGACACCGTGGCCGACGTCAGTCTGGGCATCCTCTACCTACAAATCGCATCACTGAGTTGTTTGCAAACACCGGTTCCTCCATAGGTATCTGTTCCTCCACCCTCAGCCCATCCTCGAATTCAGTGGAATCCAAGGGGAAGGGAGAATTCCACCACGCCAAGATGCCACACAAGTCTGCTCCTGTCGCTAGCTCCCTGCCGCAAGTGGCAGGCTACTTCACCTTCTCCTTCCTTCCCATGAAACCCAACAAGAAGTGTGAAACTAGCATGAATAAATTATAGTGTGGCGAGTTTTGGCTCCCTACCGAGTGCACCAACTATGTCTCCAACCCAAGAGGCTGGGATTTGATTCCCACCCCACAACAAGTTATTGGATTTTTTGCGCATTAATTCGCTTCCTGTGTACACGTTCTTCCCACACTCGGGCAAAGCTAGAGCTTGGACGACTCGAGTGCACTGCACACTCAAGAGATGTCTTTCTAGTGACTGGCAGCAATTGTGGCTGGTGCACATGTTTAAACCTGGGTAGTGCACAAGAGGTGAAACTGAGTTACTATGGCCTATTACCTGGAATTTTGTTTTGACCCTGGTGTTAGTGCATTCGGATGGCTTGACATAGCTTCGTCCTTGTACGTGGGTTTCATTGAACGGTGAGGATTGAGTTTTTCTTTTTCTAATTAACCAAACGGAGTGGATCGAGCTATTCTGCAATAGCTCTAGTAGTAACGGTCGGACAAAGAGCAGGCCTAGGTTTTGCTTAGATTAGAAGCTTGGCAGCGACCGTCACTCTCACGGTCTCACCATCCTGTGCCGATAGTAGCGTGATGTCGAAAACCTCCGCAACGGTGCATGAGGTCCCCGTCCTCCTAGATGAGATCCCATAGGACATCTTCCTCCGCCTCGACGCCAGTGGCCGAAGTCGTCCGGGCGTCTGCTGCCTACAAATCGCATGGCGAGTCATCTCAAAACACTGGTTCCTCCACAGGTACAAGTTCCTCCACCCTCCTGCTCAGTCCTTGGAGTCCTAGAATCCAAGGGGAAGGGAGAATTCCACCACACCGAGATGCCACACAAGTCTGCTCCTGCCACTAGCTCCTTGGCGTAGGCGGCAGCGTAGACTTCACCTTCTCCTTCCTTCCCATGAAACCCAACAATAAGAGGTGAAATTGGCATGAATAAATTACGATGTGGTGAGTTTTGGCTCCCAACCATGTGCCCCAATTTGTCTCCCAACCCAAGAGGCTGGGATCTGATTCCCACCCCCACAATAAGTTATTGGATTTTTGTGCATTAATTCGGTTCCTGTGTACATGTTCTTCCCGTGCTCGGGCGAAGCTAGGGCTTGGACGACACGAGTGCACTGCACACTCAAGACATGTCTTTCTAGAGACTCGCAGCAATTGTGGCTGGTGCACTTGTTTAAACCTGAGCGGTGCACAAGAGGTGAAACCGAGTTACTATGGCCTATTACCTAAAATTTTGTTTTGACCCTTGTGTCAGTGCATTCGGGTGGCCTGACATAGCTTTGCCCTTGTATGTGGTTTTAATTAGACGGTGTGGATCGAGTTTTTATTTTTCTATTTTACCAAATGGAGTGGATCGAGCTTCTCCGCGATAGCTCTAGTAGTAACGGTCGGACAGAGAGCAGCCCAAGTTTTTCTTAGATTAGAAGCTTGGCAGCGACCGTCAATCTCATGGTCTCATCAACCGCACCGACAACAGCGTGATGTCCGATGACCTCCGCAACGGTGCATGAGGTCCCCATCCTCCCAGATGAGATCCTGGAGGACATCTTCCTTCGCCTCGATGCCACGGCCGACATTGTCTGGGTGTCCGCTGCCTACAAATCAGCATCGCTGAGTCGTCTACAAACACTGGTTCCTCCATAGGTACCTGTTCCTCCACCCTCCACCCATCCTCGGATTCGTGAAATCCAAGGGGAAGGGAAAATTCCACCATGCCGAGATGCCACACAAGTCTACTCCTGCTGCTAGCTCCCTGCCGCAGGCGGCAGGCTACTTCACCTTCTCCTTCCTTCCCATGAAACCCAACAAGAAGAGTGAAACTGACATGAATAAATTGCAGTGTGGTGAGTTTTGGCTCCCCCAATATGTCTCCCAACCCAAGAGATTGGGATTTGATTCCCACCCCACAACAAGTTATTGGATTTTTGCTCATTAATTCGCTTCCTATGTACACGTTCTTCCCGCGCTCAGGCGAAGCTAGAGCTTGGACGACTCGAGTGCATAGCACACTCAAGAGATGTCTTTCTAAAGACTGGTAGCAATTGTGGCTTGTGGACATGTTAAAACCTAAGTGGTGCACAAGAGGTGAAACCGAGTTACTATGGCCTATTATCTGAAATTTTGTTTTGACCCTGGTGTCAGTGCATTCGAGTGGCCTGACATAGCTTCATCCTTGTACGTGGTTTTCATCGAACGGTGTGGATTGAGTTTTTCTTTTTCTAATTAACCAAATGGAGTGGATTGAATTTCTCCGCAACGGCTCTAGTAGTAACGGTCAGGACAGAGAGCAGCCCTAGTTTTGCTTAGATTAGTAGTTTGACAGCGATCGTCACTCTCACGGTCTCACCGAACCGCTGCCAACTGGCAGTGTGATGTCGATGACCTCTGCAATGGTGCATGAGGTCCCCATCCTCCCAGATGAGATCCTAGAGGACATCTTCCTCCACCTTAACGCCATGGCCAACGTCGTCTGGGCCTTCGCTGCCTGCAAATCGCATCACCAAGTCATCTGCAACAACCGGTTCCTCCACCCTCCGCCCTTCCATGGATTCCTAGAATCCATGGGGAAGGGAGAACTCCACCATGCCGAGACAACACACAAGCTGCTCTTGCCACTAGCTCCCTCGCGCAGGCGGCAAACTTCACCTTCTCCTTCCTTCCCATGAAACCCAACACGAAGAGGTGAAACTGGCATGACTAAATTGCAGTGTGGCGAGTTTTGGCACCCTACTGAGTGCCCCCATTTGTCTCCAAACCCAGGAGGCTGGGATTTGATTCCCACCCCACAAGTTTTTGGAGTTTTGCGCATTAATTCACTTCCTGTGAACATGTTCTTCCCGCACTCGGGTGAAGCTAGAGCTTGGATGACTCGAGTGCACTACACACTCAAGAGATGTCTTTCTAGAGAGGGCAAAAATTGTGGCTGGTGCACATGTTTAAAACATGGTCGGTGCATGAGAGATGAAACCAAGTTACTATTGCATTTGGGTGGCTTGACATAGCTTCGCCCTTGTTCGTGGTTTTCATGGAACGGTGTGGATTGAGGTTTCCTTTTTCTAAATAACCAAATGGAGTGGATCGAGCTTCTCCGCAATGGCTCTAGTAGTAATGGTCGGACAGAGAGCACCCTAGGTTTTGCTTAGGTTAGAACCTTGGCAGCGACCGTCACTCTCATTGTCTCACTAACCGCGCTGATGGCAGCGTGATGTCGATGAGCTCTGTAATGGCGCATCAGGTCCCTGTCCACCCAAATGAGATCCTAGAGGACATCTTCCTCCTCCTCGATGCTGTGGCCGACATCGTCTGGGGCTCCGCTGCCTGCAAATCGCCTCGTCGAGTCGTCTGCAACCACCGGTTCCTCCGTAGGTACCGGTTCCTCCACCCTTCGCTCGTCCTTGGATTCAGGGAAGGGAGAATTCCACCACACCAAGATGCCACACAAGTTTGCTCCTGCCACTAGCTCCCTCGCGTAGGTGGCAGATTTCACCTTCTTCCTTCCCATGAAACCCAACACTGAAGAGGTGAAACCGAATTACCTGAAATTTTGTTTTGACCCCAGTGTTAGTGTTATGACCGGCAACCATTATAGGCGTAGGCCCATCAAGGGCTAGGGCTGCTGACCAGAGGGGGGCATAAAAGCCCATAGTTATTTTATTTAGTCATATTATTATTCGAGATATTATTATTAGAAAGAAGTATAAATACCTGTAAAGACTTGGAGATTGGATTAAGCAGAAACAATCTATTGTTTCCGACTTCCCCTGGGAGCCGGGAGTTCCTAACCCTAGCCGCCTCTACTATTCATGTGTGAATAGTGACACCGTTACTATAGCTACGCGAGGGTTCTAGGGCTACAGCCGTAGCCGCCGCTCCCTCGCTGCAGCCACGGCGCCGTCGCGCCGTCTTCCTCGTGCACTTCGACCTCGCCCTCCAACCTCCCACGCATACAACCTACGGCCCCTCTCTAGCAGGACCTAGGTTCATAGCAGCTTGGTATCAATGATTCTAGGCACGATGACCTCCGCTCTGCTCAGCCATGCCGCTCCACCGCCGCTGTCATCCATGTCGCTGCCCACGGCGTCCTCCGAGCTTTCAACCATGTCCGCATCCAACTTGCTGGGCGGCTCGATCACCCTAGGACACTTTGGCCGGCTGTGGTCGATCAGATCCGCCACAACATGGATCAGCTTGGCCGCAACATGGTCACCATGCAGGCATCCTTGGCCAGCCTCCTGCCACCGCCTACACCATCACAGCCGCCGCCTCCTACCCTACCGCTGCCAGCCATGCCTCAGGTGTCGCACCAGACGCTGCTTCTCCTACGGCATGCCCCATAGCGGGCCGGGGGTGCCTATCCATCTGCTTTAGCGGCCACCCTCCCCGTCCCCCATACCATCATGGGCGATGTTGGGGTCGACTGCGCCGCCGGTGTATACGATGGCTACCTCTCCTACGTCGTCCGTGGTGACCACCTCTGTTGTATCCTCCAGCCCCAACATCCGGCATGTTCTACGGCGGCATGGACGGGTCGCTCTGCTACGACGGCGCTATCAGGTCGGCCGCACCAGGCGGCCCTTGGGACTGACCACGGAGCGCACAGGGGGTGCCCTAGCGCCACCGCGCTTCTACAAGCTTGAGTTCACCACCTATGACTGGTGGGGTGGATCCGCTAAATTGGCTCAACCAGTGCGAGCAATTCTTCCGTAGCCAGCACACTCTCGCCTCGGATCGCACATGGTTGGCAGTCGTACCATCTCCTGCGGCGCTGCACAGACATGGTACTATGCACTTGAACAAGATGATGGCATGCCAGCCTAGGAGCGTTTCCGCGAGCTGTGCCAGCTTCGTTTCGGACCACCGACGCAGGGCACACGTTTGGCGGAGCTGGCTCAACTGCCTTTCACCTCCATGGTCCTAGGACTACTCGGAGCGCTACAATGCCATACTCTACCATGAGCGCGACCTCAACCCTCGTCAAAAGGCACAGCTCTACGTCGGCGGTCTCCCTAAACATATCAAGGTGGACGTCGAGATGCAACATCCGTAGGACCTACAATCCGCCATGTACTGCGTGCGGGCGTACGAACATCAGTGCGGCTGCCTTCCTGCCTACACAACAGTCGCCTGCAGCAGCGCGGCGTTTGTCCACCGGCGTGCCCCGGCCTTCCGCCAGCTCCCCGGCCAGCTGCAGCTCCATCCTCAAGGGACTGTACCACAGCCAAACCCCGGACAGCCGCGATTCCACCGATTGTCACCAGCGGAGCAACTTGAACGACATCGCCAAGGCCTCTGCTTCAACTATGACGAACCCTACGTCCGCGGGCATGCCTGTCAACGCCTCTTCTACTTGGTGAACGATGACTACGTCGACACCGAGATCCCTGCCGAGGTTGCAGCCGCCGACGCATTCCAGGAGCCGACCGCGGTCACCCCTCTAGTCCTGGAGGCCACGGGGGAGGCATCGGCCACAGCTAGGGCACCAACCACAGTGTCCCTCTATGCGCTTGCTAGGGTGTGCCCAAAGAATGCCATGCTGCTGCCTGTGAAAGTACGGGGTCACCGTCTGGTGGCTCTCCTCGACTCCGGCTCGACGACTAATTTCATCAACACTGATCTCTTCAGTTGTCTGCAGCTTCCCTCCATTCTGCATCCCATGCTATGGGTGCTCGTGGCCAACGGCGACCGCGTGTAGTGCCACAGACTCGCCCATAACGTCGCCGTGACCATCGGTGCCGAGGAGTTTTCCATCAACTGTTTCGGCATCAGTCTCGGCGAGTTCGACCTCATCCTCAGGTTTTGACTTCCTGTGAGTCCTTGGTCCCGTACTGTGGGACTACGAGAGCCTCTCCATGGCCTTCACACGCGCTGGTCACCGTGTCTTGTGGACGGGGCTAGGCTCCTCCGCCGAAGACACCACCAGGCAAACCGCGGTTCGGGCAGTCAGCGACGACTCGGGGCAACACCTCTTGGACCGGCTACTCCTTCAGTTCGGCTCAGTCTTCGACAAGCCACATGGCCTTCCACCACCGTGTCCCTATGACCACTGGATTCACCTCCTATCGGGCACCTGCTCCAGTCGCTGTCCGTCCCTACCGCTACCCGCAGCTCCAGAAGGATGAGTTGGATCGGCAATGCGCCGCCATGCTGGAGCAGGGGATCATACGTCCTAGCACATCCCTGTTCTCTACACCAGTTCTCCTGGTTTGCAAGGTGGACAACTCCTAGAGGTTCTGCATCGACTACCGTGCCCTCAACGCGCAAACCTCCAAGGACAGGTTTCCCATTCCGGTGGTGGATGAGCTCCTCGATGAGCTTCACGGCGCCCGCTTCTTCACAAAGCTAGACCTTCATTCCGGCTATAACCAGGTGTGGATGCACTCGGATGACATCAGCAAGATGGCATTCCGGACACACCAGGGCCACTACGAGTTCTTGGTGATGCCTTTTGGCCTCTCCAACGCTCCGGCCACGTTCCATGCATTGATGAACGATGTCCTCCGCCCATATCTCTGCAGGTTCATCCTGGTGTTTTTCGATGACATACTGATCTATAGCTCCTCGTGGGTGGAGCACCTGCAACATGTCTACGTCGTCCTCAAAGCTCTCCGCGGCCACCATCTCCACCTCAAGCGTTCCAAATGCTCGTTTGGGGCCTCCTCGGTGGCCTACCTTGGCCATGTCATATCCACCGAGGGTGTCACCATGGATGCAGACAAGATCGCGGCGGTCGCCTTGTGGGCCATTCCGCGGCCTGCTCGGGCCTTGCGCGGCTTCTTAGGCCTCGCCGGCTACTACCGGAAGTTCATCCGGGACTTTGGCGTCATCGCAGCGCCACTGACGCGTCTCTTGCGGCGAGACGTGTTCACCTGGGACACCGAGGCCGATGTGGCCTTCCTAGTGCTCAGGGCACCCTCACCACAGGGCTGGTCCTTCAAATGCCTGACTTCGACAGCATCTTATGGTGGACAGCGATGCCTCGGGTGCAGGGTTCGGTGCCATCCTTCACCAGGGCACGGGCCCTCTCGCCTTCTTTAGCAGACCGTTCGCCGCACGCCACCTTAAGCTCACCGCTTATGAGCGGGAGCTCATAGGATTGGTGCAGGCGGTATGACACTGGCGGCCATACTTGTGGGGGTGCCACTTCCTCGTCCGGACATACCACTAAAGCCTCAAGTACCTTCTGGATCAACGCTTGTCAACGGTGCCTCAGCATTAGTGGGTCAGCAAGCTATTCGGTTTCGACTTTGCCGTCGAGTACCGTCCTGTCCACCTCAACACGGTGGCAGATGCCCTCTCCCGCCGCGACATCGACACTGCTCCCGACATCGACGCTACAGCAGCAGCCGCGAGCATCTCGGGACCGTCTTTCTCTTACATCGACGACGTGCGCCGCGCCACGGCAACAGCGCCCGACGCTGCGCTCCTGCAGGAACGCCTGCGCGCGGGTGAGCTGGTCGCTCCTTGGCATGAGGACGCGGGACTCCTGCTGCACGGTCACCGCATCTTCGTTCCCAACGTTGGTGACCTACGACATCAGGCTATTCAGCTCGCCCATGGGGCTGGCCATGAAGGCGTTCAGAAGACACTCCATCGTCTTCGTTCGGATTTCTATTTCCCGGGCGATCGCACGTCCTGTGCAGGATTGGGTGCGCTCCTGTGCTGTTTGTCAATGCAACAAGACTGAGGCTTTTCGGCCGTTGGGGCTCCTGCAGCCATTGGAGGTGCCGTCCCAGGTATGGGCGGACATCTCCATGGACTTCATCGAAGGGCTGCCCAAGGTAGGCGGCAAGTCGATCATTCTCACCATCGTCGACCGCTTCTCCAAGTATGCGCATTTCATTGCGCTCGGTCATCCCTACACTACCACGTCCGTCGCCCGCGCCTTCTTCGACGACATCGTCCGCCTTCACGGGTTTCCGACGTCCATTGTCAGCGACCGGGATCCCGTGTTCACCGGCCATGTGTGGCACTGACCTCTTCAAGATGGCCGGCATGAATCTGTGCATGAGCACGGCGTTTCACCCTCAGACTGGACGGGCAGTCGGAGGTGGTGAACAAGGTAATCGCAATGTATTTGCGTTGTGTTATAGGTGACCGGCCTCGCGCTTGGGTGGATTGGCTCTCGTGGGCGGAATATTGCTATAACACGTCTTTCCACACCGCCCTCCGCGCGACGCCCTTTGAGGTGGTGTACGGCCGTCCCCCGCCCGCCATCCTACCATATCGGCCGGGGACAGCACATACTGAGGCCGCGGATGCTCTTCTTCGCAGCCGTGATGATATGCTCGCTGAGGTCTGTCAACGCCTTATTCAAGCTCAGCAACTTGCGAAGAAGTACTACGACGCCAACCACAGGGAGGTGAAGTTCGATGTTGGGCCATGGGTCTGGCTGCACCTCCTCCACCGTACGGCGCAGTCGCTGGACCCTCGTGCCAAGCACAAGCTGGGGCCTCGCTGGGCTGGGCCCTTCCGCGTGCTGGAGCGCATTGGCCGCGTCGCTTATCGCCTACAGCTGCCTGATGGCGCGCGCCTCCATGATGTCTTCCACGTCAGCCTGTTGAAGCAGCATTGCGGCGATCCTCCGGCGGCATCCGGTGTGCTGCCCCCGACGCAGGACGGCCGCATTATGCCAGCCCCGGATAGGGCATTGAGGGCGCAGCAACGCCGGGGTGTCTGGAGTGTATTGATTAAATGGCTCGGGTTGGCTGAGGAGGATGCTACATGGGAACGCGTCGACGACTTCAAGGCTGCCTATCCCGACTTTCAGCTCGAGGACGAGCTGTTTTCACAGGCGGGGAGAGATGTTATGACCGGAAACCATTATAGGCGTAGGCCCATCAAGGGCTAGGGCTGCCGGCCAGAGGGGGGCATAAAAGCCCATAGTTATTTTATTTAGTCATATTATTATTAGAGATATTATTATTAGAAAGAAGTATAAATACCTGTAAAGACTAGGAGATTGGATTAAGCAGAAACAATCTATTGTTTCCGGCTTCCCCTGGGAGCCGGGAGTTCCTAACCCTAGCCGCCTCTACTGAGTTTCTAACCCTAGCCGCATCTACTGTTCACGTGCGAACAGTGCCGCCGTTACCGTAGCTACGCGAGGGTTCTAGGGCTACAGCCACAGCCGCCGCTCCCTCGCTGCAGCCACGGCGCCGTCTTCCTCGTGCACTTCGACCTCGCCCTCCAACCTCCCATGCATACAACCTACGGTCCCTCTCTAGCAGGGCCCAGGTTCATAGCAGCTAGTGCATTCGGTTGGCTTGACATAGCTTCGCCCTTGTTGGTGGTTTTCATCGAACGTTGTGGATCGAGTTTTTCTTTTTCTAATTAACCAAACCGAGTGGATCGAGCTTCTCGCTCGAGCCTCATCGGAGTGGTGCGCCTGTCTCCCCAAACCAGCGCCTCCCCCGACAGGATCGAGCATCTAGTTATGCGGGTCGAGAATTGGAGATCCTGCTGCTACCATCGTCAGGGACGAGCCTGGTTGTGAACCAAGCTCTCCTTTGGAATTGTTGTCGACTTCCAGAGTTTGCTAGCGATGGACCTAGGCAAAATGGATTCCCTAGGTTGCGAAGAATTGGTCGATGGTAGTGTTGCTCCGCGTTAGGCATGGTAGCAGTTTACCGGTGACGACATTGAGTGGTGGCGGCAACAACAATTGTCAGTTCAAAGCAGCAGGGTAAGGGGGAAAACCGCAAAAGAGAGATTATGAAAAGAACTTGTCTGACTTCCAGAGTTTGCTGGCGATGGAACTAGGCAAAATGGATTCCCTGGGTCGCGAAGAATTGGTTGCTGGGAGTGTTGCTCGGCGTTGGGCTTGGCAGTGTACCGGTGATGACATTGAGTGGTGGCGGCAACAGTAGTTGTCGGTTCAAAGCAGCAGGGTAAGGGGGAGAAAGAGAGATTATGGTAACAACAGCTACATTTCCTTGCCTGACAGGCAAGTGTTACATCGCTTATCCTTGCATGACGAGCCGAGCTGAGAAAGAGGACAGGTTTTGCTCAGGACGTATCCAAGCAACCTAACTTTTGGCAGTGTGCCGAACTGTTGTGATGAAGCAAACAGGGGTCTAAACCTTCTGTGGCATCACTGGCATGACTAAATTGCGGTGTGGCGAGTTACTGGCTCCCTACCGAATGCCCCCATTTGTCTCCCAACCCAAGAGGCTTGGATTCGATTCCCACCCCAGCAATTTTTTTTGCGCATTAATTCGCTTCCTGTGTACATGTTCTTCCCGTGCTTGGGCGAAGCTAGAGCTTGGAAGACTCGAGTGCACTGCACACTCAATAGATGTCTTTCTAGAGACCGGCAGCAATTGTGGCTGGTGCATCATGTTTAAACCTGGGTGGTGCACAAGAGGTGAAAACGAGTTACCGTTGCCTATTACCTGAAGTTTTGTTTTGACCCTGGTGTTAGTGCATTCGGGATGCTGAGCAGAGATGGGGAATGGGATACCAGCTAGCTAGCTTGTCGCTTGGATACTATGTGTGACTGTGTGCACTTGGATTATTGGATTTTTCATATTTGTGGCAGCAACCGAGTAAACAACCATCTGCTAAGTTGGATCGGTTGAGGGTGATTTCAGAGTGTCTATGGACTCTTTCAAATCTAGAATGCAAGCTGCAAAATTATTCAAGTGATTTTGGCGGCTTGGTTTAGCTCAGTTTGTAAGCTCTTTGAGACCAGTTTTCGTTTCTTTCTTCTGAAACTCTGACAGCAGTTTTGCCAGATCGGGTTTATGGGAGTAAGTGGAAGTGACGGAGGAAATGCCACCCTTCACTGTGTTACTGCATCTCGTGCCATCTTTTATGCCACTCATGCGTAGAATATACTAGCAATTACTGCATGTATTGCTTCTAAAGAAAGAGAATGTAGTTATATTGATTCCATACGTAATTGACTGCTTTTATATAAACTCGAGCATGTCAGCAGCATGTTGATAGGGACATACTGACTACAGGAAGCAAAGGAAACATTCTTGGATCAATAGAGTTGCCGAAGCCCTTACTTGCATTCCCCTCCTTAAAAGCCTTTAGTTTCATGACGCCGATAACCAAGGAGGCTCCCTACCGAATGCCCCCATTTGTCTCCCAACCCAAGAGGCTGCGATTCGATTCCCACCCCCAGCAAGTTTTTGCGCATTAATTCGCTTCTTGTGTACACGTTCTTCCCACGCTCGGGCGAAGCTAGAGCTCAGGACTACACGAGTGCACGGCACACTCAATTGATGTCTTTCTAGAGACTGGCAGCAATTGTGGCCTGGTGCACATGTTTAAACCTGGGCGGTGCACAAGAGGTGAAACCGAGTTACGATTGCCAATTACCTGAAACTGTGTTTTGACCCTGGTGTCAGTGCATTCAGGTGGCTTGACATAGCTTCGCCCTTGTACGTGGTTTTCATCGAACGGTGTGGATCGAGTTTTTCTTTTTCTAATTATCCAAACGGAGTGGATTGAGCTTCTCCGCAACGGCTCTAGTGGTAACAGTCGAACAGAGAACAATCCAGGTTTTGCTTATATTAGAAGCTTGGCAGCGACCGTCAGCTCACACGGTCTCACCAACCGTGCCGACAGCAGCGTGATGTCGACGAGCTCTGCAACGGTGTATGAGGTCCCCGTCCTCCCAGATGAGATCCTAGAGGACATCTTCCTCTGGCCTCGATGCCACGTCCGACATCGTCCGGGCCTCCGCTGCCTGCAAATCGCATCGCCTGAGTCGTCTGCAACCACCATTTCCTCCACCCTCTGACCGTACTCGGATTCCTGGAATCCATGGAGAAGGGAGAATTCCACCACGCCGAGACGCCACACAAGTCTGCACCTGCCGCTAGCAGGCGGCAGACTTCACCTTCTCCTTACTTCCCATGAAACCCAACACAAAGAGGTGAAACCGAGTTACTGTTGCCTATAACCTTAAATTTTGTTTTGAGCCCTGGTGTCAGTGCATTCGGGTGGCTTGACATAGCTTCGCCATTGTAGGTGGTTTTCATCGAACGATGTGGATC
Source organism: Miscanthus floridulus (assembly GCF_019320115.1). Taxonomy (NCBI): domain Eukaryota; kingdom Viridiplantae; phylum Streptophyta; class Magnoliopsida; order Poales; family Poaceae; genus Miscanthus; species Miscanthus floridulus. Next base: position 80,071,622 of record NC_089594.1, on the reverse strand, counting down.
AAGTTTTTCTTTTTCTAATTAACCAAATGGAGTGGATTCGAAGCTAGAGCTTGGACGACTCGAGTGCACTGCACACTCAATAGATGTCTTTCTAGAGGCTTGCAGCAATTGTGGCCGGTGCACATGTTTAGACCTGGGTGGTGCACAAGAGGTGAAAACGAGTTATTGTTGCCTATTACCTGAAATATTGTTTTGACTCTGGTGTCAGTACATATAAATCTTTGGCTTCTGGTGATACATACTCACAAAACACGCAGCTAACTATGGCCTACAGCTCATCCCTAAATGACAAATCCAGCTAGCTTGATTCTTTGAAACTTACACTCCTAGTAACTGACTTATAAAACACAGACACTGCACGCAAACCTTGAGCAACAGACACCAGATCAAGCCCGCCGTCACCCTCCGGCCTCTACCCCGCTCTCCAGATCGAGGCCGCCGTCCCGTCGCCGGCACCCAGCAGGACGCCGATGGAGCCGCAGCAGCAGCAGGTAAAGCATGGTTCTCTCTTCTTTACTCCTGTGCGGGTGACAGATGTGGGGGCAGTAGGGCCATCCGACCTGGCCATGGATTTTATATTTTATATTTGTATACATAGAATAGACGCGGGGGGTCATAGCCCATAGAGAAAGCTGCCCGGCCGGCCGTGCAAGTGAAGGCGATCCTGTTTTTGCTTTGGTACGTCGTCCCCAACCGTGTTGGGGTTTAGTCCCACATCGTGTAGCGATGGTGGGGGAGCACAACATATAAGGCGGGAGAACCCTCACCTATCAGGTTAGTCTTTTGGGTTGAGAAGGCCCAAGGCTTTATATGTTGTAGCTCCGGTGGACATGGGACCTGTGGGAGCGCAGGCTCGTGGTAACGAGCCGGGCCGGCTGTAAGCCAGCTCCAAGATCGAGAACTCGGTGGTCACCACCGGTTCCAACAATTGGTATCAGAGCCGGTACCCATGGTCAGAAAAAGCTAAACCTGATAAAAAATCTCGAGCGTCACATATGGCGGGGGCACCCCGATGTGTGACTAAGGGGGAGATTGTTGGGGTTTAGTCCCACATCATGTAGCGATGGTGGGGGAGCACAACATATAAGGCGGGAGAACCCTCACCTATTAGGCTAGTCTTTTGGGTTGAGAAGGCCCAAGACTTTATATGTTGTAGCTCCGGTGGACATGGGACCTGTGGGAGCGTAGGCTCGTGGTAACGAGTCGGGTCGGCTGTAAGCCAGCTCCAAGATCGAGAACTCGATGGTCACCACCGGTTCCAACAATTGGTATCAGAAACCATGGTCAGAAAAAGCTAAACCCGATAAAAAAATCTCGAGCGTCACATCATGGCGGGGGCACCCTGATGTGTGACTAAGGGGGAGATTATTGGGGTTTAGTCCCACATCGTGTAGCGATGGTGGGGGAGCACAACATATAAGGCGGAATAAGCCCCACCTATAAGACTAGTCTTTTGGGTTGAGAAGGCCCAAAGGCCTTATATGTTGTCAGCTTCGGTGGACCTGGGACCTGTGGGAGCGCAGGCTCGTAGTAACGAGCCGGGCCAGCTGTAAGCTAGCTCCAAGAACGAGAACTCGGTGGTCACCACCAGTTCCAACAATTGGTATCAGAGCCGGTACCCATGGTCAGAAAAAGCTAAACCTGATAAAAAATCTCGAGCGTCACATATGGCGGGGCCACCCTAATGTGTGACTAAGGGGGAGATTGTTGAGGTTTAGTCCCACATCGTGTAACGATGGTGGGGGAGCACAATATATAAGGCGGAAGAAGCCCTCACCTATCAGGCTAGTCTTTTGGGTTGAGTAAGGCCCAAAGGCCTTATATGTTGTAGCTCCGGTAGACCTGGGACCTGTGGGAGCGCAGGCTCGTGGTAACGAGCCAGGCCGGCTATAAGCTAGCTCCAAGATCGTGAACTCGGTGGTCACCACCGGTTCCAACAATTGGTATCAGAGCCGGTACCCATGGTCAGAAAAAGCTAAACCTGATAAAAAATCTCGAGCGTCACATATGGCGGGGGCACCCCGATGTGTGACTAAGGGGGAGATTGTTGGGGTTTAGTCCCACATCATGTAGCGATGGTGGGGGAGCACAACATATAAGGCGGAAGAAGCCCCACCTATAAGACTAGTCTTTTGGGTTGAGAAGGCCCAAAGGCCTTATATGTTGTCAGCTTCGGTGGACCTGGGACCTGTGGGAGCGCAGGCTCGTAACGAGCCGGGCCGGCTGCAAGCCAGCTCCAAGATCGTGAACTCGGTGGTCACCACCGGTTCCAACAATTGGTATCAGAGCCGGTACCCGAGGTCAGAAAAAGCTAAACCCGATAAAAAAATCTCGAGCGTCACATATGACGGGGGCACTCCGATGTGTGTCTAAGGGGGAGATTGTTGGGGTTTAGTCCCACATCATGTAGCGATGGTGGAGGAGCACAACATATAAGGTGGGAGAACCCTCACCTATTAGGCTAGTCTTTTGGGTTGAGAAGGCCCAAGACCTTATATGTTGTCAGCTCCGGTGGACCTGGGACCTATGGGAGCGCAGGCTCGTGGTAATGAGCCGAGCTGGCTGTAAGCCAGCTCCAAGATCGAGAACTCGGTGGTCACCACCGGTTCCAACAAACCAGACGTACTCCCTCAAAATTCTGCACTGTTGGACCGGTAGCACGAGTCAGCGGCTACTCGAGGAGCGGCGATGCGAGTCGCACGGACGGCGGCTGTTGTCACACAGTCTGACATCTATAGGGCCGCCGGCTGATGGATGGATGAGGGCATGTCATGTTGGAATGATTCTCCGTCGATCTGGAGAAGAGTGCGAGAGAGGTTTGGGAATTTTCGTCCTCCAAAAAAAGGTTTGGGAAAGTTTTTGAGAGTATATGGGTTAGGGAAATGGGTGAAGGCGAACCTGTATTTGCTTTTGCACGTCATTTGTGCACATGTTCTTCCCACGCTCGAGCAAAGCTAGAGCTTGCACGACTCAAGTGCACTACACACTCAAGAGATGTCTTTCTAGAGACTGGCAGCAATTGTGGCTGGTGCACATGTTTAAACCTAGGCGGTGCACAAGAGGTGAAACCGAGTTACTATTGCCTATTACCTAAAATTTTGTTTTGACCCTGGTGTCAGTGCATTTGGGTGGCTTGATATATCTTCGCCCATGTATGTGGTTTTCATCGAACGGTGTGGATTGAGTTTTTCTTTTTCTAATTAACTGAATGGACTGGATCAAGCTTCTCCGCAACGGCTCTAGCAATAACGGTCGGACAGAGAGTAGCCTAGGTTTTGCTTAGATTAGAAGCTTGCCAGCGACTGTCAACTCTCATAGTCTTACCAACCGCGCCGATGGCAGCGTGATGTCAACGACCTCCGCAACGGCGCATGAGGTCCCCGTCCTCCTAGATGAGATCCTGGAGGACATCTTCCTCCGCCTTGATGCCGCGACTGACATCGTCCGAGCCTCCGCTACCTGCAAATCACATCGCCAAGTCGTCTGCAACCACTGGTTCCTCCGTAGGTATCGGTTCCTCCACCCTCCGCTCGTCCTCCGATTCCTGGAATCCATGGGGAAGGAAGAATTCCACCACGCCGAGATGCCACACAAGTCTGCTCCTGCCGCTAGCTCCCTCGCGCAGATGGCAGACTTCCCCTTCTCCTTCCTTCCAATGAAACCCAACAAGAAGAGGTGAAACTGGCATGACTAAATTGCAGAGTGCCCCCATTTGTCTCCCAACCCAAGAGGATGGGATTTGATTCCCACTCCACAACAAGTTATTGGATTTTTGCACATTAATTCGCTTCCTGTGTACACGTTCTTCCCACGCTCGGGCGAAGCTAGAGCTTGGACGACTTGGGTGCACTGCACACTCAAGAGATGTCTTTCTAGAGACTGGCCACAATTGTGCTAGGTGCACATGTTTAAACTTGGGCAGTGCACAAGAGGCGAAACCGAGTTACTATTGCCTATAACCTCAAATTTTGTTTTGCTCAATATGCTAATTAATTAAATGCAGTACATATAAATCATTGCCTTCTGGTCATACATACTCACAAAACACACAACTAACTACATTCATGTTATTGTCTCTTGTAAATTATTTTAGTTCTTCATTTATATAGGTTTTGTACTTTGCTTCAGATCTTATTTGCTATGGATCATCTTCGCTTATGAGGTATTGATCCTATTCCCTTGCATATGTTCACTCTTAGGTCTTGTGTTCTAATTCGTATTATGTAGCTTTTATTTGTTCTCCTATTGTTTAACCCTGAGATGCCATCTACTATCTGTATTGTTTCAAAATTTGGTTCGATTGTTCATATTTTTTCTTAGTTTCTCTAGTTAATTGTGTGGGGTTTTCTTAAATTTTGTTATTGTATATATAGTCCACACTAACTCTATAGAGCGGGCCCCACATTATATGGGATGCATGTGTGGCATGCACATTTTTACAATGCCCTATTTTCTACGCATCAGCCCTGCTCTTGATTGGCCGGAGCGAGCTCCTTCCACCAACACGTGACTCACCTCTCGTGAGTGGTCAACTCCACTGACATCGAAAAAAATCCAGGGGCCTTAGTTCGGTCAGATGAATGGTCGAAAAAGGGTTGATCCCCTCGCCACCATCCTGAAAATGATTCGGAAAGACCACAAGGGGCTCGGGGCTCCTAATGAATATCTAACACCAGGGTTACAAAAACCTCTAGATTAATGTCATCATAGCTTAATTGCCCCCCTAACTGATTCTCCTAATCGGTTAGGGGCTCAGGGGCCTAACTAGAGCCCACGAGGCCCAAGCCACCGTCGCTCGAGGGACATGTCCGAGCAAAGCTGATTCAAAAACAGGGCTAAGCCCCTGAGGTAGCCTGGGGCCTCACCTTCAAAGGATCTCAACCAACCAACCAAGGGTTGGAAGGCTAGCTTGGGAAGACGCCTCGGCGCACCTGGCAGGACCCTGGCACATAGCAAGAGCCTAACACCTATGAAGAGGCACAGAGTGGTCAGGCTTGCTAGGATGCAATTCCCTTTATCGTAGCGTGGAGCTGCCAGCTATCGTGGGTTCATAACCACGACGAGCATCATGGTTGTTCATTAGAGTCTATGTGTGGGTCTCCAGTGGCTCGGACACTGAAAAAAACTCAATTTATCCTAGTTCAGGCTTCTGAGCCCTACATCCAGTAGTATAGTGATCTTCATGTTAGGAATACCCAATCAGGAGTTACAATGTTGGAAATTGAGAGAGATTGGTAGGGGATCACTCGGTGCTATCCTAGAGTTCACCGGTGCTCTTCCTTGGTCCCTCCTAGAGTTTGGGCTAATTCGGATCCTCTCTAAAGGAAGTTGTGCCTCCCCTTATATCCTAAGGAGGGCATGGTGTACAAGTCGGTTTGGTTCTATGGCCTATGCACCAGGTGCATGAATCCTCTACTATGGCATTGTTGGACGATGTCTTGTCGTGAACGGAGGAGCTGACAGCGACGCAGCTGCCTCCATTCTGGCACTTAACCATCAGAGGCTACCTACTACGACGCAGCTTGCCTGGGTGAGCCTTCTCGAGGATTCCTTGGCCTACAAGGAGCCCGCGCCCAAAGGGGCATATGAGCGGGCCCAGAACCCTTTGCTCCTAGAGTTGGTCGAGCCCTTTGTCTTGTTGTGTTATGCTCATTGCGTGACCCTACCGAGAAAGCGGTCGATAGGGGCCTCACGCCCGTTGAACAGGCAGATGGTGCAGTATCTCCAACCTATTAGGTTCTGGGTGCTTGACTGGTTCATAAGTCAGATCCTAGCCTATAGCTCGGGGCATCGGTTGCTGCCCAAGAGCTAGCCCGGGTGTGCGTAGGTTAGAGGTCGGGCTCGGGCTGTTGTCGCTCGGTAGCCTAGGGCCATGGCTGTGACCGAGCCCTGAGCCTTGAGTGATGGCAGCGTGGGCGCTCGGGCTCACCCTGATTCCTATTTTGGCAAGGGGTCATGCCCAGAGCATGATGCAAGCGGATAAGGGGAGTGCCAGACCCACTCTTTAGCCTCTCCAGGCTTCGTCTCCCTTAATGTGCAAGGAACACTAGGATTGGGTGAGCCAGTGACGGGCGGAGCAGCGTCTACCCGGCAAAGGCTACCCCGGGCGGTTTCCACATTGGCCATGTTCGCTTCTCTTATAATCCGTCTTTTTCAGCTTGTTTTTTCAGCCGGAATAGTGTTTTTCTCTCACAACAAATCAGCCAGAACAGTTTTTCAACTTGTTTTCTCAGCGAAGCGAACGGGGCCATTGTCGGTCATGACCTCACCTGGAGCAGCGATGCCACCAATGCCAGAAGACAGGCGAAGAATCCTAGATCGCTCCCTTGAAGGGAAAGACATCTAGAGAAAACCCCAGTTACGTATGCTCTTTGTCCTCTAAAGATATAAGGACGGGCAAGGAGCACCACTAGGTTGACGATAGAACACATAGAGCATACCAGGATACCCATTTGTTCCAAAATCGATAGGATATCTTCCTTAGATCCGAGCTAGTAGCACGCTCCTCTCTCTCTCTCTTCATTGTAAGAACTCGCTTGAACATTCTAATACGAAGAACCCATTGCTGAACGTAGAGCTTCAAAACCTAAACTAGGATAAACCCCTTTATGTCTTGAGTGTTAACCACCAAAGTCCCACATATCGACTACTAATTGACCACTAGTTACAAGTTGTGGTTACGATCCCATGACATACATCAACCACACAAATCTACTCAGTGAGATTAAACATGACATTAATCAGTTGGACCGCTACAACTATATATGTTTTACTTCAGCTGTAGCAATAAATATTTGCCTTATTTTTTCTAATAAAATCCCTAACAACCATGGCAGTCGCCGGCACCAGCCATGCCAGCCAGTCACTCACCCAACATGTAATGATGGGTATTCAACGCTCCACATTAGCACCACCTCTAGGTTCGCCTCCACCTGTATACTCGACGTCACTACCCTAACTGGCAGTGATCACGCATGGTAAATTAGATGCCCCATGGGCCACCTGTCAGCTGTACAGTCCTCACCACGTCCTAGTAGGGATGGTCCTCACCGATTTTTTTTCAGTAGTTGCACTATACAAAGATACATCGACTATGATTGCCTGTTACGTGAACTGGGGTCTAATTCCTAACTTTATACAACTATGCATGTGTCACTCAAGCTCCAGTGATAAATCTCTCTCACTTAATACGTGAACAGTCCAATTGCTAGTTTTGCGACAGCTATGTATGCGTCACTCAAGCTCTAACCATGAACAGTTCTACTTTTTTCACCAAAATCCTCAGCAAACATACAAATCACCCATAGATCGAGATTCATACTGCCACCAACCATACTAGCCAGTCACCCATCCTACATGAAACATTGGATATGCCATGTTCTACCTCAGCACCACCACTGTCTCCATCCACCTGTTAGCATGACGTCACTACCTGCACCCGTCCATATCTATAAGAACACCACCCATGGACGCTGACACTATTGGATAGAAGAACACTCCACTTTCGTTCACCTCCAACGAGCTCGATCATGGGTCACATCCCCTTCACCTGGCTACCCATGAGCCCCGACGCTGCAGCAACGCTCACCAACACCTTCCCGGCCCCTATCCCTACCACCACCACTGGTGGCACCATCATGCAACACCACCTCAACTCACGGATGTATGCATCTCTTGTGCCGCCCGCGGTCCAAACCACCGCAGAGGCAGCAAGGCGATGCCAGGAGGAAGAAGATGTATCTATCCACCTGGTCCACCTCCTCATCATCTGCACCAGCGCCATCCAGGCGGGTGACTACTCGGTCGCTCACGGCAACTTGTCCGAGGCACGTGTGATCCTCAAGAAGATCCCGACTTCAACTGGGATCGGGCGTGTAGGGAGCCACTTCGCCAAAGCGCTGGCGCAGCGCCTCTTCCCAGCATACCCACACGCGGCGGCGCTGCCTACTTCGCCTTCTGCTACAATGCCAGTGGCAACATACAACCATTTCTATGATGTAGGGCCATACCTCAAGTTCGCCTACTCCACGGCGAACCGAGCCATCCTAAAAGCGTTCGAGGGTTGCAAACACATGCACATCATTGACTTCGCCCTCTTACAGGGGCTCCAGTGGCTGGCTCTAATGGACGAGCTTTCCAAGCATGAGGGCGGGCCGCCGAAGCTCCGCATCACAGGCATCGCCTAAACCCGATGAGTGGCCATGACGAGCTCCATGAGGTAGGCATCTGTCTCGCCAAGTTCACGTGCTATGTGAAGATCCCCTTCACCTTCCTAGGAGTTTGCGCCGACCATCTGGATCAACTTACAGCCTGGCTTCACCTCAAACTCAGACCCGATGAGGTGTTAGCCATGAACTCCATCCTGTAGCTCAACCGCTTCCTCGTCGACCCAGACCCTGATGATGTTGGTCCCGAGATCTCCGGCATGGGTGAGTCGACCGCTCACCATCGATGCCGACCACACACTACGGCTGAAGGTAGAAGAAGGGAGGGAGAACAGAGCACACACACACAGCACAAGCACCAGCGTTAGCTGAAGCTCTGCAGAGGAGATGGCAAAACTGAACTCGTTCACTTTACTGAGTTGTAGTGCGAAGCTATATATACAACTCTACCCATCTAATCCTAGTACACAGACATGCCAGGCTACCATGGTGCTACAGTGACTAGATGTGACAGCAAGGCTACCCCTAATGTGGCTACAGTGCGGTAGGGGAGTCTTTCGGCGTCTGCCCCTGCCGTGGCTTTAGTGCAGCAACAGGGGAGCCCTTTCGGCGCCTCCCCTGCCGCGCGTACATAGATGGGAGAGCAGAAGATTATAATTCTTCCCTTAATCCTGCTACTAACCCTAGAACCTCCACCGTGCTGATCATCTTCTTCAGATCCATGAACCAAAGATGGCTGAGCGGCTTGGTGAGGATGTTCGTGAGTTGCCGACCAGTTTTAATGAACTCGATGACGATCTACCCTCCATCGACACAGTCCCTGAGGAAGTGGAACTTGATGTTGATGTGCTTGCTCCGGTCGTGGAGAACCAAATTCTTCGCGAGGGCGATGGTGGGCTGGTTGTCCACCATCAGTGCTGGTGGATGAGCTTCCACACTGGTCAGCTCGCCCAGCAGCCGGCGTAGCCACACAGCTTGGCACGCCACTATGGCCACTGCCACGTACTCTGTCTCGCACGTGGATAGCACCACCACCTTCTGTTTCAGCGACAGCCATAAGATTGGAGCTGGCCCGAGGAAGACGAGCACGCCAGAGGTGCTCCGCTATCCGTCGATGTCCCCCGCCATGTCTGCATCACTAAACACAGTGAGCTTTAGCCCACTTTTGTTGGTCTTGGGGAAGACGATCCCCTGATCCACCACCCCCTTGATGTAGCGCGGCAGCCACTTCACCATAGCCCAGTGATCCTCCCGGGGATCCTCCATGAAGCGACTGATGTAGTCCACGGCGAACGCAATGTTCGATCTCATGTGGACTAGGTAGCACAGACCACCGATGATGCTTCAGTAGAGTGTTGCATCTACCTTCGCCACGGTGCTAGCCTTCGTTAGCTTCAGCCGCTCCTCCATCAGAGTCATGCATGGCTTGCACTTAGCCATGCCGCTTCGCTCCAACATCTTCAAGGCGTACGCGCTCTGACCGAGCGTAAGCACCTCCTTCCCCTGTCTCACCTCGATGCCGAGGTAGTAGGAGAGCACACTGAGATCGCTCATTCAAAAACGAGCTACCATCTCGTGCTTGAAACTGTCGATGTCTTCCGCACACACGTCGGTGACTATCAAGTCATCCACATACACGTCGACGATGAGCTCCTCCTTCCCCATCACCGAGTGTAGAGCATGTGCTCGGTTGTGCATCGCGTGAACCCAAGCTTGCCTAGCGTGGTGTCAAGCTTGGCGTTCCACGCTCGCGGGGCCTACCGTAGCCTGTAGAGCACCTTGCGCAGTTGGAACACCCTATGCTGCGCTCCCTTGACGGCGAAACCCAGAAGTTGCCTAACGAAGACCATCTCTGCCAGCTCATCATTGAGGAAGGCCGATTTTACATCCAGGTGATGGATGCGCCACTCCTTCACTGCTACCAAAGCCAGTAGCAGTCGGATAGACTCCATGCGTGCTACCAGCGCAAAGACTTCCTTGAAGTCGATGCCCTCACGCTGGACAAAGCCTCGGGCGACGAGGCATGCCTTGTGCCTCACAATGGCGCCACGCTCGTCCTACTTGACCTTGTACACCCACTTCAGGCCGATCGAATGGCATCCTAGAGGTGGATCGACAAGCTCCCAAGTCTCGTTTTCCTCGATTGCCTTCATCTCCTCTAGCATCGCTCGTCGCCAATTTGCATCGTGCTCGGCCAGCGCGAACATGGGTGGTTCCTCTGCACTGACGAGAAGCAGCTCTGGGTCATTGAGCAGCCGACCTACCAGGCCTAAGGACCTTGTGTCGCCAATGATGTCGTCCAGCCTATGGAACCACACCTCCTTACCATCGTGGAAAGCATCCATGAACTCTGTGATGTCACTTGGAGGTGAGGCGAACTCGATCGGCGTCGATGAAGTCCCATGTTCCGCCGGAGTGGTCAGCACAGCACCTAGAGTGCTCGGCACCTGGCTGCAGTGCTCGGAACTACTCCTGGACCACTCGTCATCACTCCTGGAGTGGTTGGCACCACTGTAGGAGTGCTCGGCACTAGTCTTGGAGTGGTCGGCGCTACTACAACACCTCTCGACTCTGCTACGAGAGCGTTCAACACCTATCTTGGAGTGGTTGGCACCACTGTAGGACCGCTTGGCACCACTCTCGGAGTGCTCAACACCACCCCAAGAGTGCTCGGCTCTGTTGCTAGAGTGGTCGGCACCTCCTCTCCAGCGTCTCCACCATCGTGGATGACTAAGTGCTCGATGATTGATGAAGCTGTCAGCTTCCCCCATGCCCGGACTGTCCCAGTACTAGGTCGCCTTCTTGTCGAACACAACATCGTGCAAGACAACCACCTTGTCTCCGCATGGGTCATAGAGCCGGTATGCCTTGGTACCTTCCTCGTAGCCTAGGAGCACCATCGGTGTGCTCCTATCCCACAGCTTGGTGAGGACCGGCTTCGTCTTCCTGACATGGCTGATGCAGCTGAATGTCTGAAGGAAGGACATGCTCGGCTTATGCCCATACCAAGCTTCGAACGACGTCTTGCCCTTCAGGTCCTTGGTGGGCATGTGATTGAGGATGAACACCGCCATGGTCACCGCCTCACCCTAGAACCTTGTCGGCATGCTCTTGGCCTTCGTCATGAATCGAGCCATGCCGACCACCGTCTGATTCTGCCACTCCACCATGTCATTCTGCTATGGCGAGTACAGCACGGTGTGGTGTCGCACCATACCCTGATCCATGTAGTACGTAGCGAACTCCACTGAAGTGAATTCGCTGCTGCGATCAGTCCACAGCATGCGCAGCTTCTTGCCGCTCTCCGCCTCCACGTGCGCCTTGAACTTCTTGATCACCTCCACCGCCTCATCCTTGCTCGTCAGGAGTTGCAGCCACATATAGCGACTGTAATCATCCACGAGCAGGAGGAAGTACGCCGACCACCGTTTGTGGCTGGCGTGATTGGTTCGCAGAGATCACCGTGGATGAGCTCGAGAACCTCCTCTGCTTCCTAGCCAGGCAGCTATCACATAGCTCGCCTACGTGCTTGATGTGGGGCAACCCTTGGACCATCTTCTCCAGCTGACTGAGCGCGTCGAAGCTGAGATGGCCGAACCGAGCATGCCACAGCCATGGCTCCTCGGTGTGCTGTGCTGCCAGGCACACCGGCTGCTCCACCTTCAAGTCGAGCAGGTACAATTGATTATGTGAGCATTTTACCTTCGTAAGAAGATGCCGCTCCCGATCCCAAATCTTTAGGATCCCGCTCTCGATCAATACCTCGCATACGCGCTCATCCAACTGCTTGATGCTAACAATGCTTGAACACAACTACGGGATGTAGTACACATCCGTTAACGCATGGTGCTCACCGTTCTAGCACCTGAAGATGATGGTGCCGCGCCCTCGAATCGCCACCCTTGAGCCGTCACTGAACTTCACCGTGTCGGTCACGTTGCCATCGAGCTCAGAGAAGGCTTCCTTGAGCCCATCATGTGGTTGCTGGCGCTGGAGTCTAGGTACCACCACTGCTCCTATTCGTCACCCACATGTCCAAGGTGGACTTGAGCGTGTGGTTCATCGAGGTTGACAGCCTTCAGAGCCTTGTCGTGCCCTTTCACCGCCATCACCTCTCCCTTCTCCTTGGCCTCAATGTCGTGCAGTGCACAGAACATCACCATCAGGAGAGTGGCCTCATCATCCTCATCAGCCTATGCTAAATGAGCCTCAGCCTTCTTCTCCTGCTTACGATTTAGGCACTCCTTTGCCCAATGGCCCATCTTCCCACAACGCCGACATGCGTTGGGGTCGACCTTCTTCTTCTTCTTTTTCTTCGAAGAAGCCTTGCCGTGGCGCTTGCCATCACCACCGCGGCTACAGGAGGCTTCCCCTGACTTCTTCATCCGAGCAACCCACTCCTCCTCTGTCAGCAGCAACTTGCCGTTGTCCGTCGTTGCTGTGGCCTGCTCCATGCGCTCATCCACCGCCCGCAGACGGCCTATCACATCCTCAATGGTGAGGATGGATAAGTCCAGCATCGTCTTTATGGAGAGAGCGATCTGGATGTACTTCACCAGCACGGAGTGGAGGTACTTGGAGATCGCCTCTTCTTCGTCGATGGGGACGTCGTGGCTCCTCAGCTTGCTAATGAGCGACTGCAAGCGGAGGGAGAAGTCCTCCACTGACTCACCATCCTTGAACTTGAGATTGGCGTACTCCTGCTTCAGCAGCTGGGCCGTCGCCTTCTTTGCGTGGTCAAAGCCGACGCGCATCGCTGCAATGGCCTCCCACGCTTCCTTAGCAGAATTCTTCGCGCCCAACAGCTCCCTGTACTCCGCTAGCACTGCAGTGAAGATAGTCTCCAACGCTGATATGTCATCTTCTTCGTTGTCGATGTCCTTGTCAATCGTATTCTAGAGCCGTCGGTCTCTGAGCTTGACCTTCATGGTCACCGCCCACTCGCCATAGATGGTGCGAGTAAGTGTCGGCCAACTGGTGCTGCTGACCTCCCGCACCGTGCGCACGACGACCTCTTGTCATGGCTGGGCAGCCACAGCAGCGCCGCTGCTGTCGTCCATCCCCAAACCGCACGTCATCGCCAGTAGTTAGTCCGGCGACGGTGCTTATACGACTCTGATACCACTTGTTATTCTCGAGATCTACGGCATGGGTGAGCCGACTGCTCACTGTCGTTGTCAACCTCACACACTACGACTGAAGGTAGAAGAAGAAAGAGAGAACAGAGCGCACACACATACAGCACAAGCACCAGCATTGGCTGGAGCTCTGCAGATGAGATGGCAAACTGTAACTCAGTAAAGAGAGCGAGTTTAGTTTTGTCATCTCCTCTGCAGAGCTCCGGCCACAGCGGCGTGCCAAGCTGTGTGGTTGCGCTGACTGTTGAGCGAGCTGATCGGTCTAGAAGCTCACCCACCAGCACTGATGGTGGACAACCAGCCCACCAGCACTGATGGTGGCCCTCGCGAAGAATCCGGTTCTCCACGACCGGAGGAAGCACATCGACATCAAGTTCCACTTCCTCAGGGACTGTGTCGATGGAGGACAGATCATGGTCAAGTTCTTCGAAACTGGTTGGCAACTCACGGACATCATCACCAAGCCACTCAGTCGTCTTCGGTTCACGGAGCTAAAGAAGATGATCAGCATGGTGGACGGTCTAGGGTTACAGCAGGATTAGAGGAAGAATTATAAAGTAATCTGCTGCTCTCCCCTCTATGTACGCGCGGCAGGGGCAGGCGCCGAAAGGCTCCCCTGCTGCTGCACTGTAGCCGCGGCAGGGGCAGGCGTCGAAAGACTTCCCTGCCGCACTGTAACCATAGCAGAGGTGGCGCCAAAGTCAGCCCTGCTGTCACATTTAGTCATTGTAGCAGCGTGGTAGCCTGACATGTCTGTGTACTAGGATTAGATGGGTAGAGTTGTATATATATAGCTTCGCAACACAACTCAGTAAAGAGAGCAAGTTCAGTTTTGCCATCTGCTCTGTAGAGCTCCGGCCAACGCTGGTGCTTGTGCTGTGTGTGCGCGCTCTGTTCTGCCTCTCTTCTTCTATCTCCGACCGTAGTGCGTGGTCGATAACGATGGTGAGCGGTCGGCTTACCCGTACCGGAGATCTCGGGTATAACAGACGAGTCGACCCTGCCGGCGCCGATACACATCCTCCTCAAACTAGTGGTGAAGCTAAAGCCCAAGATCTTCATTGTGGTCGAGCAGGAGGCGGATCACAACAAGCCGCTGCTACTGGAGAGGTTCACCAATGCCCTCTTCCACTACGCCACCATGTTCGACTCCTTGGAGGCCATGTGCCCCGTCACTGCTAGCGTCGTCGGCGGAAGCACCACCATCACCCGAAGCTCATTCGCAGAGGCATACCTCCAGGGCGAGATCTTTGACATCATCTGAAGCGAGGGCAGCGCCCGCACCGAGCGGCATGAGCTGTTTACCGCCTGGAAGGAGAGGCTCACCCGTGCGGGGTTCACCCAGGTGGAGTTCGACCTCAGCGAGGCCAACATGGCGATAGCCGACCTGATCAGCGTGACTTCCTTCTCCGGCCCCGGGTTCGGCATCCTGCAGGGCTCCGGCGGCCTCGCACTGGCGTGGCACGGCCGCCCGCTGTATGTGGCGACGGCTTGGCATGCGATGGGCGGAGGAAACGCTGCCGGTGCCGCCATAGCTCACACCAAAGGGGGCAATGCCTACCAGAAAGGTAGGAACGGTAGCAGCAGCAGCAAGGGCAGCCGTGGCAGCCGTGGAGTAGCTGGAGGAATAACCATCCTGTAAGTCAGTAATAGCGAGAGGGTGATGAGTCGAATAATAATGTAAGATTAATAATGTTGTCGTAATCTGGTTTCAGTCGTGTGAACTTGTGATGAATAATTGTTCTGTCTAAATATCATGAGACTTGGAAGAAGGAGAATGTTTGCAGCGAATTCAATGAGATTTTGAAATGTTAGCCCCGATGATCTTTGTTATGAAACATACATATGCTGTTGTTCAAATCAGTGTTGGAGATCCTTCAAGTGTGAATTTCATGCTTTGATCCGATCCTTAACTAGTAGTTTTACATAGAAACAGAGATCGAAAACTCGTATTTCTCAACCCGCTCGCGATGCAACCACATTCTGAGAGTTTTTTATTATTATTTTTAAGAACAGCTAGGTATGGTAAAAAAACAGGTTAAGAAACAAACATTGCCATAAATATATACAGGCATACCATAACATATACAAGATGCGCGGAGTAGAACCAGATTTGGAGTCGCCAAAACTTAACCTCCGTACGTGTTGTGAAAAACAAATTTAGCAAGTGAGTGTGGTACCTTTCAGAGAAGTAATTTACTGCA
Source organism: Miscanthus floridulus (assembly GCF_019320115.1). Taxonomy (NCBI): domain Eukaryota; kingdom Viridiplantae; phylum Streptophyta; class Magnoliopsida; order Poales; family Poaceae; genus Miscanthus; species Miscanthus floridulus. Next base: position 80,056,115 of record NC_089594.1, on the reverse strand, counting down.
GAAAGAAAATCTAGGCATATAGAAGTGTGAAATTCATCTAACGGCGTACAACGCGCATCGAGCCTCTCTCCGTTTCTTCCAAGCCTGGCTCGCGAGGGCTCACGCGTCGCGGCCCGTGAGAGAGAGAGAGAGTGCGTGGCTACAAGGCAGAAAGCTGACAGCCAAACAACATTGTTGTGTGTAGCCTGTTTTTATCGACGGGCAAGCAAACAACCTGTTGTTGCATACACTGAGACTGGCCAAGTCAGTAATCGCGAGCACGCCGAGCGGTGCAACGTACGGGGCTAGGTCCTTACGTCACGGTGGACGGTGGACACAGGCTGCAACATGCGAGGTGCGATGGAATGCATCGGGGTTGGTGGTGGCACTGAGTTTGAGGCGCAACGGTAGGCAATCAACGCGTGAGGTTTGAGGTGTGAGTTTGTTCCTCGGTGGCCGTTTGCGTGCGTATTCATTAAGGGCGTGATTGGTTGCCCCGACGGGACGGTCCTAAGGCTCATCCGGCACGAGTTGGTGCAGTGAGGGTGTGATTGGTATCCCGGCTCGCAACCATATGCCTGCTCTTCTCCATACCTTTCCCCTCCGCCATCCCGCACGCCTCCATCTTCTCTATTTCTCCTTCCCTCTCGGTCCTGGACACCGCGATGCTTGGCGGGAACGATTTCGGCTTGCGCAGGAGATCCTCGTCCTGGGCTAGGGTTACCGCCCCCATTTCGCGCCTCTCCTTCCTCCTCTGGTTTGGTGCGCTCTCTCCTCTTCCTCCCCATCGAGCTCGCTTGACCTATACGGTCAACCTCCACCGGCAGATTCGTGTTGGTCCTCCAGTGCTCCTACAGTATATCTCACATGCCCCTATCTCCTACCCCTCTCTGTGCGGTGATTTCTGTTGAATCGTTTGTGGATTTTGTTTGTCGTCCACTGATATTAGGGTTCATGTTCTTAGATACTTAGATCTGGGTGACATTTTTGCTGATCTACATGTTTACATTTGCTTTCATCTTGTTACGCCCTCTGATCTGTATGATGTGCACCTCTTATTTGTTGTACACATGTGTTGTCGCCTAGATTTTGCACATGATGATGCCTAGTCCGATTTACAAACTGAGCAAAGTGCCTTGGTCGATGATGTTTACTTTGTAACCCTAGGCGCTGGAGGAGCACCCTATGGTGTGGTAGCCGCGTCTTGCTTAAGTCCATAGCTCTTATTCTAGTGAGGGTTCTTTGTGCTGAAGCATCTAGAATTTATGACTGTGATGTTCAATCTCTTCATATGACTGTGATGTTCAAACTCTTGATATGTATTTGGCCAATGATGCAACATGAAAAATAAACTCTGAGGTGGCTGCAATTTGTTTTTTGTGCATTCTATATGATTCTCATGACTCTCATCAAACCATGGGACATGATCTTAGTTTTCTTCTATCTGTTTTTGTTTGCCTTGGCAGCCACCTATGATTGAGTATCTAGAAATTGCACCAACACATCGTTAAGCTGAGGCCTCACTTACTTTGCCAATGATGATATCATATTAAGCATGTCAACTACGTTACCAAGAACTGATGACCTTGAGCTTGTGTTGAGGTACTGGAACTTTGTTTCTTACTTTGTTTGTTTCTTATGCTCCAAGCTCAAGGTCAACCGAGGAGCAACTGATATCTGAGACCAATGTGTTGAATACTACATCATTTGATCACCATCTTATTATTGGTATTTTGTGTACCTGGGCTACATGCCATGCACAGGTCACTGGTTTTTCAAACTGCTGAGTAGGGTGGTAACCTCACCAAAACCATACCTGGGTGCTCACACCTTCTGTCGTGCGCAAACCAAACACAGCTGGGCACACCAATTCATACCACAAAACCGTCCACACAAGCAACCAAACACAATTCCTATGATCTAGTATGCTACACTCATTTGCAACCAAACAGGCCAAGGTGCATGGTCTCATCTAGGATAGTTCGAGCCTGCACAGGCCCTCCATCCCGGCTGGCAAACCAAGGAGCAACCAATCACGCCCTAACTGGACAAGGTTAGTTGGTGAGCTTTCTCCTAGATTATAAATATTACAATGTTTTGGCATGATTTACAAAGTGAACAAACCATTTGAACTAATGGTTTGTGTAAGCATGCCACTAGTGTAGATCAATTTACACTAACGGTGGCCTTAAGAAAACCATAATTGTAAATATTTACAAAGGCGGTTTTCAAGTGATGTCAGTAAAAACACCACACCACTAGTGAAAATCCAAAAAATACATGAAAGGGCCTCTAGCCTAGTGGTTAGAACACCGGAGTAGCATCCAACAGGCCTAGGTTCGACTCCACGTGAGAACGAATGAAACAGGCTTGAAATAAAAAAATAAAAAATAGGTTAGGGTTTCCCCTGCTGATGACTTCGGTCAAAAAAAATCAAAAGATATCGTCAGTACAAACTGTTGAGCTTTTCATAGGTCAGCACTAATTTGATTGGCGGAGATCATAATGTTCACGCCTCGGGGTAGAGGCTATCCAGTAGAAAACTCAAAATAGTGTTGGTAAATTTGACCTTACTTGTAAGCCTATTTATTTTTAAAAAAAAAACAAACCAAGAAGAGAGATCATATCCTTCGATATTGTTAAATAAACAAGGTTCAAGGACATTTATGCATACAAATCTCTCACAACTAAAAAGACCAAAGAGGAGACACCGTTTTGGTGTGACAAAAACTTCACCTCACCTCGGCGGTCTACCCCTTGCGATCCCCGCCCGCTTTCACCGCACTTCACCCGCGCGATAGAAAAGGAAACCGCCATCAGCTCGCCTCCACGATCGTCAGGCCATTAAAAAAAGTTAAGTCACGATCACCACAACACCTTGCCCTTCCAGGCCGTGCCCTTCCAAGGAAAGTCACGATCACCGTGACTCCGTGCCCATCCAAGGAAAGTCACGATCACCACGACGTCGTGTCCTTCCACGCCCTGTCCCGTCGTCTCGATGTCGCCGCCATCGACACACGCCAAGCACGCGGAATAAGGATGCCGCTCCGACGTCCGTTGCAACAGGTCATCGATCTCGCCACCGCAGTCCGCGGACCCTGCAACAGATCGATGATCCTCGCCGCCTCTACTTCCTCCTCGCTGTGCCGCTTGTCCAGGTTTTCCCTCCCTCCCTCCCTACTGTTCATAATCCTCAAGGGGCTACTGTTCATGATCCGGCACGCGCATGGGGAGTGTGGCCAGCACGCATGATGGCATGCGTACTTGGTCTGGTTGAATGATCGTTCTGTCTAGAATTAGTAGGGTTTCTCTTTCTCTTGTCCTTGGCTCCTTGCTCTGCGATCGTGGCGTGACCAACTTGTGGTGACCCTCGCGTGAGAAGATCGATCAAATTCCTCTTGTATGAAATTGTATGAAAACAGTTGACTGAAACTTGTATGAAAAAAAGACACTGAAAAACTGTACCTAGGCAATTGTATGAATACATGCAGTTAACTGAAAGTGTTAAGAGAAAAGACACTCTGTACCAAACCAATTGACTGAAACATGCAGTTAACTGAAACTTGTATCATGTGACTGAACTTAATCCGACAAAAGAGCAGGAACTCTACTGCAGCAAACTGAAAGAGTACCATTAACAAATGACTGTAGCAACTCTACTGCAGTTTACTTAAAAAATGTACTATAGGAAGTCCAACACAGAAGAGTGAAAAACAGACTGAAAGTATAACTGAAAAGAAGACTAAATAACAGACTACAACAAGTACTATTGGCTGTCCAACAACATACTGGAGTAGACTGAATAACCATACCTGAAGCTTGCACACCATCGGCTTCAGGTTCAGTAAACGGCACTCCATCTGCATCACCTCTATTTGTTGATGCAGAGTGCACACCATCGGCTTCAGATTCAGGTAACTGCACTTCATCGTTATCCAAGAGCACTGTTTGTTTACACTTCATTATTGAAGGAGACTGGATATCCCTAATATAATGTATGTACATCACTTTGGAATGTGTTTTTCGACGATTTACTCATGGCAGGGGTGACCTGCTGCTGCTCGAGCTTGTCGACACAATGCTGCCAAAGTGTTTGTGCTTTTTGAGGGTTCATTCAGTTGTTCTCTTATGTAACTCCATCTACTAATGGCGCCTCACTCATCCAATGATTTGAATTATCTCAGTGCTACTGACAATTAGGAATTTCTCAACACTGGGATCAATATGGAACTTTGTCAGGCAATCTCATATAAGTGACTGCACTATCCACAATATCCCAGTCAGTTCTCTATGTTAAAAAGGACCTTTTGGGTTTGTTTATTCATCTATTGGGCTCTTAATTTCAGGATTTTAATGCCTTTTCTTATTCCTATATTGCTTCTCTTAATTTTTCCAGGCTCTTGAATTAGTGTAGCAGAGTGGTGGCAGATCCTGGGTATTCGGAACTGATGACATGCTGCCTGATCAGTGCCTGTATATCAGCACGACAATTGACTGTATATCAGCATGACAATTGTAAGGACAATTGTATGTATATCAGCACGACACGTACATGCAAACATCTGCTCTCAATAGAATTATCCTATTTTAATATTTGTTGTATGACATGGGATTTTACATATGAACGAATTTTGACATGAAGTATAACTATTATCGTGCGATCCTATTTTAATATTGGGTTAATTGGATTCATGCCATTACAAATTCTGCGTTTCTGGGAAATACCATTACTATTCGTCTATTTAGAAACATGCCATTATAATTCGTGGTCTACTTGAACCGTCCCATTTTATACGCACATGACGATGTTGGGTCCACCTGCAGGTCACCGTATTTTAGTATCGTCCAAAGTAACCCTTTCTTCACCCTCTCTTCTCTGCTGACGGTGGGCCCAAACCGTCAGATCCATCTTCTTCCTCTCTGTTCTCTCCCGTGCACACTGCCCATGCCGCCGCCAGTCGCGCTCGTCTCTCCCGCCGGCGGCCCACCACCATGGGGACGAGCGGGACACCACTGCTGAGCAGGCCTCGTTCGCGCACCTCGCAGGTCACACTGTCGCGTACAGCGTACTCGTCAGCGCATCTCGTCGTCTCCTTTATACTGAGTCGAGATCCTACAAGAAGCTAGCCAAAACAGAACTCGATCCATCTCGGCACTATAATATATCTCTACTAATGCCTAGAAGACAAGCAACGAGCACCGAGCAAAAAAGCTGCCACTCAGTGGTGACCACGTCCAGCAATACCATTGCATTGAACTTGAACGCATCCACGAGTGCCTCCACGGCCTCAAGCAGGGGCACGAAAACCTCGCCCCGAGTGGCGGCGAGCTTCTTCTGCAGCGGGTAGCACATCCCCCTCGCGGCGGGCCTGAGGAAGCACAGCACGCCGTCCCGGGCGGCGGCAGGCGCGGGCAAGTGGAGAGGCGAGGAAGAGGGCAGCGTGAGCGGCGGACGCGCCTGCATCCACGCAGCAGAGGAAGCACGCCAGGACCTTAGAGTCGCGGAGGCACGTGAACGCGCCTGGGCGGTGGAGGTGGTGCGGGCTGGCGCTGCCCGCGAACTGCTGGTGTGGGACCTGTAAAAAATCGTGCACCTGTAAAATGATATAATTTTGTTTGATACAGTTTTTGTCCACCGGTAGAAACTATTCTTTTTGAAAGTCATGCACCTGGAAGACGATTTTTTAGGTGTGTCGGCCTCACGAAAGCCGTTTCATCATGGTTAAGCGATTCCTCAATTTCGTCCTACGCTAGGGTACAACGATTGCTAGACAAAATCAACCCATATCAAACAAATAATATCTCTTACTCCCTCCATTCCAAATTATGAATCGTTTTGATTTTTTTTGGTACATCAAATTTGTGGTTAGATAGATAACAAATTCGTTGTACCGAAAAAGTCAAATCAACCTATAATTTAGAACAGGAGTACAAGACAAAACGCGCACCAGGCATGCTCGCACGATGATTCAGCCACGTCAGCAACATGTCCTCACACATCAGACATCACACCATTGGCCTATTTTTTGGGGTTTATTTTCCTTTTCTTTTATTTTAGAAACTACACTTTTTTTTGGGGGGGGGAGGGGGGGGGGGCGGGGGGCATTATTATTGCGCGCAACCTGCCGACAGTAACAGCCCACTGTCCACAACACAGAGATGCAAGCTATTTTTTCTTGTATAATCTAATTTTGCACATTTATTTTTTTAGGACCAATTTTGCAGATTTTTTGTAAAATCAGCATTAAACTAAAACACTGGCACAAGCCCAAATCTTAAAGAAGGAACGTTCCGTATGGGCTTGCTTCAAGAACCAAACCTGGCCCGTGTAGTTGTAACTATTCAGTTGGGTGGGCCGGGCTAGAAAAAAAAAAGGCCACATCGTTTCCTCTGTGGCCCAGCTATTCAGCCACCTTGCTCTCTTTCTCACATAGCGACCAGCAGTGTATCTGGATTCCAGCGAGTGATTTCTTCCTTTCCTCTTTCACATAGCGATCAGGTTCAGTCCATTCAGAAAAATGGGTTCAGTGCATCTGGATTCCACAGAGTGATTTCACTCGTTAAGTGTTTTCAGGACGTCGCCACCTCCCTCTGTATAAAAAAATACACTGTAGAAAATAAATAGATCCCTCGTTAAGTGAACTAGAAAGACAGGCGCGGCTTCGTAGGCAACCAGCCTCATTTGTATTTGGCTTCTATGTTCTCTAGTAACTCCTGAATTTAATCCCCATGTTAATCTCTCAATCCGGAAACAAATTATGACAGTCGAGATCACAATGGGCGTCTGGACGACCGGACGCTATCTTTTTGGGCATGCGCAGCGGACCAGACTAACAGACAACCGCCCTGCTACCCTACTCCCCCATCTCTGCGACCGATAACTTTTTCACTCCGCCCGTCGCGGTGTTCACCGCGCCATCCGCCCCTCCGCCATTCCATCACGGCGTCCACTCGTCACCGTGCCAGGCGACGTGAATCCAGGCTGCCATAGATCCCCTCCCATCCAAGCTTCTTGCCCCAGCAACCCCCCTCTACATCATCGTCGCTGCCGCGCCATACCTCATCCACCGAAGCGACATGTCGTGGCCTGCTCCTGCCGTTGCTCCGCTCGCCCACCCTGCTGCTCCTGCCGTTGCTCCTGCTCCGCTACCTACCCCGCCCGACGACGCCGACAGGCGCCGCCAGCGCAAGGAGAAGCGCCGGGCCCCAGCGCGGATGCCTATCCGTCCTCGCCTCCTACTACGGCTGCGGAGCCCCAATGCAGACGGCGGAGGAGGCCGCACCAGGGATATGATGCATGTTGCAAGTGTACATTTCAAATATTTTAGAGGTATGTTTCAAATGTTTCACACGGATGTTGCAAAAAGTAGATCGGGATGTTGTGTATGTTGTAATGGTTGTACACGTATGTTGCAAGTGTCTATCCCCAATGTTTCATCTGTTTTCTCATACGTATGTTTCAAGCGTGTTTATCTAGATGTTGCATATGTTTCACACATATGTTGCAAGTGTTTTATCTGGATATTGTCTATATTTGCAATGGTTTTTAATTGTTTTTGCAAGTGTTTCATATGCATGTTTCAAGTGTTTTCATCTGTCTTTTTCTGTATGTTACAAGTATTGCATCTAGATGTTTCGAAGTAGATCAGGTGTTGCACATGGGATGTGTATGGGAAGTGGGAGGGGGCGCGAGCGAACCCCACGCGGGTGACGTTTGGGCGGCGCAGGTGACACAGGCGTGGTCGAGCGACGTTCGGACGACACAGGGCTACGTGGACGCGGGAAACAGAGGGGGAAACCGGCTGCAGCCGATGTTCGGGCGCTAAAGGTACCGATAATTATTTGAAGGTAGAGTAAGCAACTAAGCATGTAAGTTTGGGGAAGATGATTATCTGTACAAATCTCTTGCAATGGCTCTAGTATCTCGCGATCACTGAATAATTTTTCGAGCCATACAATAAATTATGCTAGTAAATAAAAATAAAAAATGATTGTTTGGTGTTTTGATAAGAAGTTTGCGAGGAAACGAGACCTGTTCTTGTCCATTCATATGTACGCGCGGTGGATTCGACTGTGACTACTTTGCGAGACGAATTTTTTAAACCTAATTAGTTCATGATTTGACAATATGGTGCTACTGTAAACATATACTAATAACAAATTAATTAGACTTAATAAATTCATCTCGCGGATTACTGAGAACCTGTGTAATTTATTTTATTATTAATATCGAACACTCATCTATAATACTTCTATGTGACGCCTAATGTGATATCCTAAACTTTAGTGCTGGATTTAAACACAGCCTAAGTTTAAGCGACCACGATGACACGTTCCTGTCCTGCCCATCACTCGTGGAGTCCTGGTCAGTCAGTTGGCAGGCATCAGATCATAAGGGTTCAGGGGGGCGATCCGATCGCGGAAGAAGACGACGACGGCGACGAGCGAGTGGGCCGCGCTGGCCTCCGCAGCCACACGTCACGCGAGGGACCTGGCCCACCGGCCACCGCGGACTCTTCGTGGGGCGCCAGCTCACCGTCCACCCGACTCCGGCGCGGCCCCACGCAAACTGACGGCCGCGATCACGTGCCCGCGCGTGGTTCCCACTTCACTACCTGCCAAAACCTTGTTAAAAGACGCTTTGCCGTGAATGAAGAGACAAAAGATCCTCCAGGCTCCAGTTTTGTCCTAACATCTATACATGCTTTTGTAAGTGAATTTCGCACGAAAAATGAAAATCCCACTTCTTAGAGAGTCAAATAATGTTAGACCAAATATAAAAAAAATACTAATTTTACAATACATTAATAAGTATCACTTGATTAATTATGAAATATATTTCTTTATGATAAACCTATTTGAACTTAGCCAAATATATGGTTTTTTTAACTCCTTATTAGAAACAAGATTTCCAATATTTTAGAACGGAATGAGTACTCATTAACGGTACTTGTTTAGTAAAAACCGGTACTTGTCAAATAATTATGCTACTGTTTTCACGAGGATATATGGTCGGCTATATTTGCAAATAGTGTTGCCGTGTTGAGCGCAAGCATTGGTGCATGTGGTGCAGATTTATCATGATGCTATTTATTATTATTAATCAAAATGGTAAAGTAATAATAAGGAAAAGTGTATGATTTCTTTTTATTAAAATGTAAACTATATTAATTTTTTTATGAGGGTGCTCCCATGGATCCAAACGTTCGTGCACACCATCTACCAATACGGAATTATCGTGCTGTTATTAAAATGATACAATACTCCATAAGTAAGAAAAGAGAGCACATGCTTTTTTTTTTAGCCAAGGACTATGGCCGTACGTGGAATTTGAATGGTGGTACTAGAAACATCTATTGGTGGAGTGTCGCAGGATTCAAACGATTGTTCCTGCACGCCACCAGTGACACGGATTTACTATCTCTGAGGCTGACCTTATTAAATTTAATAAACTGATGATAAAGTTAAATAAAAAGTCTACTCACGGTATAATTAACTATATATATATGGAAAATTATTTCCTACTCCTAGGGAGTAGTTACTCCCATGTGTATATCTTTAGATTTAAGACGTATATGGCCCAACGAAGTGTATATAGACAGAGTATATGATCATACTAAACCATCGAGGGTAGTATTATGTCAAGTATGTAAATATATATAGAGTATATGGTTATACTTATTTTATATAGTACTGCAGTGTTATTTTAGTAATATATTAAAAAATATGGGCTCTTTTGAAACAATTTCGCGTACTAAGATTTGAAGTATCTTAAATTAAGTATAAAACATACTCAAACTGATAAATTAGTATGCATATATACGTAATGTGGTTTATTGAAGATGGGAGTAACTACTCTCAGTAGCCGCTCCTTGTTTGTGTTGTGCCTGCCTGTGCTTCCTCGTCGCTTTGGTCTGTCCACCTCTGGTGTTGGTGTCGCCGCGGTCTTCTTCTTCGCAGCGGCTACTTGGTCGCTGACGGATACGTCGTCCTCTTCGCAGCGGCTACCTGGTCGCTGGCGGTCTTCTTCGCAGCGGCTACCTGGTCGCTGGCGGACTTTTTCGCAACGGCTACCTAGTCGCTGGTGGACTTTGTCGTCTTCCTCTCTCGCGGCGGCTATCTAGTCGCTTGCAGATGGATGCTGAGCTTTTTACCGGTGGATGCTTTGCCACCACGGCTTCACCCACCCTCTGTTGGCGACCATTGCGCGGATGCATCTTTCTTTGGCAGGCATAGTTGGTTGGTGTTTTGTAGTGGAGGTTCCCCCTCCGCGTGTATTCTTGCTGTTTGTTTGTGTCTTTGGGATTCCGTCGGTAATTCTTGGATTACTTGCGAGTCCTTTGTATCCATGTCCTAGCCTTTCTTTTAGCCTTTCCTCTTAATGAAAAACGGGTAAAGAACCGATCGTAAAAAAAATATAATATCTATATCTATATCTCTTATATATTTTCAATCTCTACTAGTATTCTATCTCGCTATTTATACTATCCATATCAGCATCCACTAGCATATTTCATTAGCACATACAATTATATCTTCATTCAAGCTATTTTCGTTACAAAGCCATATTATTCACTAACATATATTTCATTGCCCATATCAAAATGCTAAATCATCCACCAACATGTATTATAATATTTATTCCTTTCCCTGTAAGTAAACGCAGTATAGTTTATCTGCGACTCTCGCGCCAAGTAAAAAAACAAGTCTACCAAATGGTAATTTAATAATTAAACAAAGAAACAAGGGAGAGTAAAAAAATATACAAATTGGCTAGAAATTTGTGGCTGCGATGCATCCAGGTCCACGCGCCCATGTTGATGCAGGTCACCCATGGTGGGCCCCCACCACCCAGCCTCCTCCCCTCCAACCCTGCTCTCAAATTTGAGGCCCACACCCCCGTCGGCCCCATCGACACGCCGCCGGCCACGCCCCGACGACCCCGCCACATCCACTCCGCCGCTGCCTCCCTCTCCGTCCGCGCGCACGCCGCCCTCGTCCGGCCAGGCGCGGGTGGTGATCCGCCCGGGTCCGAGCCCGCTCGCTCCTCCTCTCGTCGGTGAGTGTTCGTTCCGCACCCCCGACCCTCTCCGCCTCCCCCTGTGCTCTCTCTGTGTAGGTTCCCTGCGCTTTTGCCCGTTCAATCCGGAGAATTCGCTCTCCCCGTCCACTTCGCCGTGCGTTTGTTGCCTGCCGCCGCACCTGCGCAATCCAATTCCGCCATAATTCGAGTCGGCTCCTCCAATTCGCCGCGCGAGACCAATCCCGCCGAGGTGCGCGGCGGCGCGGTTTGCCTTCCGGAAATTTTAGGGATTCCATTCAACCCTGTGTCCCTGGTGTCCTTCCGTTTGGGAATTCTTGTGGTAGGTCGCTCCTGTGCATCTATTGGGGGCCTGTTTGGAAGTTGGGATGCACGGATTCCACGTACAGAACAGACAGTTCAAATTCGCACAGTAACCGAGGGGAATTCACTCAGTGCGAACCGGCCGTGAATTTCGTACATAGCCGTGGATTATTACGCCTGCCGAGTGGGCAGTGGCAGGAAGTTGTAGAGTGTGTGACTTGTTGCTGTTTGCATAATTAGCCGCTAGCTTAGGTTCCCCAGCCAGCCTTTGGTTGTGCACATGCACTTCGCTTGTAGTATTTCTCGCCTACACCCATTTGAATTATTCCCCATTCAATTTCCTGCTGTAATGAGGTTGAATCTCGGCTTTGTTGTGGAAAAACAACTTCTGTGGTCTCTGAGATTCCTCACACTTAGGTTTACAATTTTCTTGGTGTACTTCATCCATGGGTTGCTGCTAATGAGCTTTGTGCTTGGGTTCAGGAAAGTTTATGTGTGGCTTCATCCACAAAGAGCTAAAGATATCGCATGAGTAGTCACTGTTAGTGTGGCTTTGCTCCGTGCTTCGTCCTGGTTGTGCTTGGCCTTGCAAAGGAAGGAATCATGACCTCTGTTGTTCAGAGTGTTTCAGGTATGCTTGATTCATCCAAACCTTTTCTGTGCTGTGAATTACTGTAGAGAATATTTCGTTATGTATGTATTGCAAGCACGGATTGTACAAGCAGTCAGTTGCCTTTCGCGCCACCAATTTTGTGCTTTGATTAAGCCCTTCCATTGTATGTATGTGGCTGAAAGAAAAGTGATTTGTGCTGGCAGCTCAGACTGTTGGGCTCAAAGCAGAGTTTAATGCATGCTCACTGCTTTGGATTTTGAAAATAACATAAAAAGTTTCTTTGAATAAACCAGGATGTCTTATGTAGTTTTGTATCTAATGTTCTCATGTGCATACATGGCATTATATGTTATAGTAGTTACACCCTGCTGCTACCAAATAGATTTATAGCTGGTGGAAATTTTGAGTGCTCTATGTCATTTAGATTAATTTCTACTGTATAAAATGTTATATTGTGCCTTTTGTTACTTGTTGGTTTATGAACAGTGGTGGCATGCATTAATGTTTATTTGTTTTTCTTTAACACATGTGAGTGTGACTTTTTGAGGACATCTAAGTCAATCTTGATCATTCATGTCCCTTCATGGGCAGGTGACCACAGGGCTGAGGATCAACATCATCAGAAGAAGCAAGCTGAACCTGGGGACCAACAAGAAGCCCCAGTTACTAGTTCAGATAGCCAACCAACAGTGGGCACACCATCAACAGATTATGTGGCACCCTATGCCCCTCATGACATGAGCCATGCAATGGTACCACACTTGTAACTTTCACTCTTTACTTATCGATAAATATGGTTCTTTTCATTTGAGTTATGTCTAGGAAAAGGTGGAGGTTTGGTCGTAGTGTGATGTCTAAGTGATAGCATATGTGGTGTCAAATCTCCTTCCCTGCTTCAAACTCTACTTCAAAAGTAATAATAACAGAACATATTCATACCAAAACTATAAAGTGACAAGTACAGTTATACACCATTTCCCTGTTGGCTGAAGTGAAAAAAAAGCATTCCCCTTTTAATCCAGATTCCGGACCATTTGTTGCTAACCAGGGAAGTTATGTGTCATCTCAAAATTTCTGCCATTTCCATCCCTTTGTCACTAAATGGTTGACTATCATCACATTCAAATTAAAATAGCAAAGCTTCTTCATTGAAACTTTGCACACTGGTTGGTAACAGTAGTCCATTTTTTTTTTCTCAAATGCATATTATTTTCCAACTTTATTAGTCTAAATTGTTACACCTCACATGTGTTTTGCTCGTACTTTTTTGTTGTGATGAATGTTCACTAATTATTTTTAAGCTAACAAGCTTCTAGTTTCAGCATTCTTTTAGACCTTCACTGGAGTGATTGTTGCAGTATTCTATTTTATTTTTTGTCCTTTCAGTTTCCTCTTCTACAATTTTCCATCAAGGTTCATTAATTTCGAGTATGGTGCAATCTATGTTTTCTAATTTCATATTTTGTGTCTGGCAGGGTCAATATGCTTATCCAAATATTGACCCATACTATGGAAGCCTTTATGCGGCTTACGGTGGACAGCCATTGGTAAGCTTTTATGCACTCTCTCCATTAGCAAATACAAGTATTGTAATCCAGTTAAATTTTCCCCAAATACTAGATTGTTTCCACTTTGTGGAACATTTATGATTTACCTAATTTGGGAAATGATTGAAGAGCACCGAGTTCATTTAATTTGACTCCTTTTGTATGCCCAAACCTCAAACCAACCCTGGTTTCAGTCAGAGGCAGTACAAAGTATAAAAGCTAAACATGCTTGTGTGTCTTGAGAGGGTAGGCCAATTTTGCTAGTATTGTTTATTTGAATTTACAGACAGTTAGAAAAGGATATTTTGCATGACCATGGACCTTCCTGTGCTATTAGGATTCTTTATTTAAACTGATGTCTTGGAGTTAATAAATATGATAATATTTCAGATGCATCCACCGTTAGTCGGAATGCATCCGGCTGGCTTACCTTTGCCTACCGATGCAATCGAAGAGCCTGTGTATGTAAATGCAAAGCAATACAATGCCATATTAAGACGGCGTCAATCTCGGGCTAAAGCTGAATCAGAACGGAAGCTTGTCAAGGGCCGTAAGGTAAATCTTTGTAACCATATTCTGCATTGCCATATGAATTGGAATTTTTAATTAGCTTTTTCTGCCCATGATGCTAGAGCAAATGATCAAGCAAATTTCTCCAATCTACCTTCCCTACTTCCACTTCAAGATTGATCTGCCTCACGTTGTACTATAAATCTTCTGGTGAATGTTATTTTAATTTCAATCTTGCCTGATATCTGAAATTTTAACATAGCACGTTTTTTAATGCCTTCACGGGTGTTGCTTATCACAAAGGATTTAGGAATGTAAATTGGGTGCCACACATTGACAAAGTTGCAACATTGAGTAAACTGAAATGCTTTCTAATTTTTATCTGTAAGTTACTTTTGGCTAGAGAGAGTTGAATTTGTTAGTATCATGATGATTATTTCTCAAAACTGGAAGACTGATATAAAGATGTGGTTACCAACTCAGAAAATCCTATAAAGTTCTGCCAAGCTCAGATGATCTCACTGCAAGTTGATCACACATGTTTATTACTCTTTGATGAACTTTATAGGATTTTCTGAGTTGGTAACCACATCTTTATATCAGTCTTCCAGTTTTGAGAAATAATCATCATGATACTAACAAATTCAACTCTCTCTAGCCAAAAGTAACTTAAAACAACTTGATTGCTTATTTCCTTTATCTTTCTGTGGGTGAAATGTTAAGCCATCTGAAATAAAAACCCTGATTCGATTACATCTTTGCTGTGCAGCCCTATCTCCATGAGTCACGGCATCAGCATGCCTTGAAAAGGGCCAGGGGAGCTGGAGGTCGGTTTCTCAATTCAAAGTCAGATGACAAGGAAGAGAACTCCGACTCGAGTCACAAAGAGAAACAGAATGGAGTTGCGCCCAACAAGAGTGGCCAACCGTCAACCCCTCCGTCTCCCAACGGTGCATCATCAGCTAGATGACAAGGAAGATTTTAGCCCCTGGCGCTAGATGTGGCAACAGTTTTGTACAGTAAGTGCTAGGGGGCAGCAGCAATATGGTGTCAGTCGGTTGTTGTAGGACATGTTCCATAGAAAAACATAGACGAGTCGACAGGTTTTGGAGTCTTGGTTTGGTCATCTGTTTATTCACCTTTCTGTACAATTTTAGTAGCATTGTGTCTTTCCCTGGATAGCTTAGTTAAGTGTGTAGCATATTGGCTTATTGTTTGCTTTGCTTGGACTTGGAGATTTGGGAGTGGAGTTCATAACCCTACTGTCCTGCATCATTATTCGTGGGGCAAACAATAATACTCCAAGCTGGCTATGTGTATGTTGATGACAATAAACGCTAATGTAGGACATGTGACCATCTCATCTGAATCTAGCTTTGTTTCCTCTGCTTCAAAATGATACCCTCACAATTGGTCAGAGATTCAGAGATCATTTCGTACTTGTCCTGCAACAATGCATGTTTTGGTTTGTCTTTGGATTGGCCTCCTGGCATGTATGATGTTTTCGGTCATGTGTTGTCCATTGAATTGCGTGATGATTGCCAGATGCTATGAGCATGTTCTGAAGAACATTTGGGTTTGGTAACTGCATCAATCTGTCATTGGCCATCAAATGAACATTTTGCATGCTTTTCTCGAGGGCATTGAAATATTTGTGTTTTACATGCTTTTCTCGAGGGCATTGAAATATTGCCAACGATTACCAAGAAGAGTGTACTTTATCGAGTGTTGCAGAATGTGCTTTCTCGAGAACTCCAAAGCGTATTTTGCACCCTTTCTTACACGAGCGTATCTTACTTTTTTTCTGGGAAAGACCAGAAAGAAAACAATAAGAAAAAAAATGCATAACCGCATAATGTCCCTGCATCTGTTAGACCTGAACTTGGAACTTTCTTCATTGATCAGTGACTCTGAACGACCAGCATTTCTGCAGTCTGCACAGGCAGGCAGCATTGGGCATTCAGGAAACTGCTTTTTTGAAGAAAGATCTTTGCTCGGTTCTGCACAGATATAGCACCTGTCTAGCGAAAAAATCGTACCCAAAACATCTTTGGTCCTTTTTTTTGTTGCAATCCTCTGGTTGGTAAACAACCTGAAAATGGATGGAAAAAAAAAGATTTTTGAAAACTGGATCTCCAGCATAATGTTCTCGAAGAACCTGAACCAAGCATGCTGCATACATTCTCTTCGTCAATCTATGCTTCAAAAGGTGTAACCTCTCTGAAACTAATCATTAGAGCTAGAATTTCTTTAAACGAGTCTCTATTATATGGTTTCAGAAAACTACACCTCTGAGCATTTGAGCAGGTTCAATTTGAGTTCAACTGCAAGAGATGAACTGTTCATGGATGGTTCTGAAGTTTCAGTGCCATAAATTCAGAAAATTTCTGGCACAATGTATCTGAGACTTTGAATTGAATACTTACTTATTCAGATTCAGGCATAGATGGCCCAGGTGATTATCTTAGACAATAAGCATTAATCATATCAGGCCTTTAACAAAAGCCACGCCCGGCATCGTACCGTACTTGTAGCTTAAACCACAAGCTACTACTATACTAAATGACAAAGGTATAATGTCATGATGCATAGGAACTGATTGATCCATCTCTGCCTTAAGATCTGAATAAGAAATAGTTAGTTTCAGTTAGCGCTTCAGAAGTTAACTGTGTAGCATATATGGCCCCGTTATTTGCTATTCTTGGAGGCTTAAGAGTGGTTTTCATAACCTGCTGTCCTGTGTCATCATTTGCGGGTGCGAAGGATAATCGGGCTATGTGTATGTCGATGACGATAAACCCTAATGTAGGACATGTGACCACCTCATCTGAATCTAGCATTGCTTCCTCTGCATACATTCAACCATCCACTGCAAAATGATACCCTAACAGTTGCTTGGACTTGGAGATCATTCAGAGCTCTTTTTTGCACTTGTCCTGCAATGCATATGTTTGGGTTTGTCTTTTCATTGGCTTCCTGACCTTTATGATGTTGCGTTTATCTGTTGTCCATTGAATTGCATGATGATTGCCAGATGCTATGAGTATGACCTAAAGAACATTTTGGGCTGGCCAACTGAATCATGTTGAGCATCGGCCATCACATGAACGCCGAGAATGCTTTTTCTCGAGAGCATTGAAATACTGTTAACGATTACCAAGAAGATCGAGTGTGCTAGTGTTGCAGAATCTCCACCCTCTGTACTGTACTTGAAAAGCTGAAAGTCAACTGCATCCTGCTTTGACATACATCGCTGCAATTTTTCTTTTTTGACGCTGCATTTAACAATGTTGATGTTCTCAAAGTCACAAATATGGGTGCACACACACTCCTGACAATGTTTCAAAAGCTTTCTCCCAAAATTGTTAATATAATCCTGATGTGTTTTCTTTTAATTGTTTCCTGTTACTACTTTCTTACATCGTCAACATCCAATTACATTTACATCTAAATTCCATTTCAGAGTTCAAGTCAGGGACGTGGGTGACACGATAATATAGGTTAAGGAAGATACTTTACTCGTATATAAAATAGTATCCAAGTCACAGTTTTGTAGACCGCGCACATGAATGCCTGTGATACCATTTGGAATATAGATTTGAACTAATCATCAATTTGGAATATAGATTGAACTAATCATGGACTAGTATATATTGCAAGTACCAACGCATCCTCAATGGTGCACATATAGGTTGCATGTACCAACATCAAAATCTGAGTAATTTCCAGAAGCGCAACTTCTTGATGACCAGGCAAAAGAGGATCAAATGAGATCTTCAGTTCTCCACAAGACGAGAGAAATTTACGGTACAATCAAGCAGCACTGGGAATGTGCCAGACAGTTCAAAAGATAGCTACAAACTCTCTTATTCCTAAGTTATAGTCCTCCAATTTAGATGGCACGTGGTTTTAACATTCTTAGCACTGACCACGTTGCAGAGTTTAAATTCATTCAATATCAAATCCCTTCTCCTGGAGCTCCTGTACAACCTCATTCCTCATCCGAAGCCATAGTTTCTGTGCTTCCTGCTCAAACTTTTTAGACTGCAACTGCTTCTGCATGTTTTCAGAATCCATATTGGCATCAGCGAAACCCTTGGGTCCAATTGTGGTTCCAAGAGCACCTCCACTCTTTATGAACTCCTCAATTGCCTCCTCATCACCAGGGTACGGGAACTCCCTGCGCTCATAAAGGTGTGCCATTTCTTTTTCTTCCTGCAAGATGTTGGGAATAGATTGTCTTATCAGGGAGACCAGAAACTAGCGGGCTTAAATCGACAAGCATTCACACTGATCATCTATGGCCACTAAGACTAAGATGATGCAATGCAGCAAATGAGAGATTTATCATATACTTTCTGTCCATTTTGAAAGCCAAGAAAACTTAACAGCAAAGTTATTTATGGCACTGTATAAAGACAACACATTTTCAAGCATAGCCTACATCCAAAATTTATTCACAACAGAGGAATACCCTATTGTAAACGCTTGAGATGCATCCTTGTCAGCACAATGGAAAGCAGTTACCAACAAATGAGAGCAAATTTAAGTTCCACACTTAGGAAACCTGTAGTGGGAGCATATCCCATATTTGAATGATCCATATTAACCATGCAATGCAAAGAGGTCCGAATCTGGTTTTAATTTTATATGTGTAGGTTTGCCATGAATAGCCTTGCCAAAATCAGTACTGGCGCTTCAAAGGTTGATTTCTACAATGTGGTTCCACATTCAAGGTGTCACAAGAATATAAGGGAAACTAGAAGTCAAAGCAGGAATAATATGGAAAGGCTGGAAGTATTAAAAGTGTAGCCATTTCGATATCATAATCATAATGCAGGTCCGATGCTCTAAGATAGCAAGGGCTGGCGTTACTGTACAAAGTTTCACCTTTATTTGCACCTGAGAAGAAAAGTTCATCTCAGGATCAATACTAGCAATGAGGCAAGGCAACGCGTTTTCAGCTCTGACACCGCCGATTTCTACTTCTGGAGTCAGAAGAGGGCCATAAAACTCAGGGTATAAGCTAATTTGAGGATAGATTTTCAATCATGTAGCCCTAAAATATTCAAATTCCAAGGGGGGAGGAAGTTTAAAATCTAATCTAAACCAACAAAGAGGATTGCAGGTCACAACTGCAGAACCTTTGGACAAAATAGGGAATTTCCGCACTATTACAGCACAGCCCAACGAACGAACGAACGAGAGAAGACGAGACGGGAGGAAGTGGAGGAGGAACCTTGGGGCGCGGCTTGAGCGTCCACCACCCGAGCGGGGACGTCTCGTTCCAGAGCCAGGCGACGCCGAAGAGCGTGTAGGTGCAGAGCGTGGCCTTTCCCATCTGCTTCCAGAAGTAGGCGTCCTCCTTCTCGAACCCCATCCGCCTGCGCCCAACCACCAATCATCACAATCAGAAACCGTCGTAGGCAAGGGCGGGTGCGAGGGCGAGGGAAAGCAGATGGGCACGCCGAGGTACCGGCGGGGCCGGGGCCGGGGGCGGGGGCGCTGACCTGAGCAGCCTCCGGGCCTGCGGGAAGTTGCGCAGCATCGCGTGGGTCGTGTCGGGCTCTTGGTGGTGGATCAGACGCCGCGGAGCGGACGGAGGAGGCGGCGGCGGCGGTGGTCTGCCTGCGCAGCCGGATGCCGGAATCGCGAACCCGGCAGGCGGCAGGGGAGGTGCTGGTATCGAGCGGCCGAGGGAGTCTTGGCTGAACAGAATGGACGGTCGGGATGAGCCCTGATGCGCTGTTGTCTTGTTTCTGCACAGACCTCAACTCCAACCGGCATGCGCAGTGTTTTCTGAAACTCTGCAATGTTCCGAATACTGCTATTGATTCATTCAGACGTGGAAAGAGGCCTACGTACGTGAGTATCTCAGATTAAACACCTGTTCGTTTATAAGCCGGCTGATGTTGTTTTGTGGTCAGGGAAAAACACTGTATCATGGCTGATAAGCATGGCTGATACGATGAAGCGAACGGGGTGATATCACCACAAGCTGCTGCTAGCACTAAACTAAACACACGGTCAGCACACGACATGAGCGACGCCATGATGCGTCGCATTAGGAACTGGATATGCGAATTGGCTGAATGTGTCCTCCTTCTCTGCCTCCAGATTATCTGAAAAAAAGAGAGAAAGAAACAGCAGGCATTTTTGCTTTGTGTTGTGGAGCTGGGCCTCACTGCTGGCTTGGCTGCATACATGCTGACGACTCTCACGCAGATTTGAATGTCATCATCGGTGCATGTAATGCGATGCGATGCAAGACTGAGTGAAGATGATATGAATCTCCATGATGCATCCATACATACGCAATGCAATGGCGATTGATTCATGGATGGGCAGGCAGAGATGGAGGCAGGCGCTTCTTCGTTCTCTGAATCTCAAGAGCAGGCTGTCCGTTTCTGAATTCTCATGGATCCGTCCTCCGTGCTGGGTAGCTGCTTCAGTTCAGCGTTGAGATGAGATAGACGGAGGCAGGCAAACAGACATCCCAAAAGGCGAAATGTGATATAAAAAAGAGGAGACAGGTAGAGCTCTCCGATCGAGGAACACTGACATGCTTTGCTTGCACTACAAAACCAGGGCCCATGACTGATGATGCACCATGCTCCATGCGCCACTCCAATCCATTTGTTTTTGTGTGATTTTTACCATGCAATTGCTGTGAATAGTAACATGAGCCCCTGTGATCATGCCATTGCCATGGCAAGGCAAGCAGGGGCGCGCGCGCGCACACACACAGTGAGAGACAGTGTGAGCTTTTAGCTTGGCACACTGACCTCTCCCTCTCTCAAGATCCATCATGGCCCATTCATTCATTTTGTTGTTACACTTGCTAGTTGCTTGCTTGCATGGGAGAAGCTATCACTTTGAGCCTTCCTTCCATGTTCTGGGTATTGACTGAAAACAATGGCTAATGGCATCTTATAGTGTACAGTTAGTTTATGTACTATTATTATGGAGATTACATGAAGTAGGAGGTATGTATGTTGTACCTGTACTCAAGTACTACTAGCTATGTATGCATCATCTGCAAGTACAGACAAACACTAACAAAGCCTGAATCTACATCTCACCCAAGCCATGTCAATCTTTACAGGATTGGAGATGCCAAATAAAGACTAGTACCATTCTCTAGTGTTCTTGTGGCGGCTTTGGTTCTTTTTTTGTTTGTTTTTTTCTGCTACTACTACTTGATACTACTCATTGCAAGCGTCACTCCGTACTTAAATGTCTGTCGTTTTCGCTTTCCGAGAAACAACTTTTACTAAATATATATTAAAAATATTAATATTTATGATACATAATTAGTATCATTAGATAAATATTTAAATCTAGTTTTTTAATAAATTTATTTAGAGATAGAAATGTTGCACGTATTTTCTATAAATCGAATCAAAGTTATCGGCACGCAAATCGTAGCGACTAACATTTAGGGAGGAGTACTGCCATACACAAAGTGATATGACATACATACCACTATGTCTAGTCTAGTACTGGAGGCACCAGCACGCATGATTGCCCTCAGCTGACAATTGACAAAGAAAATGCCCGCAAGAATGCATGGGCGGCTATGAGGCTCATGATCGAAAAGAAAAGCACAAAATAAAGGAGATACTGCCATGCATGCTTGCTTGTTGTGGATACATGTCAACCTTAGACAAAACTAAAAATTGTCATCAAAGAATGTAGAAAGTGGCATGGTGCTTTTGTTCAATTCCTCTCTCTCTCTCTCTCTCTCTCTCTCTCTCTCTCTCACACACACACACACACACACACACACACTGATAAAAGCAGTCAGTGACAATCTTGGAAGTGAAGGGAGATGGGTGGGCAGCACTCTGAAATGTCACCATAGAGAGAAAAACAAAAAGGAGTGAAAGGGTTAAAGCGAGAGAGAGAGAGAGAGAGGGAGAAGGGTGGAAAAGATTTTATTGGAAAGTGATGGTTGGTGGTGCCCCCCTATCTTCATGCCAAGAAAGTGGCTTCCAGGACCAACACGCAGGGGTGGGTTGTTCTAGGGGTTTTAGGGGTTAAGGCTGAATGAGTGAATGTGATTGTCTTCTGTACACTACTACACTAACCAACCAGATGAGATATTCCATGACCAACAAAATGCTGAAATGTGGTGCCCAAGCTGCATGATCTTGAAAGGCTGTTTTTGTTTGTAATGACCCTTTACACGCGGGCGGCCAAAAGTCTCTCTTTTCTGTTGGCACTACTGACCACCCTCCCTCAAACAAAAACTGGCCATCAGAAAGTAGCAACTCATGAGCTCTCAGAACCCAACTCCATCTCCATGGGATGTCTGAACTCTGAAGTCTGAACTGAACGTGGCTTGGCTGCAAGCAAACAAGTGAACAACCTATTTTGGGTGGTAAAGCAGTTGAGCTGAACCCTCAATGGCCTGCATCACTGCATCTCTTCATCATCATGAACACGGTTTAGTGAACTAGTGTAACCCTGAACTCTACTCCAAATCACATGTGATTGGCCAGGTCAGCACTTATATAAACAAGTGTATAGTGTAAACAAGCAACGCATTCATCTCCAAGCACAGTGCTCTGTGTATGCAGCGCAGCGTGCAACAGTGGCAGCCAATTGAATGCGCCTTGTCTGTCGGTCTCAGCCATAGACAGAGAGCTCGAACGAACTTGCCATTTCTTCCCTAAAAAAAAACTTGCCATTTCAAACCCAGCGCAGACGCAGGGCTGACCGCTGAGAGCTGCTCCTTCTCCATCTGACCGTCCACCATGAGCACCTCCATTGACCTACGCCAGGTGCTTCAATGAAGGGCAGGGCCATTGCATCCACCAGCTTCCACCTGCCCGCCTGACCTGCCGTTCTGAATTGAAGCAGCAGGGGACAGGGGGCTAGCTGTTTCGGCCTGCATGCGTCCCTCTCTGAAATCTGAAGTGCATGCAGCGCAAGTGCAAGCTTTGCTGTGGATATGCATACTGTACACTGATGCGAGGCAAGGACAAATCTTGGCCTGTAGATACGTTTGGGGGCCGATTTGAATGCGCACCACCTCTTGCAGCTAGTAGCTTGTATGGGAATTGATTGAAAGCTGCAAATTATGCACGGAGGTGATGCCTGATGGACAGTTGCAACTTCCTTGTGGAAACCTGAAGATCTTGAAGAAGGGCAATTTCCTTTCCTTGTGGCTGTTCATCTCATCAGATCCTTGCTGCTGGTGAAATAAAGGATAGATCTTGCAAATTAAGCACTCCTAGCACAAGTGTTTGAAGCTTTACTGGTGGATAGATATGGCACGGAGGTGATGCCTGATGGACAGTTGCAACTGCATATATAAACCATAAACTCCTTGTCTGGGCAGAAATAGCACGACGTTTTCAGATCCGAATTGGATGTGTCTCAGTTTTTGCATGCATGCATATGGCAAGAAACACTGTTGCCAAAATGGGAGCACCAATTCATTATCTTTGAGATTGTCCGTGTACAAGATCAGTAGCATGCATCTTGCACGTTTCATTTCATCCACACAGGGCACAGCTAGGTCCAGAGCTCTAAAAAAGAAACACTGCTCAAAATCCAATATATATCATGCAAAGAATCAGTACTGCTTTCTTTCTTCTTCTTCTTCTTTTTTTAAACTAATCAGTACTTTCAGAGTAAAGATTTTCCAATATATTAACCTAGGACGGATGGTCGGATGGATGACATATCCTTTTCAACCACGTGCAAAAAATATATGTATTTTAGTTCCCGCGCATTTCGTCGCCGAAATCTTGTTCCTTTTCTACCTGAATGAGGCACATTTGAGTCGACGACAGTGAAGTAAAGCCTGCAAATGTGGAGCTAGTGGCATCCCTTTGGAACGGATGCATGGCAGCCGCATCACCAAGCAAAGCCCAGCACATAAAAAAAAGAAAGGAAAAGAAAGGGGAGATGCTAACCTTCCATTACTTGATTATTAATTTAATTGACAGATGTGGTTTAATTTATCTTGAGCTGATGGCCTGATGCACGCACGCACGCGTTGCCTCCTGCTGCCCCGAACGCGAGGGCAGCATCAGGCAGGTAGGCAGAGGCAGCTCGATGGGTGCGCCTGTCTATCACAGGCACAGCACAGTGTCAGTGCGATGAGAGCAACTATAATAGCATGACTAAATACCGGAGGAGAGAGAAGAAACGGGTTGTAAGCTTATAGCCGGCTTAGGCATAAGAACTAAGAAACTCTGTGAGAGAGATAAGTGGACCATATATTAATAACGAAGAACTAATTACTATATAAGTGGACTGATAGAAGGTTGTAAAGGAACGTTACAGCTAGTAGCTGACTGTATTATTAGGCTTGTTTGATAAAAATATTATGATAAGAATATGATTATCCCTACCAGCAGTGGCCGCCGGCCCCGGTCAACGGAACGCAACACGCTGTGGTACCGGACTGAAGACTGAAGATGAAGAGAAGAGAATGGAGTGAGTGGACGAAACGGGCAAGGGCAAGCAGGTAGAGAGGAAATGCGCATGATGTTGATGCCCCGTATCCAAATATTCCCTTTGCCCTGCAGCCATGCCAAAGCGGACATGGTCCTTGTTGAATCCTCTGCGTCTGCGTGCGCCGGCAGCACCGGGCCAGCCTGAATTTGACTAGCATTTTATTAGCTTGGAATTGGAATCCCATACATAATAAACGACCTTCAGATCAGGCAATTCAAATCTGAAATCTTTGGTGCTCTCAAAACCAAATAAACGCCACTGAAAGTACCATTGCATTTGCATTTGCTTGGCTGCTTGAATGGGAGTAGCAGTAACAATTTACTATCAGTCTCCATCCAGTCTTCACAGAGACAAAAGAATACGTACTCTGAAGAGTGAAGAGTGAAGACGGTAGACGGAGGAGGGAGGCTGACCGGCCCTGGCTTTTCATGGCGTGCGCTGCGCGCTGTCGCCCGTGGAATCCAATAATAGCCACACCTACAGATAGCCCAGCAAGGGCAAAAGCGATGCAATGCACACGCACGTACAGTATATCAATTTGTGTCTGGTTGAAACTTTCAACCCAAAAAAAAAGTTTGGTTACCCAGCCCGAAAATGCAAGTAAGGCGGTTTTGGACTACAAAATTTTGGTTAAATAAAAGCGATAACGTGTGTATATCATGAACAGAAGCCGTAAAACGGTAAGCAAGAGTCAAGAACTCAAGCTGGTACCTTTTTAGGACACCAATCCACAATAATACATAATACATGTTCCGATTGAGGATTTTAGTACAAAATCTAACAATTAAAAAAAAACAGATCAATCAGAAAATGGAAATACTTGAGGAATGTAAAGGAGACATCTGGACATACCAATCCTAGAACACTGAGAACATCGAGGAGGCCTGATCTTTCGAGGTTTAGTTAAACTCATTTTCTGATCTTTTATTGATGAAAATGTCATCTTAATTTCCTCAGGATCTAATCCTCCAAAAAAAATCTCCTTCTCAATCAATGTAGCATGTCCATTCTATTCAATAGATCAGTCTTGAATCTTGATTATATATTTTCATAGCTGAGAAGGCTCTCTTTCAACCGATGTCGTTGCCACTAGACAAAAAAGCAATGCTAGCACAACGATGCGATAGACTAATGGAAAAGCAACAGCAATGTTTTAAATTTGTAGATCATGGATTCCATAATCTCCTTGGTCTTTGGGCGGACACAAGATGCTCCACTTAGCTAAACGATATTTCTATTTTTTCTCATCACCTTGCCGGTACAACCGAGAACGGAAATAATAACATCATATACATTGGTAGATGACTAAGCACTGAATTTATCAATGTAAAGCGTCCACCAATGGAAAGATGTTTTCCTTTCGAACTACTCAGTCCCTTCTCAAAATGTTCATCAACCTTTCTCCACTCGTTATTCCTAAGCTTCCTAATATATACAGGAATTCGTAAATACCCAATTGAAAAATCTCCAGACGGCCAAACAGTTCGACATATTGATCAAGGTGGTATGGGCATCTCAAAAACAGAACAACTCTCATGAAAATTGTTTTTTAAACCCGATACTTGGGTCATGATCCATAAAAAGAACTGTATCATCACTGTAGAATAGATAATCTGCCATTAATGAGATGATGCACTACTCCACTAACCTGCCCATCCACTTTGGCCCTGTTTGTAAGAAAAGCTACCATATGCGCAACAATGTTAAAAAGCAATAGGAACAAAGGATCGCAGTCGAAGGCCTTTCCTAGTTTGAAAGTAATGCCCAACATCGTCATTAACATTGATTGCTATACTCCCACCCAAAATTAAAGTTTTAACCCAAATTATCCACTTGGGCGAAAACCCTTTTCGGTCGTAGTGTTTGAAATAAGAAGGGCTATTTAGCTTTATCATACGCCTTTTCAAAATCTATTTCTTTTCATGCAACTCATAAAACTGTCTCATGCAAGATGATGAAACTGCCCAGAATGTTCCGTCCTCGCATAAATGTTGTTTCTGTTGGACTAATAATATGGTCTACCACTGAATTTAGCATGTTGGTTTGCAACTTTAGTAAAAATATTGAACCTCAGATTAAGCAAGCAAATTGGTCGATATTGTTAAATCACGTTAGCTTCTTGGACCTTTAGGATATGGGTAGTTACCACAAAGGTCAAACAAAAAAACGGTAAATTCCTGCATATAGTCATGGAACATTTGCTTACTAGCATTAGATCCCCTTTGATGGTACTATTCCAGAACATCTGATAAAATTCAGCTAGAAAATCATCTGGACCAGGTGCTTTATTATGGTTAGAAAATCGCTTCTTGTACCGCTTGCTCAGTAAAAGGTGTGGTGAGAAAGTCATTCTCAGTCAAAGATTCTTGTTAGCTGAGGGATATCAAAGATTCTATTCTATCCGCCTCCAGCCAAGGGACTAACCTCAGGTTCCCCTAAAGGCTCCTTAGAAAACCTAACCCTCAACTATGCCATTCTCAGGATCAAGAGGGAAAAAAATATTTTTCTGATTTTTACCATTGGCGACCATTTGGAAGTATCTAGTGTTGTTATCTCCCAAAAAGGCATCTTTTTATCTTTGTCCTTTGATAGTACTTGATTCCTCTTCTTTGAGTAATTTGGTCAGTTGATCCCAAGATTGAGTAACATTTTCTTGTTCAGGTTCAATCAAATCCCCGACCTCTGCTATAATGTCTAGATCATTATTTATTGATTGGAGTTTGACCTTTCTTTGCTTATAAACTCTACTAATGTGGGAAGCCCATCTGCTTAAGTGCCTCCGCAGGGCACTAAATTTATGGTTCCAACGTTGGACTGAATTCCTACCTTTCAAACGCCCAACATCGGCCTAAAAGATGTCGCCGGGGATCGGTTGAAGCTGCACTCTTGCTCTGCCTCGGTCTAGCCGCGGTCGCCTATTCCTGATCTCAACAACATAATCATTAAAATGCTCATGGTGAACCAGTTTGAACTGTTTTCCCATTTCGCTTAAAGGTTGGTGTTCCCATATCTAAAAGATGGGGTGTGTGATCCGATACCCCCTATCCAAAGCTTGCAGTGAGACTAAAGGATACTTGAACTCCAGTTCAGTTGACATAAGAGCCCATCCAAATATCCAATCTCTCGTAGGTGTCTAATTTAGGTAGTGTCGTAGTGAATTGACCAAGTAAATCAGCGTCCCGTCAATTTAATTTTCTGAAGATCAAAACTGTCGATGACAGTATTTTGAACAGGAAAAAACAACGGTCAACGTATGCAGCTATGGATGATGTCGATGCGGGGGGGCGGGGGCGGCCGGCAGAAAGGATGGATCATGGGTGTACAGTAATGGAGGCTGTTAGATGCAGCAGAGCTCGCAGTGGAAGCATGCATGCGTGCGTGCGTGCCCGCCCTACGTACTCGACCTTCACGGCTGCGGCCACTCCAGTATAGCAGCAGCTCGATCGCAGTAGGATTTCCGGTGCCCCGGCTTTTCTTTAGCTCGCAGTCGCAGCAGCTGGCAGCAGGCAAAGCAAGCCGGGCGGCCGGCCGTCCAGGGTCCAGCCTGAGCACGCAGCTCACTGCCGGTCTGCCGCGGCCCGTGACACGTCGGTCGCCGTCCGTCCGGCACCGGTTACAGGCCGGGTGCAGCAGCAGAGCAGGCGGCGCAGAGCTCGCCCGTGCCGTTTGGGTGTGGCTTATCGTAAACAATCATAGATTTCTAGTCAGAACATTATTTTTCTCTCACACAAATCAATCAGCAGTACTTTTTCATAAATCAGCAACGATACGACTCAGTCCAACCGAACAGGCCGGTAGTATCGGCTAGCGGTGGCTGATGAGTTTTACTGGCAGCTGGTGTAGTAGCCGTAAAAGCGCCTGGTGGGCATGCAGACCTACGTACTGTTTTACATGAATGCCCAATTACATACCCCAACCACTCTCCCGTTCAACCTGAACTTTTATATCACACGAGGAGGAAGAGATCGATGACGGGGGTTGGTGGTGGCCCGGCCCCGACTCGATGCATGCATGCGTTTGGGCATGTACAGCCAAGCACTCACCTCATCACCGGAGCAGCCAAGCTCTCAGCAGTCTCATCATCGGAGCAGTCAACACTCACCAGTCATCACGAGCAAACAAGGTAGCAGCTCACGTCGTCTCGTCGGCGGTGCATGGCCGGGACCGGGACCGCCGAGAGAGAAGAGAGATGCATGGCAATGGCAAGGCATGGAATCGAATAAAACACAGCTGCAAGCTGATGATGGTACTGCAATGGGTAAAGCACTACGGCAGTGGGTTTTGCTCGCTCCATCCCTTTGAGCGAGCTCGCAGCCAAAAACTCATACTCGATGGGATTCTTCGAACGGCACCAATAAAAAATCCCGCTGGATCAGAGGAGAAGCTACACCAAGGACAGCAGGGAAGGGAATAAATGCAGCGGGCGTGGGAGCCGACGAACGGAAATCGTCGCCGGGATCCGCCGCTGCAAGGACGAATCCGCGGGCGGCTCCATCCCGTCCGTCCGTACCGAGATCCGACGGCTGGCGGGCCGGTCAAACCGAGTCCACGCAGACGCCCGCAGCAGTCCCGGCTCGTGTACGGGACTGGCTGGACCAGCGTCAATGTGGCATGCAAGCAAATGCAAGGCAAGGACCAGAAGGATCCTCTGCGGCCGCCACTCGATAACCCGGAAGCCAAAAGCCAATAGGCCATTGTTTTGTTTTGTTGCA
This sequence comes from Miscanthus floridulus, assembly GCF_019320115.1. Lineage (NCBI taxonomy): Eukaryota > Viridiplantae > Streptophyta > Magnoliopsida > Poales > Poaceae > Miscanthus > Miscanthus floridulus. The sequence goes on along the minus strand of NC_089594.1, from coordinate 80,026,937 downwards.
TGCACAGGGACTGCACTGTCAGTGTCAGCTGCACCACCACACTGCATTTTGAAATGGAGCTCAAAAGATTCGTGCGAATGGGGTGGGTGTTCCGAGTGTGGTCCAGCGTTCAAAGGCACGCTTGTTTATTCCACTGTTTGGATAGGGGCATCGTGACTGAGGCGGCAACAGTTACGGGCCGGGCACGGGCAGCGTAGTGTGAGCTGCTACTGCACTGCTGCGTTCACCTCTCGAAGCTTTTTAGGCGCTGGTTGGTTCCGGCTTCTAAATCAACTGCCTTCTAAATTTTAGTAACGATATATTTGGTTAGGTGACTAAATCTGACATGTATATATTTATAAGGATCAAAACATTCCTCATTAATGTTAACTTGGTGCCCCAGGCATTTGGCATTAATGGTGCTGCGCTGCTGGCTCCCTCTAGCGCCACTGCCTCCCGCGTGCGGCCTTGGCGTCAAATGCACGCCTGACTTGCTGCTCTGCTTGGCTGCACGCCAGCGCCGCTTGCAGATCTGCTTGACTGCTATGGTAGCTGTTTGCCGCAATGTACATTCTCACAAATAATGTTCAAATGGTTTATAAAAATTATCATAACCTCTCCTTGTCATTGTCCCCTTACTTGTATTGCCCTTTCTCATTTCATCAATAGTAAGACAAGAGAACACAAATATATTTGCATCGGACCAATTTACTTTATCAAACTAGTAGAGAAGCAGATCAGAGAATAGGAAACAAAAATTGAAATAGACAGATATAGACCAAACAAATACACAGTACATGAAAGGTAGTTCATACAAACTTGTAGATCAAACAAATACAACCTAACACACACCTGTAGATCAAACACATTAGACAAATAAACACTTGTATATCGAACAAATAAAACCTAACACATCAGATCAATGAAAAGTATGAGAATCTAGCAAAAAACAGACATACAAAATCATAAATAAGACATGCATAACATAAATAATAAGCACAGCAAAGTACGAATCAGATCAGAGAACAATCTCACCTCGGGCGGGATGTCGTCGTCATCTTCTATCTCTATTCCTTCGGTTGGAGGATACGAGCTGCCCGAAGCAACTGTTCCAAGCATCCTAGCTGCCGGCGCGCGGGCACGGCCACCACCGGTTCCCACCCTAAAGCGGCGCACAACAACGCGAGAAGCCGAGCGTTTCCCAGATCCGGTCGCTCCTGCGGTCGTCCGAGGAGGAACGAACCCTCCAGCACGGGATCTGGCGCCAATGCGAAGAGGAAGAAGCCCTCTACCGCCGGGAGCGAAGTCACCTTGGAGGAGCCCCTGGTAAGAGCCCATGTAGGGGGAGTTGGCGGCGTCGGTGTTCAGATCCAGCCCCTCCATGCCGCGTCGAACTAAGGAGCCCGCACCATATGATGGCGCTTGGGAGAAGACGTCGATGGACTGGAGCCATTCAAATCCACTGGAGAAGAGGACTGCGAGTAATAGTCCAGATACTTGGACCCATGGTCGTCCATGGCGAAAGCGGTGAGCGGAGGAGCTGCTACCCCGGCGGAGGCGTTGGGAGGAGTGGCAGCGGCATGGAGCGAAGTGGTGGCGGCGGCGGAGAAAGCAGAGGAGAGCGAGTGCGGGAGGGAGAGAGTGAGCGAGCTGAGAGAGTGAGCTATGAGTGAGGGGGTACCGATGCGCTCAAACAGGGCGCATGGGTGAAGGGCAAGCCGTGTCCAGACGTGGTGTTAGAAGCTGCTAGTAAGGTTTGGGTGACTGGCCGACTAAAGACTGTTTAGTCTCTTTTCGTAAAGGTGTTTGGCAAAAAAAAAGTTACTAAAAAGAACTAAAAGCTACTAAATTTAGAAGGTGCTAGGTGAACCAAACACGTACTTACTGTGGCTTCGCTTCATTTCATTTACTCCCTACATCACCAACGCCAATCCATTTCACTATCTCTATTAGGGCTTGCTTAGTTCCTCCCCTAAAGTTTACTCATATCCTATTAAATATTTGACATATACATAAAATATTAAATATAGACTAAAAAATAATTAATTGCACAGTTTACGACTAATTTGTGACATAAATCTTTTAAGTCTAATTAGTCCATAATTTAACAATGTGGTACTACAATAACACATGTGCTAATAACAGATTAATTAGGCTTAATAAATTCATCTCGCGAATTACTGACGGATTCTGTAATTTATTTTTTTATTAGTATTCGAATATCCCATTGTCATTTGGAGCCAAACACCCTGACTAAATGGACTAAAGGCCTCTTTTAGCCCACCAAATCAAACAGGAGTGACTAAAGTTTAGCAGCTGATTTAGCTGGCTAAAATTTAGCAGCTTCAATCCAAATAGGGCCTAAAACTTCAAGAACTTAAATCTTCTAAACTCCAGTAGAGGAGTACCCATATGTTTCGTTTCATTAAAATTGGATATTTATGCTGATTTATTACGAGAGAAAACAATAATTCGTTCCACGAAAGCACCGGTGAAGCAGTGCTGCTGAACCGGATGCGTATGTTCTCGTTGTTTCAGAATTTGAAAGATTTTTTTTTCATCCACACTTCACAGCGGCGTCTGCTTCGAAAGCTGCAGAACCGCACGCTATGCGCCTACTACTTGCACCAATACAGCATTTCCATTTTCAGCTGGTGACATGGCCGGAAAAAGAACTCATTTCGCTGGGAGTAGCCCTATACATAGGAGTAGGAGTATCTTAGGGGTGTCTCGTTGCCACTTCTAAATTTTAGTCGCTCTTTCATCGAATGTTTGGACATATATATGGAGTATTAAATATTAATTAATTACGAAACTAATTACATAGTTTACGACTAATTTGCGAGACGAATCTTTTAAGCCTAATTAGTCTATGATTTGACAATGTTTTGCTACCGTAAACATATGCTAATAACGGATTAATTAGGCTTAAAAATTCATCTCGTGAAGTACTGACAAATTATGTAATTTATTTTTTTTATTAGTATTCGAACACCTTATACAATATCCTCTCAACATATCTCCTAAATTTTAGTAGCCGAATCCAAACACTCTACCGAGGCACTTTGACTGATTTGAGCTGACAGTGCCATCACCCATCAGGTTAGGATTCAGGTTACGAGGCACTGCCGCACTGTGCATATACTATGCTCGTGCAGCAGCGTACGTGTATTTTTTTTTCATAGAAAGAGCCGAAATCTTGAAAAGAATAGAAGCCATGCTCCCATTCAGAGAGAAGAGAAATGCTCGTTCAGAATCAGCCACACAGACTTCTACAAAGCGTGATGTAAAAATACTTGGCGCCAAAAGAATCTCGCTTTGACAGGGCTTTATATGCTGTTTAAAGCTGCCACTCATCCTGTGAACTCTACCAAACCTTTCTGTTCTGGACAGTATATAGGACTAGCTGTGCTCAAGCTTCAACGAAATAACTCACGCTAAATCAGCATCAACATTAGCATCAATCGTTTTTACAGCAAGCCAAATAGGACCCTGTCGACATAGAATTTTCATCTCCGTGCCGAGGATACACGTAACAAGCCGAAAGGATCCGTTCGATGGAGCAGATCCGCCTAGCTTCAGCGCAAAGGTGATCGATCCTGCGCAATCCTCTCAAGACGTGTCAGTCATTTGACCCTGCAATTGACAAGGAAAAAACTCATCAGTAATTAAGGGCGGAACGTGCCAGTGTTACCGGACAGTCTCGAATGTGCGACTCTAAGAGCCGATATGAGAGGAGATCGACTAAATAGTCGATTCCAGCATATTTATGAGAATAAATCGATTAAAGCTCATGTGGTCGTATAAGAAGAATCGGTTATCATTCAGGATAAATATTATTTAAGCAAATATTAATCAATGGCAATAAGATATCAATAATGATCGGTTTATACTGAGCTAATGATTACGAGTAACCGAACTTCTTTTTATATAAAGAGACAATTCAACACCACTTAACCATTTATAAAGATAAATCTAATGAACATGTTAGATCTCATCCATCGCCATGACCAGTGGGGCATGAGGCAGAATCATGCATGCCGTAGTAACAACAATAGACTCAACGACCCTAACTCATTATTAATATTAGTGGGGCATGAGGCAGAATCATGTAGGCCGTAATACAATAATAAGATCATGGGGCTAACATATATTTCAACTTATCTCTACTTCAATGATCTTGTAACGTGAACTGTTCGTGAAAACGCTCGATATCGGCTAAACAGCTGATTCAGGCATAGCGCACAGTTAAGGTCATGTCTTCTCAGGAACGGGTCTACCAACTAATGATCCTCACTCTACGGTGCCAACAGTAGGGTGAGAGGCAGAATCCCACAGGCTGTGATGACGGGTCATGAAACGGTTTTTATTAACTAATAGATCTACTCAAGATCGGACATGCATTAACCGCACGTCATGCATGATTAAGAAAACAGCCTATAAAAATATAACTCATCACTTAAGATATAGATTAGATCAATTTTTAAATTAGCAAACGATGAGTTAAACAAGATATAAGGTCGATCCAGATCAATCTTAATCGAGCAGAGTGATATTGCTGTAATTAGATAAATAATGAAAGCAATAAGCAATATTGGTAACTTAATGAATCTACCAAAGACTGCCATACTAAGGTAGAGCCGATAACTTGACCTTGATCTAATTCAAGCAGTGAGGTGTGAGGCAGAATCACACAGGCCATACTTGAATTAGACAAGAGTCGATAACTAGTGAAAGCTCTAGTTTGGTTTTGGTTAATTGATTAAACCCTAAGTGCTAACCCAGTTTATCAAGATGATTATGAGATAGGTAGCACTACTCCAAGTGATGAAGCAATGACGAAGATCATGACAATGGTGATGGCATGGTGATGGTCAAATGCTTGAACTTGAAAAAGAAGAAAGAGAAAAACAAAAGGCTCAAGGCAAAGGTATAAATAGTAGAAGTCATTTTGTTTCGGTGATCAAGACACTTAGCGAGTGTGATCATATTTAGGTTAGATAGCCGTACTATTAAGAGAAGTGAAACTCGTATTAAAATGCGGTTATCAAAGTACCACTAGATGCTCTAACTCATTGCATATGCATTTAGGATCTAGTGGAGTGCTAACATCCTTGAAAATATTTGTAAAAATACGCTAACACATGTGTACAAGGTGATACACTTGGTGGTTGGCACATTTAATCAAGGGTGGTGAAGTTTAGGTGCAAGGGTAAGAAACTCCACCGACGGAGTGTCCGCCCGTAGAGTGCGGACAGTCCGACGGTGTCACCGGCGCCCTAGACAGAAAAGTTGGAGGTCACTACAAGTGACCGGACGCTGGCCTCGGTTGGACCGGTGCGTCCGGTCAGTGGCAGCAGAGGGTGCGCGTTTCAGTCTTATGACCGGACGCTGAGTCGCTCAGCGACCGGACGCTGAAAGGCTGCGTCCGGTCAAGCTGGCTTAACGACACAGTATTGAGGGTATTGCATCGGACGCTGTTCTATGTCCGGTCGAGGTGGACCAGACGCATCCGGTCGAAGAAAACCGGATTTCGACCCTTACTGTAAACGACCGGACGCTAGGGGTTCAGCGTCCGGTCAGTTTTGTTGGAGCGTCCGGTCAGCTTCGTAGCCGTTAAAATCTGACGAACAGCGTTTGAAGCTGGTGACGCGTGACGTCCATCGGGTGATCGAACTAGTATACTCCTCAATCAAATGAACTAGTTAAAAGAAAGAATAGAACCTTGATTGATATGGCAAGATCAATGTTGAGTGAGTATAATGTGAGTCATTCATTTTGGGCCGAAGCAATCAACACGGCTTGCTACTATAGCAACCAACTCTATTGTCACCCCATGATGGTGAAGACACCTTATGAGCTATTGAATGGAAGAAAGCCCAACATAGCATACTTTCGGGTCTTTGGTTGTAAATGCTATATATTGAAGAAAGGCACTAGATTGAGCAAGTTTGAAAAGAAATGTGATGAAGGTTTCTTGCTTGGTTACTCCACTACTAGCAAGGCTTATAGAGTTTGAAATTTGGCTAGTGGTACTCTTGAGGAGGTTCATGATGTGGAATTTGATGAAACAAATGGTTCCTAAGAGGAAGATGAGAACCTAGATGATGTAAAAGGCACTCAATTAGTCAATGCAATGAAGAACATGGACATTGATGAGTTAAGACCTAGAGAGGTGATTGATGTTGAAGATGACAAAAATCAAGTGCTCTCTAACTCAAATGTGCAAGCTAGCGGTTCTCATGATCAAATCCAAGCAAACACTAGTGATGGCAATGTACAAGATCAACAAATGGCTAGTTTATCATCTCAACCAAGTGATCAATCTAATGCAAGCAATCAAGTGCAAGTGCTTCAACCAACCAATGTTGCAAGAGATCATCCATTGGACACTATCATTGGTGATATTTCAAGAGATGTGCAAACAAGATCAAGATTGGCTTTATTTTATGAGCATTTCTCATTTATGTCATCCATTGAACCTAAAAAGATAGATGAAGCTTTAAAGGATGTTGATTGGATCAATGCTATGCATGAAGAGCTAAACAACTTCACAAGAAACCAAGTATGAGATTTAGTTGAAAGGCCTAAGGATCATAATGTGATTGGAACCAAGTGGGTCTTTCGGAACCAAGTGAGCCACTAGATGCTCTAACTCATTGCATATGCATTTAGGATCTAGTGGAGTGCTAACATCCTTGAAAATGTTTGTGAAAATACGCTAACACATGTGCACAAGGTGATACACTTGGTGGTTGGCACATTTGATCAAGGGTGGTGAAGTTTAGGTGCAAGGGTAAGAAACTCCACCGGCGGAGTGTCCACCCGTAGAGTGCGGATAGTCTGACGGTGCCACCGGTGCCCTAGACAGAAAAGTTGGAGGTCACTGCAAGTGGCCGGACGCTGGCCTCGGTTGGACCGGTGCGTCCAGTCAGTGGCAGTAGAGGGTGCGTGTTTTAGTCTTATGACCGGACGCTGGGTCGCTCAGCGACCGGACGCTGAAAGGCTGCGTCCGGTCAAGCTGGCTTAACGACACGGTATTGAGGGTATTGCATCGGACGCTGTTCTATGTCCGGTCGAGGTGGACCGGACGCGTCCGGTCGAAGAAAACCAGATTTCAACCCTTACTGTAAACGACCGGACGCTAGGGGTTTAGCGTCCGGTTAGCTTTGTAGCCGTTAAAATCTGACAAACAGCGTTTAAAGCTGGTGACGCGTGGCGTCCATCGGGCGACCAGACACTGGGGGCCAGCGTCCGGTCAGTCTGACCGGAGCGTCCAGTCGGCCCGCGATTTGCCCAGTGAAGGGGTATAACGGCTCTATTTGATGGGGGCTCTATTTATAGCCCCATGGCCGGCTCAAGGGAGAACTTTTGCACATTTTCATTGACATAGCAACCTTGTGAGCTTAGCCAAAGCACTCCCACTCATCTCCATCATTGATCCATCATCATTGTGAGATTGGGAGAGAATCCAAGTGTATTTCTTGAGTGATTGCATCTAGTGGCACTTGGTATTCGTATTGCACTGTGGATTTCGCTTGTTTCCCTTAGTGGTTGCCACCACCTAGATGATTGGAGCAGCGGTGGAGGATCGGCACGAGTTGGTGATTGTTCGTGGCCATCTCCAATGATTGTGAGGGGAGTTGTACCTTCCCCGGCGGAGCGCCAAAAGGTAACTCTAGTAAATTGCTCGTGTCATTGAGTTACCTCACTTGTGGGTTGGTTCTTGCGGTGTCCCATCATGTGGATGAGGTTTGTGAAACACCTCTTAGCCACCGAACCACCAAGTGTTGGTCGACACAATAGGGAGTAGCGTGTTGGCAAGCACGTGAACCTCGGGAGAAAATCGATTGTTTCTTGTCTTTGGCATTCTCCCGGTAATTGGCTATATATATTCTTCTTGTGATTGGTTCATCCCCTACACATCGGTACAATCACCCTACTCATTTATTTATATTCTTACAAACTAGTTGATACAAGCTCTTTAGTGTAATTAGAATTGAGAGTTTGCTTCATTATTTACATTCATCTAGTTGAGCTCTTTAGAGTAGCAAGATTGAGAGCTCTTAGTGAGTAATTATATTGGAAGTTGTGTGCCTAAGTAATTATTACAACTAGAATTATTGGATAGGTGGCTTATAACCCTTGTAGAGCTAGAGCAAGTTTGTATTACGCTATTTGTCATACTAATCAAATTGCTTTAGTTGATTTGTAGATTTTTAAATAGGTTATTCACCCCCCCTCTAGCCATATTAGGACCTTTCAACTAGCCTATACTAGAGTCGCAGTGGGGGTTGACCGGATCGATGTAGCCATATGAATAAAGGTATAAACCATGACGGTACTTACAGACAAGCAGTGGAGGTCGACCGAATCGATACAGCCGTACTCGCTGAAGGACTCGCCGAGATCTACTCTACTCCTACTCCTAAGGGGTGGTCGGAGTAATTGACTTGTATTTGATTGATTGCCGTCCTTTTATAATAGCCAGGGTTTGATATTTATACTCGGAGTATAAACATGAACATTACTCGAGTATGACTCAATATAATCTTTGGCATAATGAAAACATTCCTAATTTAAGATAACTTGGAGTCTAATCTTTCTCTTTTTGTAGAGTCCAGCATGTCTCATCCCAGCGCTGATCGTAGCCTCTATCGTCATCTGTTGGCGCTGTCTAAAGAAAGGCGATTCTAGTGCGTTCGAATCAACTAGCTCCGATCTCTACACAGCTGATTCCTTGATGATGACATAATTTTTGGGAGCTTCCAAATCCCTACAACTCTTCTTCCAAATTCTGGTGTAAACACATGCCCCCCAATTTTGGAATAAAAGTAATTTTATTTCAAAATTATCACGTCTTCATCTTCGATGGGTCTACAGTCACAGGTAGAGAATCTTGATCTGGGGTCTACTATTTGTCGCTGCCTATGTCAGCTCATGAGCCCATGCTTCACAACCTTTATGAGAGCATCATCGCTTTACAGGCACTTGGATTCATCCTTCTAGACCAGCTATAAAATGTCTATCTGCCCCCGGTGAGAGCAGCTTAACGATTCAGCTATGTTTCTCTTCTACCTACCCTCTCGAGCTCTGACTTTGCTGGACCCTTCATGGTCTATCTTTTTTGCTATGAAGGTCTTGAGTGACTAGAAGAATTCTTGTGTATAGGGTGATTGTGTCGCTCATTCTAGCACCTTGTCGAGCAAGAGGATCAGCTATTATGGCTAGAAGAAGTCTTGTGATACCATTTGAGTCTTCTCTCCATGCTCGTGAAGCTATTCTAGTGTTTGCAAGGGCTAAAATGTGTGGACATCTTCCCCTTATTTGCTTCATCAAACGCCCATTGGAAGAGCCACAGGCTTCATTCCCATAGTTCCCAATCACCAAGAAATTAGTTATGCGTCTGCCAAGCAGGCGGCCTTTCCCCTTCTCTTAGTATAATTCCATTATCCGGTCGATGTGACCTGGTTCATGATGACCTTCGGCCTTATGGGGGCCCAGACTCCCTTCAATCTAAAGAAGTCTTGGTGGATTGATTTCTGGTTAATGTAAATTCTTCGTATCCATCCCACGACGTTTCGTAATCTGGGGAAGCAATAAGTCCGAATATGTTATCTCTTCGTTATCTTTCCCCTGAAATTCTGGAGTGCCGATCCGTTTCCGTATCTATTTTCAGTTTTCATACCCTCGGCGAAATACATCTTCTCGCCTCCTCGGGCTATATATGCGGGCCATGGCTGGAGCTCAAAAAACTACCCGTCTCGTCTCAAACCTTCTATGACTTTAGTATAGTCCCTGCTTTTCTGTAGGTTTAAGATCATAGAGAGTAGCAAGAGGCCTGCTGAGGAAGTTCTTAATGGGTCCACATCATCGCGCCAGCGTCTTCATCACCGGGAAGGTGCTACTCAGGATGTCTCCAGCGTCCCAGAGCACAAGGTCGACTTGGTTCAATCTTTGAGATCGTCTTCAACACCGACTCATCGCTAGCTTCCTAGTTATCTGAGGAGGCAGACCGATAATGACGATCTAATCGCTTCCATTGATCGGACTGATCAAGTTTAACCAACTGTCTTTCCCTCACGGAGTCGGCTCTAGCCATGATTCAAATCCAATCGTCCTCCGAGGCTGATCTGAGGGAATGGTTGACTAGGGTTGAAGTCAGAATCGTAGGTAAGACGGCTATCGCAATCTCTTTCGCTTTTTCTTAACTTTGCCTTCGAGACCTTCTGATCAATCCTTTCTTTGAATTTTTTCAGATCTAACTGCTCAGCTGGAAAGCCTTCAATCAGTCGTAGATCATGCAGTGGGATTTGTCAATGTCAGGGGCGCCGTTCTGGTAGTTCGCTTGCATGACATTGCAAACCGTGTCAGGGAGGTTGCTCTCCATGGCGTTCATCATGGTGCTGCCACAACGTTGGCTATTGCACAAGCCCGCTCAGGTCACAATCTTCAGCTCCTTCCTCATGGTTTCTCGGATGCAGTGCCTCCCAAGGATCATGAGCGTTTGACTGAAGAATTCTTTAGTGCCGCCAACTCTGTAGCTTTCAATACTTTGGCCGATGATGTAGTGAGCAAATTATTTTCTGGCCCATAGCTTGTAATAGGTGATTTTAGCAAACAATCCCTTCGTCTTGAATGATTTTCCTTTGTCTCTTATTTCATATTATATGTATCACTTCATTCATGTTTGCTTTCCCCTTATAGGCGATACGCATCGTACCGACTTCTGTTCCTTTGGGTTTATTTTTTGTACTAGAGGCAATACCTTTCTGATATCGGCTATTAGAGCTGTTGATCGAACAAATTAGCTACTTAAGTGTTAATCCAAACACTGGGATAATATTTCTTTAGATATTTCCCATTAATTGCTCGGTTGAACTCTTCTCCTCCTCCTAGTGTCTCTAAAATATAAGCATTATCGGGCGTACAACGTTTGATCCGATACGGCCCTTCCCAATTGGGTGACTATTTGCCAAACTTACTGTCCTTTGACCTGATCGATAATTTCACTTTCCACACCAAATCTCCTTCAAAAAATTGTTTATTCTTGACCCTTTTATTGTAATATTTTACGACCCTCAGTTTATTGGCTTCAATATTTTCAAGAGCGCACAACCGAAGACAACTTAAGTCTTCTAAGTCATCTATCATAAGATTTTTGTAGACTTTGGCTGTCAAATTATTCTATAACTTAACACGTCTCGATCGAGTCTGAACTTCCCAAGGAAGGACTGCGTTATGGCCATACACAAGCTCATAAGGTGATGTTTTAATTGGTCCATGATAGGCCATCCTGTATGCCCATAGTGCCTCATTAAGCGTCGAATGCCACTTCCTGGGCTATTGCTTAATTTTCTTCTTGATTAGCTTAATCATAATCTGATTAGACGCCTCTACCTGACCATTCGCCTGAGCATAGTAAGGAGATGAATTTAGCAGCTTGATCCCCATACTGGCTCAAAATCTCTGAATTCCTCTGATGTGAACATAGTCCCTTGATCGATAGTGATGGTTTGAGGAATTCCAAAACGATACACAATATGCTCCTTGACAAAATCAACCATGTTTCTTGAAGTTACCGTTTTCAATGGGACTGCTTCAACCCACTTGGTGAAGTAATCTGTTGCTACCAATATGAACTTATGTCCTTTGCTCGAGGGTGGAAAGATCTGGCCAATTAAATCAATTCCCCAACCCCAAAACGGTCATGGCTTGATTATTGGGTTCTTGACCGATGCAGGCGACTTCTGTATATTACCAAAACATTGATAGTCTTAACATCCCTTGTAATATTCAAAACAATCTTCTAATATTGTTGGCTAGAAATATTTAGTTCTGCGGATAATCCATTTCATTTTATAAGCTGATTGATGAGCTCCACATATCCCTTCATGCACTTCGCCCATCAACACCTTAGCCTCTTCTTGATTCAGGCATTTGAGTAAGGCCCCATCGATCGTTTTGTAATACAGCTGATCATCCAACAAAACATATTTAGTCGATTTATACCTTAGCTTTCTGGTAACTTTTCGTGATGGATCTCTAAGGTAGTCGACTATCTCAACTCTCCAGTTATTATCCAAGGTTTCATTGCTCAAGATTTCTTGAATTACTCGATAACCTGATGCACTTTGAGCCAAACGATTAGCTTCTTGATTTTATGCCCTCGGAATGTGCTGTAATGAGACATGAGAAAACTCTTTGAGCAACCTCTGACACTTGTCATAATATCTCCTCAAAGTGTCTTCTTTGCACTCATATAGGCCAATCAACTGATTAATAATTAACAATGAGTCTTCAAATATTTCAACTGCTTCGGCTTTTACCTCATGAAGAAGTTGAATCCCTCTTAAAACAGCCTCATATTCTGCTTGATTGTTGGTAACCATTGGCTCGGTTAGAAAGGTAAACTCAAAATTTGCCCTCGAGGCAAAATAATAACAATACCAATGCCATCACCTTGCTTGCAAGATGATCCATCGAAGAATAACGTCCAAGGTACCAGCTCTACATAATTCATACTTGGTTTACGATGCTGGGTGACAAAATTGGCTATTACCTGCCCTTTGACTACTTTAGCCGATTCGTATCTCAAGTCAAACTCTGATAACGCGAGAATTCATTTTCCCACTCTCCCATTTAGTATTGGCGTCGATAACATGTGCTTGATTACGTCAGCCTTGAAAACAATTGTACATTCGACCGACAATAAGTAATGCCTCAACTTGGTGCAAGAGAAATATAAGCATAAGCATAACTTTTTGGTGAGAGAATATCTTATTTCTGGATCTAGAAGTCTCCTGCTTAGATAGAAAATCACTTGGTCCTTTCCTTCAAACTCTTGCATCAGGGCCGATCCAATTGTTTTGTCATCGACCGATATGTACAACTTGTAAGGCTTACCCTGCTGAGGAGGAACTAGCACGGGCGAACGCTTCATATACTCTTTTATCTCTTCAAACGCCTTCTGTTGTATGTCATCCCATCTGAATTCTTGATCGTTCTTTAATTTCAACAAGGGAGGAAACGGAAGAATCCTTTCCGACAAATTTGAAATAAATCTTTTGATGAAATTAATCTTGCCAAGCAAAGGTTGCAACTCTGTCTTAGTAGTCGAGGGCACCGCATCGTCAATTGCTTTCATGCTCTTCTGACCGACCCCAATTCCTCTCTCATGGACCATAAAACCTAAGAATTGCCCAGCTGATACCCCAAAGGCACACTTATTAGGATTCATCTTTAGACCATGTTTTCTCATGCATTCTAGAGTTTCCCGCAAATCAGTTAGATGCTCTTTGTATCCTTTTAATTTTATCATCACATCATCAATGTAGATTTCAACAATACTACCAATCAACTTATGAAAAATATAATTTATTGCCATTTGATAAGTGGCACCAGCATTCTTCAGACCGAAGGTCATCACAACCCACTTGAACAAACCGATTGCGTCGGGGCACCTAAAAGCGGTCTTCGCTATGTCCTCTTCAGCCATAAAAATTTGGTTATACCCTGCATTGCCATCCATAAAGCTAATAACCTTGTGCTCGGCTGCTGCATCTACTAACATATCGGCTATTGGCATTGGATAACCATCTATGGGTGTGGCTTTATTCAGATCCCTAAAATCAATACAAAGCCTTAATTTCCATTCTTCTTGTATATAGGGACAACATTCGATATCCACTCTGCATATCGACATGGTCGGATGAACTTCGCCTCCAGTAGCCTTTTGTTGACGAAATATGGCTGGCAGTCTACCTAGGGGTATGCCCAAGGTAGTAGATTATCGGCAGACAGATGTGTAAGCTACAAACAAGATGGTGACGCAAGACAAATACGAGGTTTTATCTAGGTTCGGCCACCGTGAAGGCGTAATACCTACGTCCTGCGTCTGATTGTATTGCTGTATGTCAATGAGAGATGATTTTTAGAGGGGTCCCCTGCCCGCCTTATATAGTCTGGGGGTAGGGTTACAGATCTGGAAACTAATCCTAACCAGTTACAATTGCCATAGATGGCTGAATAAGGATTCCTATTCTAACTGACCAAGATCTTGCTTGATCTCCAAATCTGCCTTGATTCCTTGCGTGGGACTCCGAATAGATTGGCTAGGCCACGCGTCATCTTTTAGTGGGTCAAACCCCCTGGTCCGGGCCAGCCCAAGCCTAGCCGTAAGGGTATAGGGGTTAATACCCCCACAGCTAGTCCTCGAGCACCATGTATTATGCTGCGACACGCCATTTGATCTCCTTCGATTAATGCGATCCGTCTTCATGTCATCTCCAACTGGTTGAAACATTGACCAAGCGAATGTGCTAGTATTCCTGTCAAAATAGAAAGCAGTAGACCACGATTATAGCCGAAGATTCTGGTTGTCCGAAGAATACATGGTGCTCTAAAGAAAAAAGAAAAAGATTTCTTTCCTAATGAAGTGTGCCCACTTGTATTTCTGAAAAGAAATGTAAGTGACCCTTGTACAATAGTAGCTATGGCCAACAGTCAGAGCGTAGGGGTCGATAAAATAAGCATATTCACCACAAGGTGAAGTGTGCACACTTAGTCCCCGAGCCTGGTAGTAGGTGACGTAGGCACATGGTGCCAGGGTCTAAAAAGAATTCCCACTGAAGTTAAGAATCCAATCATCATATAAGCAATATGAGATGCACCGGCAGGTGCATCGTACCGATATAGTCCCCGAGCTTGCTAGAAGGTGAGGTATCAGCCTTGTAGCAAGGTCTAAATAAATGCCTCTCAACTGTATGTGAGTACAAATCACATGTAGCCGAGGAGAGTGGTCTCTGAGAAATGTTAGGAGAGTGGTCGGAGCAGTCCCTGAGCATGAGAGTGGTCAAAATAGTCCCTAAGCACGATGGTGGACTGGATAGTCCCCTAGCACGATGGTGGTCTGGACAGTCTCCGAACACGATGGTGGTCTGGACAGTCCCCGAGCACAAGGATATTTCGCGACAGTCCCCGAGCACAAGAAGTGTGGCGAAAGACCATATGCCACTTGTACTATTATTTTTTGTATTTATTTATTTACTTGCTCTGTCAAGTCCAATCAGACACGTCTGGTCAAAGAAGTAGACGGGTATAGCACGTCATTCTGCCTTTTTGCCTTTTTAAGCAAACAGTTGCGTGGCACCTGTAAGTAGGTGTGTCAGCGTGGGCCCTCCCACACTGGCGACGAAGAGGCGCATATATTGGCAAAGATCTCGAGGATGTGAAAACAACCGTCTACGACATGTGCGCACGTCTCCCAAGAATCTCGGGCAGACAAAACAGCATAACTCTTGGGTTAAATATAGTATAAGATAGGTAAGTTACTTTTTACTGAACCCCATTGCCATTCGTAGCCGTAGCCATCTTCTTCCTCTCGTCAACCCTAATACCTCCGAAATTACCACCAATCAAACCTCCGCCATTTCCTCGGTCATCAACAAGGCTAGAGTCATTGCAAAAAGCGATGCGCAGAAGAAAGCAGGAGTCATGGCGAAGGAGTGGTGGAAATCAAGAAGCAACGAGCATACCATTGAAGACCTCGTCACCATAGGGGTACTCCACAACAAGGAGCTTGCAGGATGGCATGTGCTAGAGGGCGAGGGGTACCCAGATCCACAACCAGGTGAGATCGTGGTGTTCAAAGACTTCTTTAAGCGGGGATTTGGGGTTTTGGTACATCCTTTTCTTCAGGGGCTCTGTCTTTACTACGAGATTGGGATTTGCAATCTGCATCCCAACTTGATCCTCCTTGTCACCACTTTCATACATCTTTGCGAAGCATATGGTGGCTTCCAGCCCCATTTCGATTTTTCCACCATCTCTTCTGTCTATGGAAGAAAGGAAGCGGCGGTTCAAAGATAGCCGGGGGTGTGTACCTCAACCTCCGTTACGGCATGAAATCCCAGTACCTGCACTGCCCATGGAACACATCGCGAGACGACTGGTACAAGAAATGGTTCTACATCTGTGAAGAGCCAAACACGATTACATTGTGCGACGTGGGGTACATTCTAGAGAAGAGGACAAGCTGGTCAGAGAAGCCCGAGCACCTAGAATAGATTCTAGAAATATTTGGAATGATCCCATGGACAAAACTGGATGGTCTGAGCATGGTCGGGAACTTCATCAGCCAACGGATCTAGCCCTGCCAAAGGAGAGTACATCCTAGCTATGAATATCAAGGTAGCGTGGACCCGACGAGGATGAGGCAGGAGGCGCTTGACAAAATCAAAGTTAAAGCCAGAATTGGAGAGCTATTTAACTTAGCTGATCCAAATTATGCCAGATTGAACGACATCGAGCATGCTTTCAAGCTTGCCCGACCTCCCCCAAAGGTAACTCGTCTTGCCCTGTACCCGTAGTTTTATATTGTGGTAGGATAAGTGGAAACTTACTGTGTTCACCCATTTTTGTTACCCAGGTTAATGTTTAGGATAGAGCGATAGTGTTTGCGTCGCCACCCCCTAGATTGGAGTGGCCACAAGGAGCTGGTCCCACCGCCCAGACCAGCGTCGAGATTGAAGATGAGGACGTCGACTAGGTGATGCTCGGAGCTAGAGAAGAGGCAGTGGCCCTAGCCGCTGGTAAGCGGTCGGCTGCCCCCAAACAGCCGAAGAAGAGATTAGCAACCACCCTGCTCACCGAGGGGGCGCTAAGTATCAATGAGCCTGAGGAGGGCCCGAAGGAGAAACCTACCAGCAAGCGTCGATAGGCGATTTTTTCCTGGTCGGATGATGACGCATAGGAGGGAGAGGATGCAAACACCTTTCGACTTGTCCCTTGAAAGAGGAGGAAACAATTGGAGTCGATGGAGCAGAGTGTCTCCTCCATGCCTATGGGACCCACATTACCGACGACGGTGAAGGATGTAGCCGGGTCGACCTTGGGAGTACCTAGGCAAGGAAAGCGACCGGCGACGGGAGCGACAACCCGACCAAGCACACCACCGACCACTGTAGTGCGAAGGACAAGTGGTAGAGGTGTCGAGCACCAGGGCCCAGCAATAGTGCTAGATGTAGAGGGAGACCAGGTGTCACCCGCACAACACATGGAGCAAGTGCGGCCAAAGAGACGTGCATTTGCCACATCATTCCACACTTCTAACATGTAAGTATTTGTAACCATATTATAAGTTAGCAATTTGCATTGAATATGGTTGCCTTCTAAACTTTTCTCGGATGTACTAGTTCAGCATCCATAGAAAATCCGGACCAGCTAGCTGGAAGTTTCGTGGCTCCACCAATAAGTTCATAGCAGACTGCCCGTAGCCGGCCACCGAGGAAGCCATAGCAGAAGATCCATCGGGGCCTCAGCAAGGGAGCAGTCAGACAATAGTCCTCGAGCAGGTGGTCAAGGGACCAACTAAGCTGGGCATGAGTGCTCTGAGCGCTAGACCTGCTGAGGGCAACACTTCAGCGTCGAGGGTGACAAAGTAGACCAAGGAGCAACAACCAGAGGTGAGAGCACAACCCACATTCACCGATGCTAAAGCCCGTGGGAAGGCTTTGGTGATCGCAGAAGCTGCTGACGCCGGACCAGCACCGAGACCCAAAGAAGAGCCCAAAGAGAACGAAGTGGAGGAGGTCCTAGGCCATCTATAGGACAATCGACAACATGTGTATGTGTCGCATTGGTGGAATGACCAATGGGTTGTCCATGAGGAAATCCCGGAGGTCGAAGAAACTAAGAAAGTTGAACGGGCGGCGAAACGGCTAGTGACGGAAGTGCAGGTAAGCTTCACTTCACCCCCTGATGTCGCTGTCTAGTCGCAGCTATCTTACTTAGCTATCTGCACATAGGACTTAATGAAGACTGCAAGGTACCACAAGAAATGCTTTGACTAGATCGAGGGGATCGCTGCAAGCAACAAGGAGCTGACGACGGAGGTGGAACGCTTGTGCCAGAGACTTGAAGCCGCCAACCATGAAAAGGCGGTGCAAGAGTCCCAGAACCAGAACCTGGTCGTCTAGCTTAGTAATAAATAGCGGGAAAGAACAAGTAAGTAGCAACTTTATCACAACGACTACTAACAAGTGCTGTTGCGTTGTTGGTAGTAACAGTTGTAGTGTAGGCTTAGAAGCCAAAGTGGTCCGTCTCCAAGAGGAGAACAGTCATGCGGTCGTGGAGTGTGATCGCCTGAAAGAGGACAACAGAAAACTGGCATAAGACTAGTCGCAGCTCTGGGACCACACGACCAAGATGACAGAGGAGCTGAAAGGTAAGTTTTCCAAACCCCTTTACCCATTTTTGTTGCCTGCCGTAGTTTGGCGTAATATAGCGTCTTAACAGCATGTACGGTTTGCAGTTATAAAAATCAATGCGAAGAAGCATCTGGAGGCCATGATAAAAGACCATGACAGCTGGAAGGCACAGTGCCAAGAGATCACCAAGGATTGTGACACCTGGAAAAACCAGTGCCAGGAGGTGGCAACGGGCATTTTGCTAGTCTTTAACCTCATCGATCTGGCGCTAGCAGAGGACATGCCAAGGGCGCCGCAGCTAGGGTTGATCGAGAGATGCCAAAAGGCATGGGGATGGTTCCAGAAGTTCGTGAAGGAGGCGGGTGAGTACACAGGCGCATATGTGCTAAGCATGGTACATGCTCACTACCCCTTGATCAATCTCAAGCGCCTGGAGGCTGGATACCTGAAGGAGGTAGATCTAGACAAGGCTGAGGAGCTACGGATGACCTAGCTAGACTTGTCGACGAAAATAATTGGCGACATTAACCTGTGTGGAGGCGTGACACCACCTATGTAGGGAACGCCATCAACAAGTCAGCTGGAAGCGCCTTTAGTTTTAAGCCAACCGGCGAAGCCTGCGGTCTCGACCAGCTAGGCATCGGTGGGGCCATCTTCTTCAGCTCGATCAATGCCAGAGTCTCTGAGACCCTTGCTTGATGTCAGGCCCAGCGAGCAGCGGGTGCTGTGTGCCCCGACCAGCCAATAGTATAGGCTATAGCTGTGGAAGAAGATATAGTTATGTTATTATAAACTTGGACCTTTTCAGGCAAGCTTGTAATAACATAACTGTATATCAGTATAAGCTTGTTTGTTTTGTAGAAAACATATTTAAGCTTGGATATTGTGTTGGTGTAACTAAGTGAGAACATGTTAGTGTTCTATTTAGTTGTACCAATTTAGTTGACATGTCATCCTAAAAGGTTTGTATGGCCCTAGTTTGTCTTGTGGTCGGAGCGTGAGGTGCGTAGCTTGTGCACACGTAGACGCACACAAGTCAAACCAGAGAGGACCTACTGATCACCCATAGCGTAGAGAGCAGATCCCATGCACGCGTTGGGAGGAACCGAAGATAGGGCCTGCTCCGAAAACCCAAGAAGGAATGGTGGTCGGTTTTAACTGATTGAGTTAGAATAATAATAGACTTCGAAGTGACACATTAGAGTGGTTAGAGAAATCATAATAGCTTTATTGAATTGAATCGAAAGTACAAGAGGGGTACATATCTCAGTAGTTAAGCATAGAAACGCCTAAGCTTGTCGATGTGCCATGAATTGGGTACGTCTGTACCGTCCAGGTGAGCTAACCTATAAGATGTTGGTCGTGTAACCTCCTTGATCATGAAGGGCCCTTCCCATGGGGTTGTGAGTTTGTGGATGCCAGCTTGATTTGTCTTCCACTTCAGGACCAGGTCCCCAACCACGAAGAACCATTCCTTGACGTTCTTGTTGCAGTAGCTATGTAAAACAACAAGGTATTTGGCTGTACGTACACAAGAATCGAGCCGCTTCTCTTCTGCACTATTCACTTCTAGCTCCCGTACTTCATTGGTCTTGTCTTCATCGAAGTTTTCTACCCGTGCTGATCTGAAGGCTATATCCGCTGGGAGCACTGCCTCAGCGCCATAAACCATAAAGTATGGTGATACGCCGGTATTGCGACTGGGCTGGGTTTTGAGGCCCCAGACCACGGCTGGTAACTCTTTGAGCCATCTTCCGAGAGCTTTGTCATTTTCTCTGTACATCCTCTTCTTAAGTGCATCCAAGATCATACCATTTGCCCGCTCGACCTGTCCATTAGCTCTAGGGTGTACCACCGAGACGTATTTTACTACTATGCTACTTTCATCGTAGAAGTCCCAAAAAGCGTTCCTGGTGAACTGAGTACCTAGATCAGTGATGATGCTATTGGGTATGCCAAAGCGGTGGATGACCTGGTCAATGAACACAATAGCCTTTTTCTGAAGATGCCTTGACCCTGGGCATGTACTCTATCCACTTGGAAATTTTGTCGATCAGCACAAAGACGCATGTAAATTTCCCAGGGGCCGGTTTGAAAGGCCTGATCATACCTAGTCCCTAGCATGTGAAGGGCCAAGAGGCTAGTATTGTCTAAATCTCATGTGCTGGTATGTGGATTCTCTTGGCAAAGAACTAACAACCTTCACAATGGCGGACTAGCTTCTCTACATCGGCTATGACTGACGGCTAATAGAACCCTCCTCGGAAAGCCTTGCCAACTAATGTTCTCAAGGCCACATGGTTGCCACAGGAGCCAGAGTGGATTTGGTCCAAGAGATGTTCACCATCCTCCTGGGTTATACACTTCATCAAGATTTCCTCCTTCACGTTCTTGCGCCACAATTTGCCATCGGCGAGCAGATACTGCTTACTCCGACGCATCAGGCGTTTGTTTTTTGTCCGATTGGTGTAACCACTACCATCTGTTAGGTACTTGATGAAAGGTACTCTCTAGTCAGGCTCCTTAGTGGTCGGAGGTGGTTCGGTGGCATTTGACGCCGGAACCATAGACACTAATGGCTGGTCTGGAGGCTTGTCGACCGTGGGATCTTCTTCTTCGATGGAAGGTGTGAGCAGGTCTTGAACAAATACGCCATGTGGAACTTTGGCTCGGGATAATCCTAACTTTGATAGCGCATCTGCTACTTGATTTTTGTCCCGGACCACATGTGTGTACTCGATGCCATAGAACTTGCCTTCTAGCTTTCTGATCGATTTGCAGTATGCATCCATCTTTTCGCTGGTCATATCCTAGACCTTGTTGAGTTGGTTGATGACCAGAGCCGAGTCTCCATAGACATAGAGACGTTTGACACCAAGCTCGACCGTAATGCACAGACCATGTAAGCATGCTTCATACTCGGTGGTGTTATTAGACGCCGGGAAATAAATCCTGAGGACGTATCGGAGCTGCTCCTTGGATGGTGACACGAAAAGGACTCCTGCTCCTACGCTATCGATGTTGAGAGAGCCGTCGAAGTACATCTTCCAATACTCGATGGGCCCCTGAGAGACAGGTGTGCTTAAGTCTATCCACTCAACGATGAAAATCAACAAGTGCCTAAGACTTGATCGTAGTACGGCTTGCAAATTCCAAGGAGAAAGGGCATAGCTCCATTGCCCATTTGATGATGTGCCCGTTTGCATCCTTATTGCGGATGATGTCTCCCAGAGGGTACTCAGTCATGACCACCATGTGATATCCATCGAAGTAGTGTTTCAACTTTCGAGATGTGATTAGTATGGCGTAGATCAGTTTCTGAATCTATGGGTACCTGGTCTTAGATTCATTGAGCACCTCACTGACGAAATATATTAGTTGCTATACCTTGTAGACATGGCCAAGCTCGTCATGCTCAACCACCATGGCAGTGGAGACCACTCGATTAGTTGCCGCAATGTAAAGTAGGAGGGTTTTGTCTTCTTTGGGAGCAGTGAGGACCGAAGGTGATGTAAGGAATTGTTTCAGCTGTGTAAAGGTAGCGTCCGCTTCCTCCGACCACTCAAACTTCTCAGATGCTTTGAGCAGCTTGAAAAATGATAGTCCTTTTTCACCTAATCTTGATATGAAATGACTTAGGGCAGCCATGCATCCGGTAAGCTTCTAAACATCCTTCACCTTTTTGTGTGGCTTCATGTCCAAGACAGCTTTTACCTTCTCTAGGTTAGGGCATATGCCATCGAGACTGGCGACGTTGCCGAGCAATATACTAGATGGAACACCAAAGATACACTTCTTTGGGTTTAATTTCCATTGGAATGTGTTAAGAGCTGCAAAGGTACGTTCGAGGTTGTCAACAAGGATGTATGCTTCCTTGGTTTTGACAACTACATCGTCAACATAAGCCTCGACGAGGTCGTCTTTTATCTCGTCTTTGAGGCAGGCCTGTATGTCACGTTGGTAGGTAGCCTCGGCGTTCTTGAGCCTAAACGACATGGTCATGTAGCAGTAAGCGCCAAAGGGCGTGATGAAGGATGTCTTGATCTGGTCGTCCTTTTTGAGAATGATCTGGTGATAACTAGAGTAGCAATCAAGAAAGAAAAGCAACTCGTAACCGGCAGTTGAATCTACAACCTTGTCTATGCAAGGTAAGCCGAAGGGGTCTTTAGGGCAGTGTTTGTTGAGATTAGTGTAATCAACGCACATTCTCTATTCATTATTCTTTTTGTGTACAAGAACCGGGTTGGCTAACCACTCTAGTTGATACACTTCTTTGATAAATTTGGCTGCCAAAAGCCGTGTAACTTCTACCCCAATAGCCTCCTTTTTGTCGCGAGCGAACCGTCGTAGCTTTTGCTTGATAGGTTTGGCCGTCGACATTTAAGGAGTGCTCGATCAAGTTCCGAGGTACACCGGGCATGTCAGCGGGTTTCCATGCGAACACACTCACGTTGCTCCTCAAGAACCTGATGAGCGCATCTTCCTATTTAGGATCCAGGTTGGCACCGATAAGGGCCGTTTTGCTGGGATCACCATCGACCAGCTGGATCGCTTTGTGCTCTTTGGACTTGATGTTCTTGCATGGGGCCTCGAGCTCTAGGATCTCCAGGTGGTCGGCTAGGGTCTTCTTGGCGTCGAGCATGGTCTTGGCCATGCGAATAGAGAGGTCGTGAGCCTCTACTATTTTGAAGCTGTCGTCCTCGCAGGTATAAGTTGCGTATACGTTGCCCCTGAGAGTTAGAACCCCTTTCTCGGTAGGCATCTTGAGCACCAAATACCTGTAGTGAAATATGGCCATGAATTTGGTGAGCGCTGGTCGACCAAGGATAGCGTGATAGGTGCCGTCAAAGTCAGCGACCACGAAGTTGACGTAGTCGATGCGAAAGTGGTCTGGGGTACTGAATTGCATAGGTAGCATGATCTACCCAAGAGGTGTGGAGCTCTATCCGGGGAGAACACCCTAGAACTGTGCCTCATATGGCTTGAGATCAGCCTGGGTTATCTTTAGGGCTGGCAAACTTTTTTTGAACAGTATATCGATAGAACTACCGCCGTCAATCAGCACTCTGTTGAACTGAACCTTGTTGATACAAGGATCGAGAACCAGAGAAAAACATCCTGGATCAGGTATTGTAGCCCATTGGTCCTTTTTGCTAAAGGAGATCTTGTAGTGAGACCAAGGAGGGAGCCACAGATCGACGATGAGGTTGTCGATGTTGGCTACGTTCAAGCAAGCGCGGGCGAGCAACTTGCGTTCTCGTTTGGTCTCGATGGACACTTTGCCTCCAATGATGGTGTGGACACAATCAGTTGGCTTGATGTACTTATGAAGGGGATCTATGTCTTCATCGTCGTTGTCCTCGTTACGCTGCTCCCCTGCGTCGTTAGGCTTGTCGGATGTATCCGGAGCCTATTGGCGTGTGTAGATAGATTTGAGGACACGACAATTCTCCATGGTATGGTTTGACTTGGGATGGAGCTGGCAGGGTCCTTTCAATGCTTTGGCATAGTCTTCTTCATAGTTGCGATGTCCGCCACCTTTTTTAACGATGTTGACCTTGCCGTCGTCTTCCCGAGCACGCTTGCCCCTATAATCGTCACGACGATTACGCCGCTGATTACGCTGGTCACGGTGGTCGCGGGAATCGTTGCGTTGGTTGCGGCGATCAAAATTATCGTTTCGACCACGGTTGCCGCAGTAGTCGTCGCGGTGTGGGGGGTGGTCAGAGCGTGGAACCCTTGCTGCTTCTTCGATGATTATCTTTTTAGCATCATCGGCATCTGCATATTTTTTAGCAGTGGCTAGGAGCGCTGTGACTGATTCAGGTCTCTTATGGAGGAGCTTGTCCCTTAGGGCATCGTGGAAGCGAAGACCAATGATGAAGGCCTTGATTGCCTCATTGTCGGAGATTGACGAGACCTTGATGCGCATCTCCGAGAAGGGTCAAACGTACTCGCGCAGTGGCTCATCTTTGCGATCTCGAATCCGCTGCAGATCATATTTGTTGCCGGGTTGCTCGTAAGTAGCAATGAAGTTGTCGATGAATGCTTGCTTGAGCTCTTGCCAAGAATCAAAGTAGTTTGCCGGCAAGCTGACCAGCCATTGGTGGCCTGCATGGCCGACGACGACTAGGAAGTAATTAGACATGACGTGCTTGTTAGCCATGGCTAATCTACACGTGGTTTCATAGAGCATGACCTATAATTTGGGGTTCTCCTTGCCGTCGTACTTCTAAAGTTTTTTGAGCTTGAAGTTCTTGGGTCATATGACTTGGCGAAGGTGTGGAGTAAACTACTTCAAACCTAGAGGGCCGTGGGTAGTATCATATTCCATATGGCGATAGCTTTCATGGGATGCATGATCGTTGGCTCTTTGGTTAATGCAATCGTGCAGATCGCGTTCTCCGAGGTAATGGCGGAGATCGTTATTGCCATCACGGCGATCCCGGTTGCCACCGTAGTTAATCCCACGACCGTGGTTATCACGACAATTATCATGGTTGTCTCGGCGGTTGTCGTCCCAGTAGTCACGGCGGTTGTCATGGCCACCGTTTTCGCCTTGATGGTTGTCTAATGGGTCGTTGTTGCATGAGCCATGTTGGTTGGGTGGCTGTGAGTGACTTGAGTACTGGCAGCTATGGCTTGATTTGACTGAGACAGATAGAGCCCGGGCTTGATTTACAATCTCTGCAGTCTGGGCCATAATAGCCATCAGGTAAGCTTGTATATCATCATCAACTGTCTGGGTTTTCGGGGTATTGGGTAGTCGTTGCATTATCGCCATAGCAACAGCTACGTTGACGCTTGGGGTCCTGAAGACCTGCTTGTCCCCCACCCTATCAAAGGCATTGTTAAGGTCGCACGACTGGACCCTTATGTGTCGTGCCTCCTCTTCTGCCTCGGCTTCAATTTGTCAGCGATTAAACTGGTCAATATTGCGTGCTTCGCGTGCTAGCCTTTCTTGTTCTGTTTCGCCAACTACCGGTGGTTCGTCATTACTGACAACATTGATCAAGTCTCCTCGCCATGGTGGGAAGGATGGGAATCATGGGAACCCCGGGGCGTGGTCTGGGATATCGAGATCGTATTCAACGCCTTCATTATCATGATGCTGGAGCTCGGTGTGGACAGAGTCATTAGATGCGATGCCAGACGAGGAGCTTGAGCCACCCTCTTGAACTATGTGGACCGATCCTTCTTGATAATCCTCAATCCGGACCATGTTGATGAAGTTGCGCAGGCCATAGGGCTAGGCCTGGTAGTTCTCCATCGAGGCTTCATACTCGGAGAGATGGAGACCCATCGCGGGGGCTGGTCGGCGATGAATGGAGCGCCCTTCAGGAGTAGATGTGACCACGAGATCCATACCGAGTCATGTAGGACAACTGGCTCGAGCTGGTCGGGTAGATCTGTTGTGGGTAGTGGTTATCTACTCATTAGGTTGACTTTGAATCAAACTTACTAGAGCTAGGGTTTCAGCAAGTTTGGTGCTGACCCGATCGATGGAGTCGAGCAGGTAGGTGTTGTTGATCTGCCTCCCTTTGTAGCGAGGAAGCGGACGACGGGTTGTCGGCGTAGCTGAAGACGATGCTGGCGTGGTCGGAGCTAGATCCACCATGGTTGGAGCCATAGCCGATGCAGATGAAGCAGTGGTCGACGCAGATTGAATCCGCACCTCCTCCATGGTCATGGCGATGTAGTCGTCGAAGCTAGTGGTCCAGGTGATCTGGCCGATGGTGAACGTGAGGCCGTTCGGCACCGCCATGAAACCGGGGATGATGACCATCTTGTTCGTCTAGAGAGCAGTACGCACACCCCTACCTAGCGCGCCACTGTCGATGAAATATGGTCAGCAGTCTATCTAGGGGTATGCCCAAGGTAGTAGTAGACAGATGCACAAGCTACAAACAAGATGGTGACGCAAGACAAATACGAGGTTTTATCCAGTTTCGGCCGCCATGAAGGCGTAATACCTATGTCCTGCGTCTGATTGTATTGTTGTATGTCAATGAGAGATGATTTTTAGAGGGGTCCCCTACCCACCTTATATAGTCCGGGGAGCAGGGTTACAGATCTAGAAACTAATCCTAACCAGTTATAATTGTCATAGATGGCCGGATAAGGATTCTTATTCTAACCGACCAAGATCTTGCTTGATCTCCAAATCTACCTGATTCCTTACGTGGGACTCTGAACAGATTGACCGGGCCACACGTCG
Source organism: Miscanthus floridulus (assembly GCF_019320115.1). Lineage (NCBI taxonomy): Eukaryota > Viridiplantae > Streptophyta > Magnoliopsida > Poales > Poaceae > Miscanthus > Miscanthus floridulus. The sequence continues at coordinate 80,000,531 of NC_089594.1, read as the reverse complement.
TCTTCTAGTGGGCCAGACCCCCTGGTTTGGGCCGGCCCAAGCCTAGCCGTAAGGGTATAGGGGTTAATACCCCCACACCTTTCAGTCTCTTTTTAATATCATTAAGCACGTTCGGATTGAATCTCCTTGGAGCTTGCTTGAATGGCTGATATCCAGGTTTAATTAGCAACCGATGCTCAACAATTGACCAATCCAAACCAGGCATCTCATAGTATTCCCAAGCAAAGCAGTCTTTAAATTCTTTCAATAAATTAATTAATTCCCGCTTATACTCTAGATCCAATTTAGCACTTATGTACGTCGACCTAGGTCTGTCTCCAGAACCAATATCCACTTCTTCCAATTCATCAGCTGACGTGAAGCCGTGTCCTAGTATACCATCTATTAGATTATTTATTAAAACAAATTTTCAAAGCCGACTGCTTGGATCGGCTGTGGGCTTTCACCATTGACTCTAAATTCTTATGGCAACAGAAAAACCATTTGAATATTAGCCGATGGTTCCTTTCTATCGATTATTTGCTTGGTACGCCATACTTGAGTTTTACCGGATGGTTGAGCCTGTTCTATCTCCTTATTCCTTAGGCGTTACACTCTTCTCTTCTGGCTTTGTGTTAAACCTCTAGGGCACCATTGACCTTCTTGCCAAACATGTTCCCTCTGGTTGCTCCTTTCTTCATGATCAGCCTAGTCTTGGTCAACAACTCTTTTTCCTAGACGATCATAAATACTTTTATTTTTTAAGCACCGATCCATGTTATTATGATGATATGCATCCTAGGCATTGATAGACTGGCGGTTGACTTAAGATTGCCTACACTCCCAATATTGATTGCTGCATTCTAGATAGTTATGTCTGATAGGTAATTTCAAACCTTCGTTCCAGCAGTATCTAAAGAAAGGACAATTCCAGTGCGATTCGGCTTGCTTCCTTTCATACTGCTTTTCTTCTAGTTGACGCTGGTATTCTTGATCCTCTAACCATCGCTGATAATCGTTTTCCTTCTACTGCTGCCACTTGTTTAACAGGATCTAAGATGTGACTCGTGGCTTTATCGCTCCATCCTTTGATGTTTTCCTCTGTTCATATCGGCTCCTCTACTGATTATGATATTTTCTAATATCTCTATATTCATCAGCCGATATTTGCATCTTGGGATCAACTATTCCAGCTTCTCTCGATTTGGTCGATGTTAGGACCTTAGTTTTTCCTTTAAATAGCCCAACATCAACCTTATTTTGATCTTCTAAGAAATGATTATCATCCACCTTTATCTTCCGAGGTGTATCAAATTTGAGCCTCCCTTGCTGAATAGCTCTCTGTATATGCTGCTGGAAAATTCTGCATTCATTGGTGGAATAAGAAGTAGCATTATAAAACTTGTAGAACTTCTTATTCTTCAACTATTCAGGGGGCAACATAACATGATTGTTCGGCAATTTGATCTGGCCCTTCTCAAGTAAGAATCTAAAGAGCTTGTCCGATTTTGTGACATCAAAGTCATAGTTCTCCTCAACTCCTCTTCCCCAAAGATTTGACACCATTACTGTCTTCTTGCCCCAATTTTATTCAGCTACAGCAACCCCCTCTTCTTCATCTTTATAGCCATCATCTGCTGAGTATGGATCGTAAGCTTTGGCTTTGGTGGTACTCTTCTAGAATCGGGTATCTCTGTGCATACTCTAGAATTAGCTATTGAGCGCTGCTACTCGCTGAGCCAATTGACCCAAGTTATCAAATTCTTGTCCTAGCAGCTTTTTTTCCATATTGGCAACATTCCTTAGACAGCTAAAGCAGCTAGCTGATCATCGGCCAAGTTCAATGAGAAGCACAAGTTCCTAGTCTTCTAGAATCTCTGAAGAAACTCAATACCCAATTCATTAGTCCTCTGTCTCATGGTTGTCAAATCGGTTATCTTCTTTTCTCCAGTCCTTGTATAAAAATATGTATGAAACTTCTTTTCTAGGTCAACCCAATTGATAATGGAGTTGACTAGTAGTGATAAAAACCAAGTGAAGGTTGGCCCTAACAGGGATAAGGAGAAGAAACGAACTCGATGGGCATCCTCAACTGACGCTTCACCCAATTATGTAAGATACTGACTGACATGTTCTATTATACTTGTACTATCTTGATCGGTGAACTTAGTGAACTCTAGGAGCCTGTAATTTATAGGAAGAGTGACCAAATCATACCATTCTAGATATGGATGTTTGTACGAAAAGGTCAGCCCCTTTGGCTTTAGACTGAACTGATTCTTCATCATCTCGGTCACCTTCAGCAGCAACTCGTCAGCTTGTAGATTTGGGTTTCTCAGTATTTACTGACCCATCTGTGGATTGAAATCCCGCGTGTCTTGATATCCTGGATTTGACATCATATGGAGGGTGTTATAATCCGTGCCATAGTGATAGCCTTGTAGAATCTCAATCTGTTGGGTCTTTTGCTGGCTCGCTGCTTGAAGTCTCTAATTATAGACATAAGGATCTATATCTCTATAGATTCTTTGAATTGATGGTGCTATTTTTTGAGCTAACGATGGTATGTGGTCTGATGTGCAAAAATTGATCACCTAATTTTGACCTTGCCTCGCCTGCTATTGCACATGCTGTATTGATGGTCTAGGATTGTACTGTATCTGATTCGTAGTAGTATTTGAAGTTTGTTCAGATGAACCTTGAAGTGTCTAGACATCACTATTACCAGCTGGTGCTGCTTCTTGATGGCTGGTACCGACTTGATTAGTCCCTTGAGTCGACGGATCTGGAATATTGTAACAAGTCGATCCAACCTGATCAACTGGAATTCCATGAATCGCCTCTTTCATGGCGTTGTGAAATGCATCAACGAAAGCTTCATTACGGCTTGATATGGCATCACGAATAGATTTATCCATGGCTTCCATAAAGAAACGCCTGTCTTTAGCTTCGACTTTATCTGTCTGTCCATGTAGTAGAACTCTTAGTAGTAGAAATTTTTGAATAATTGTGCTGTCACGTGTTTTGGTGTAGGACAACAAACACTTCTTCTGAAATTCTTCTGTAGCTTTGCTGATGGTATCCTTATCTTCATCAGGTAGGTCTTCATAATATACCATAAGGATGTTGTCATTGTTGTGAGCCACTATGACGATTGTGGTGTCCCATCGGGCGTGCCAGAAACGTGTGTCGACATAGAATTTTTGTCTCCGTGCCGAGGACACACGCAGCAAGCCAGAAGAGTCCGCTCGATGGAGCAGATCCGCCTAGCTTCAGCGCAAGGGTGGTTGATCCTGCGCAATCCTCCCGAGACGTGCTAGTCAATTTGACCCTGTAATTGACAAGGAGAGAAAACTCATCAGTAATTAAGGGCGAAACATGCCGGTGTTGCCGGACAGTCTCGAATGTGTGGCTCTGAGAGCCGATATGAGAGGAGATCGACTAAATAGTTGATTCCAGCATATTCATAAGAATAAATCGATTAAAACTCATGGGGTCGTATAAGAAGAATCGGTTATCATCCAGGATAAATATTATTTAAGCAAATATTAATTAATGATAATAAGATATCAATGATGATCGGTTTATACTGAGCCAATGATTACAAGTAACCAAACTCCTTTTTATATAAAGAGACAATTTAACACCACTTAACCATTTAATAAAGATAAATCTAATAAACATGTTAGATCTCATCCACCAGTGGGGCATGAGGCAGAATCATGCAGGCCATAGTAACAATAATAGACTCGACGACTCTAACTCATTACTAATATCAGTGGGGCATGAGACAGAATCACGCAGGCCATAATACAATAATAAGATCATGGGGCTAACATATCTTTCAACTTATCTCTACTTCAATGATCTCGTAATGTGAACTATTCGTGAAAGCGCTCGATATCGACTAAACAACCGATTCAGGCATAGCGTACAGTTAAGGTCATGCCTTCTTAGGAATGAGTCTACTAACTAACGATCCCCACTCCACTGACGGTGCCAACAGTGGAGTGAGAGGCAGAATCCCACAGGCCGTGATGACGGGCCATAGAACGGTTTTTTATTAACTAATAGATCTACTCAAGATCGGACATGCCTTAACCGCACGCCATGCACGATTAAGATTGACGCAAAACAGCCTATAAAAACATAACTCATCGCTTAAAATATAGATTAGATCAATTTTTAAATTAGCAAACGATAAGTTAAATAAGATATAAGGCCGATCCATATCAATCTTAATGGAGAAGAGTGATATTGCTGTAATTAGATAACGATGAAGCAATAAGCAATATCGGTAACTTAATGAATCTATCAAAGACTGCCATACTAAGGTAGAGCCGATAACTTGACCTTGATCTAACTCAAGCAGCGGGGTGTGAGGCAGAATTACATATGCCATACTTGAATTAGATAAGAGTCGATAACTAGCCTATACCAGAGTCACAGTGGGGGTTGACCGGATCGATGCAGCCATACGAATGGAGGTATAAACTATGACGGTACTTACAGACAAGCAGTGGAGGTCAACCGGATCGATGCAGCCGTACTCGCTGAAGGACTCGCCGAGATCTACTATACTCCTACTCCTAAGGGGTGGCCGGAGCCGAAAAAAGTAATTAACTTGTATTTGATTGATTGTTGTCCTTTTACAGTAGCCGGGGTTTGATATTTATACCCGGAGTCTAAACATGAACCTTACTCGAGTACGACTCAATACAATCTTTGGCATAATGAAAACATTCCTAATTTAAGATAACTTGGACTCTAATCTTTCCCTTTTTGTAGAGTCCAGCGTGTCTCATCCCAGCGCCGATCGTAGCCTCTGTCGTCATCTGTTGACGCTGTCTGAAGAAAGCCGATTCTAATGCGTCCGAATCAACTAGCTCCGATCTCCACGCAGCTGATTTCTTGATGATAACATGATTTTCGGGAGCTTCCAAATCCCTGCAACCCTTCTTCCAAATTCCAGTGTAAATAGACCCAAATTTTGTGGGAGAGTTCATGCCAATCTTGCTAGCATTAGCAATCCAAAATGGTAAAAATATGTTTTTTTAGTTTTTTTGTTCGAGTATAAAGTTTGGGGTTTAGGAATTGAGAGGCTGTTTCGTGCCTATTTCAAACGCCTCTGTGGATTCCAGTGGTATTTTTTTCCAGATGAATAAATTTACAGCAATTCATGTTTCGAAAAGGGGCGTTCTGCTCAGTTTTTATTGCAGGGTTTGTGGCACAAAGATCTCCATGTGAGAAAAAAAACTCATTTTTTCAGTCCAAACGTCCCAAAGAAATTCTGAAATATATCACTTGTTTCAGTAAAGGGGGCCTCACAAGAAACTCCATGATATGAAGAGTGAAATCTGAAAATGAAATGATTTTTCTATGTTCACCTTGTTCGCTTGTTGGTTTCAGTCAGCCCAAACCAGTCAGCCAACAATATTTTTCTCTTACAATAAACCAGCATCAGCCAACCTAAACCAGTCCAGAAACCAAACAGCGAATATACCGAGTTGTCTGCACCTGCAGCGATCATAAAACCTAAAACTTTAAAACAAAGTGCGTGTTTAGCTCATGAAATTTGGAAATTTGGCTACTGGCAATTAGTGTTCAATCATGGACTAATTAGGCTCAGAACGTTCGTCTACGATTTTCAACCAAACTGTAATTAGTTTTTTTTCGTCTACATTTAATGCTTCATCCACGTATCGCAAGATTTAATGTGATGACTATTGTAGCACTTTTTGGAAATTTTTTTTGGAACTAAACACAGCCAAAATATAAAAACTAAGGTCTTATTTAGTTGGGGAAAATTTTTGGGAAATGATACTGTAGCACTTTCGTTATTATTTGGAATTAATGTCTAATCATAGTTTAATTAGGCTTAAAAGATTCGTCTCGTGAATTTCATCTAAACTGTGTAATTATTTTATTTTTATAATAATTTAATACTTCAGGGAAATCGAAAGATTTGCTAAACGGGCACCAACCGAAGGTGTGAGATAGAGCGCTCTTCTCTTGCATGTGACCAAAAACTGAAAAAAAAAAGCCACTCCTTGCTGCTGCAGAGCAGCCGTACTGTCCTGCTATTAAACAAGCCCAGAGCTTTGCTGCTCCTCCCCTTCACTCCACTCCCCACTCCAACCCCACGCGAGCACACCCACCACCAACTCCCCATGGCAGGAGCGCGCACGGGAGCTGGCTGCTGCTCATCCTCCTCTCCTCTCCTGCACTACTAGGCGTGCCCGCCGGCGACGATGGCGATGGTGGCGAGCAGGGAGAGGAGGCTCTCCCCGGGCGCCGCCGCCGCGCCGCAGGTGGACGCGGGCAAGTACGTGCGGTACACGCCGGAGCAGGTGGAGGCGCTGGAGCGCGTCTACAGCGAGTGCCCCAAGCCCAGCTCGCTGCGCCGGCAGCAGCTCATCCGGGACTGCCC